>NW_006921630.1:7108399-7127833 GCF_000298275.1 Orycteropus afer afer
ACCTTCCTTCCGAGGAGTGGCTGGTGGGTTTGAACCGCCAGCCGTCTGGTTAGCAGTCAAGTGCCTTAGCCACTATGCTACCAGAGCTCCCAGGCAAACAAGTAGGCAATCCTAAATCTTAAATCTTGCTTTTGTACTTTCTAGCGTGGGCTGGTCACTTAATCTTCTGGTTAAGTAACCACAGTTTCTTCATCTGTAAAAGGGAACTAATAATACCTACCCTATATGATTAGAGATTAACAAAATCTTTCACATATGTGTGGGTGTACAGATATATATACACATATGTATATGTATATATATATGCATATATATATAAAGACATACACACAAAGTTGTATGAAATATTTATACTTTAGTACAGAGTATCTTAGAACTGAGTCCCTGGGTAGCATAAACAGGGAAGTACCTTGACTACAAGCTGAAAGATTAGAGTTTTAAACCCACCTTGAGGTTCCTTGGAGATCAGGCCTGGTGATCATCCAGAAAGTTCAGTCTTGAAAACCCTATGGAGTAGTTCTACTCTGCAGTCATGGGGTTGCCATCAGTCAAAATCAACTCAATGGCAACTAACAACAACAAATTAGAATAAAAAATAACACATTCCTTAGGTTTCTGGTATATAATTTCACTTACTTTTGTATCACTGATCTTAAGAATAAATAAGGAATAAGATATTATTTTCCTCTGGATTTCAAATCTAGATTAGCAGATGACTAATTCAGGCCCTATATTTAAAATGGGTGTCCTGTGATGCTGTGAATAAGCTCTCAGCTGCAAACAGAAAGGTCACCGGTTTGAACCCACCAGGCACTCTGTAGAAGAAAGATGTGGCAGTCTGCTTTCCTAAAGATTACAGACTCAGAAACCCTATGGGACAGTTCAACTCTGTCCTGTAGGGTCGCCATGAGTCAGAACCAACTCGAAAGCAATGAATTTTTTTAATATCATAAAAAAATTTCTAAGATAAAACCTAAGAGGAAGACCCTCAATGAGATGGATTGACACAGTGCATGCAACAATGGGCTCAAACACAGCAATGATTGTGTGGACAATGCAAGACTAGGCAGTATGTCTTTTTGTTGTACATGGGTTGCTACAAGTCAAACTCACTTGACAGCACCTAACAACAAATCACACATTGAAAACAGTAGGTGGGCCAACATCTAATTAAAAAAAAAAAAAAAAGAAAGAAAAACCAAAAACAAAAATTTATTGTCTTTCCTATGTATATTTCCTTCTTACTGAAATAAAAATTATAGATGACTTAAGAGTTCCATTAAAACTTTTTTTTTCCCAAATTAAAGCATGTATTAAAAATTCAACCTAAGAAGAAACTGGAAAACTGGAACGACTTTATTATGTCTATGTACTGCTGGGAGAAATATCAAAAGTAATATGTTATCATTTAGTAAACTCAGAATCTGGTTCCATTGCAACCCAATCCCATCAGTATCAATGAAACTATGAGAACTTTATCCCAAGGTAAAATAATATGAGTTCTCTCATGAAAAACTATGGTGTTATTTAAAGATGAAATGTGAATCCTAAAAGCATTCATGTATTTTAAGTTACACCATTAATTTTTTTTTTTTTAAATGAAGAATGAAGTTGCCACTCAAAGGTTTTTGCATACACATACATACAAATACTGCTTCCTTTCTTCAATGTAAATATGGCAGAAGAAAACACAAACACTCGAGAAAAATAAATGCACAGAAGAAATGCAGAAATACCCAATGAATTTATCAGATGTGTATCTATTTGACAATTCCTTTCTAAATCTAACTAAAACATTATATATTTTAAATCACAAACAGGGACCACTGGATTAAAGCAGGAAACCCATACAAATACACTTGCACAAAGAGCATTAAGAATTCTATAGCTCCTAAATATTGTGTAACCCTTTATAAGGTCAGTAGGGTAAATAATTTTATATTTTACTAATACACTATGCTTTTCTGTATTAGATATTACCTGCATAGGGAAGCTAATAAAACTGACCTAAAATATATTCAACTTTCTGTTCCTAATAACAAAACATAATGATAAGAGATATGCTGTAAGAACAAATGGTTTTTCAGATTAAAAAAAAAACAAAACTATAATTTGGAAACTAGATAAAATGCAGTTCTAATGACTAATTCCTAATTAATATACTCAAGTGTTTTTTTTATATTAAAATAAATCTGAAGTAATAACCTCCTCCAAAAAAGAACTATTCCTAGGTTATTTCTTTTGGCTATAGCTTTAAATATTATAATTCAATTAGCCTACTCAAATGTCTAAGTAATTATTTTACTTGCAAATAAATATATCTTTTCTATTGCAGAAATAAGAAAGTCTTAAAAATTTTTAAAGGAAAATTTTAGTTACATAAGATACTAATAATTCTCCAAATTTTCAAATACATTTAGATTAGCAAATGAAATTTATGTTGCTTATTTTTTTTAATCACATATGAATTGAATAGGAAAACAAAAAATATTATCACTTTAAGGTCTCATTATTATCCCAAGGTTGCAACACTTTTTAATATAAAGATATAAGACGGTCTTTATTGAAACTGTACCTTAAATCCTTCATTAAAACATTATATTTTCATTTTTAAATACACAAAAATAATTAAATGTCTAACCTGATATGCAGTTATTTTAATGTGTGTCTACATGAGTCAGAATCGCCTGGACAGCAACTGACAACAATATAAAGGAAACAAAAACACAAAATAAGCACATTTATCTTTAACTTTAACCTATGAAACACTGCCCCCTATAGTCCACTGAATTAAAAGACAATTTGATTTACCTAAAACATGACAATCTAATACAGCTAAGAAATTTTGGATTTTCTTGCCTCGTTCCGAAGTAAAATTCTTCTCCTCTACAAAGTTATATATATATATAATTTATTTATATAAATACACACCCACACCCACACACACATATATAAAATAAGAATTGCCTATTTAGAATGTTCTTCAACCTCATTTGAAGTCTCTTCTCCCCTTTTGGTTCAACCAAAACTCAATTTGCATTAATTTTCAGGTTCTTGCATTTAACCCAATTAACCTAACTCAATTAATCCAGACAGAACATGTATGAGAAAACATGGATACTCCCCATTTCAAGAAAGAAACAATGATACTGAATTCAGAATTTAATTTAAACAAGTTATTAATCTGATTTTCTATTAACTTGGTGCTATTATAATTAACAAAGCTACAGAAAGTAAAAGTAAGCAGAAATATTGTCGTTGTTGTTATGTGTCGTCAAGTCGAACACAGCACACTTTAAATATTAAGGTGACTTAGCCAAATTGCATTAATGAATGGGTATTGTTATGGATTGAACTGTGTCCTCCAAAAATATGTGTTGTAAATCCTAACCCGTGTACTGGGTTTTCTTTGTTATGTTAATGAGACAGTATTAGTGCAGGGTGTGTCTTAATTCAATCTCTTTTAAGATATAAAAGAGATTAAATAAGCAAGTAAGCAAGCTAGCAAAGATGGGGGAAGACAGATGCCGTACCACATGAAGACCACCAAGGAACAAGGACCTTCCCCCAGAGACAACAGAGAGAAAAAGCCTTCCTCTAGAATCAGTGCCCTGAATTTAGACTTCTAGCCTCCTAAACTGTGAGAAAATAAACTTCTGTTTACCTACTTGTATTTCTGTCATAGCAGCACTAGATACCTAAGACAAAAAGGAGTTTTGGTGGTATAGTGGTTAAAGCGTGCAGCTGCTAACCAAAAAATCACTGGTTCATACCCACCACCTGCTCTGTGGAAGAAAGATGAAACAGTCTACTTCCATAAAGATTTATAGCCTTGAAAACCCAATGCAGGTTGCTATGAGTGAGAACTGACTGGATGACAGTGAGGGTATTTTTGGAGATAATTACAACAGGTACAAAAAACAAAAAACCAAACTCACTGCCATTGAGTTGATTCCAACTCATAGCAACCCCCACCGGGTTTCCAAGTCTAAAAATCTTTACAGAAGTAGATTGTCCCATCTTCCTTCTGCAGAGCAGCTGGTGGGTTTAAACTGCTGACCTTCTGGTTAGCAGCCAAATGCTTTATCCACTATGTCACCAGAGCTCCTTAAGAAAGATATATAGACCAAAATTATTTTCCAACCCTGTGTCTACACCATACCTGAATGCCAAATAAGTTCCATTCAACATTTATTGAGAATCTTGTATGTTTCAGGTTCTCTACAGAGAATATAAGTATGAATAAGATATAATCTTAATTCTGAAGAAGTTTGTGGTATAATGAGAGAGACTGATAATTTCATTCAAAGTGGTAAACACAATGAGAGCATGGGCCACAGAAAACAGGCAATTTGCTTATTATTATGGCTTAAGAAATGAGGAAAGGATTCGTAGAGGTGAAAATATCTTGACCTGAGTCTTTAAGGAGGAGCATAAATTAATCTAATAAAGAGAGGGTTTTTGACACAGAGAAAACAACCTGAACTAATATCAGGAGGTGTGAAATAGAAAGATTTAAGGCAGGAGATACTGACAATCCTAGGTTGTGTTTCAAAGTAATTTGTGAGACTTTAGAAAAACACAGATGCCAGGACTCTATCCCAGTAAATTTTGATAAAGTAAACCTGGGATGAGACTTGAGCATTTGTGTTTTTTAAAGCTCCCTACGAGGGACTGTGACGCACAGTGAGGATGGTGGAACCACACTGTAAGGAAATGCAAGCAGTCTGATGTGATAGTACTATAATGTAACATAAAAGGTGAAAGAGGAGTAGGTGGAACTGAAGTGTGAACATGGACTAGATTATGATGGACTTTCTTTGCCACATTAATTTAGCCTATAATTAAAAGGAGAACTTTTTAAATGAGAAAAACATTGTCAGATCTGCATTTTGGGTAAGTAAGTCAGAAGAAGCAACGTGGATGACAGAATCAAGAGGGAATAGACTCAAAATACGGAGAACACTTAGGACATATTGCAACAGTAGGCAAGAGATGATAAGAGCCTAATGACAATGCAGTGGGGACGGAAAGAAAGTGATGAGTGTAAAGTATTTAGAAGTAAAATTAGTGGGACTTCGTAACTAATTAAAGGGGCCACTAATGACAGGTGGTAAAGGAAAGAATCAGGGATGACTACTAGGTTCCTCATGTGTAAACTAGGCATATGGCAGCACCATTAAATGAGACAGGGAGTAAAACAGGAAAAAACAGTTGAAGGCAAGGGGGAGGGTATAGATTTAGAGTTATGTTTTTAATGTGTTAAGTTTGAAGTGCCACTGTAACACTAAAGTCAAAATGCTCAGCAAGAAGTTCAATACATGAAACTAAAAGGCGAAATGGTAGAGTCCTTCAAGCCGACCGAATGCAGCCTGTAGATGTCCGACGTGGCTCACGTTCTAGTTACTGGTTTTTTTTTGGTTTTTTTTTTTTTTGGTAAAGCCTCATGGCTAACATTTTAAAACTTAGGAGATTCCACATAAAAAAAATCAACATTTTTTTTAATCACATCTGGCCCTACTGAGCCCTCATAGCAATTCTGGCTGGAGCTAAGGTCCAGTCTCCCTCTTTAAACAGGGCATGCACTCCCCTGTAAATCACATTCCCCAAGACTCTTAGTGTACAAATGCCAACTCATCTCATTCACTGATGTACACTGCCTGGCCCCTGAAGGCATATGGCTTCTTAATCTTTTGTGCAACCTTGTTCTAAAAATTCTAAAGCCAAATCAAGATCTCAGAAAAGATCAGGCCTAAAAAACAAATTTAGAATCAACATACACTGTAGTTAAAACTGCAAGAATGGCAGAAGAAACACAGTTTTAAAAGTTACCAACATAGGCTGAACCCTGGGGAAAAACAACATTAAACAGACTTTGTGGCTTTATGATATTCCTGTCACCTCTAAAAGTGACCTTTGCCACACTCAAATCTTAAATCAGAATTCACTTTCCCTATGTGTGTATATTTGAATCTCTCCCATAAGATTGTTGTCCTTAACCATAAAGGTTGGGTTTTCTACTTATTTCCAGGTAGTGTTTTGGGGGAATTAAAATAGCATCCTGTGTATATACATATTCTATAAACGCAAGTTGAATTAAACAAAATAATCCCCAAGCATAAGGTATGCGCTGGAATTTGAGGAAACAAAAGAGAAGCCAAAAGAGGGTTAGAAACACATCCTAAAAGAGAAATGTAAAGGGATTCATATTGTTTATGCTGGAAAAGAAAATGAGAAGAAAATTAAGAGTAATCTAAGAACTACTTAAGGAACCCTGGTGGAACAACATTTACAGCGTGGAGCTGCCAACTACCATCAGATACTCCAAGGGAGAAAGATGTGGCAGTCTGCTTCTATATACAGCCTTGAAAACCCTATGGGACAGTTCTACTCTTGTCTTATAGGATTGCTATGAACTGGAATCCACTCAATAGCAGTGGGTAAGAACTACTTATTAGGCACCATCTAAGGTATGGCCATGTACTTAGGGTAGTATGGCAGGATACAAATATGAATAGGCTATAACCCTTGGCTTTGAAGAGGTTATAGGCTAGGTCTAGTACCATCAAATATACAAGTTAGATACAAATTCTTTTTTGAGAACACAGTTTTAGTAAATCAGAAAATCTAACTTAAAAGAATGAGCTTGAGGCAGCAAGTGAAAAGAAACCTAATTCAATATTAATACCTGATAGTCAGTAGACACTAAATGGGAAAAAAAATCAAAATATTTTTTGTCAAAAATAAACACATCTGCTTAATTATTTCTTTAAATTCCAAAAGCTAAGACTATATTTAAAGGTAAGTATACTATACGTGAAAGGAAGTCTGGTGGTATAGTGGTTAAGGCATTTGGCTCCCAACCAAAAGGTAGGTGGTTCAAACCCACCAACTGCTCTACAGAAGAAAGATGAGGCAGTCTGTTCCTGTAAAGATTTACAGCCTTGGAAACCTGATGGGGGTCATTTTGAGTTGGAATCAACTCAATGGCAGTGAGTTTGGTTTTTGGTTTACACAGTATGTTTGGGTTCCAACCCACCAGCCACTCTGCAGGAGAAAGATGTGACAGTCTGCTTCGGTAGAGATTTACAACCTCAGAAACCTTATGGAGCAATTCTACTCTGTTCCATAGGGTTGCTGTGAATTGGAATCGACTCAATGGCGGTGGGTTTGGGTTTCAGTTTGGGACATACTGTATGTGAAATCTGGTGATGCAAGGGCTAAAGTGCTCAACTGCTAATTGAAAGGTCAGCATTCCCCAGTGGCTCCACAGAAAAAAAGACCTGACAATCTGCTCCTGTAAAGATTACAGCCTAGAAAACTCTATGGGGGCATTTCTACTCTGTGCTATAAGGTTGCTATGAGTCAGAATCAACTCAGCAGCACACTACAACATTTTATATGTAAGAATTTATCTACTCTGACTTTCAACTAATTTTTATAGATAAAAGATTAGTAAATGATGCTATTAACATCACAGATGTTGCTAAAGACTAGTGGACAGCTAGATGACCACTTATTCAACTACTGGAATAAAATAGTAATTAGCATCAGTTCTGCCATCTATGCTATTTATCCTCATGAATACACAAATATAATACAATTGAGATGAAGAAAAATGAAGTTACAGCACTAATAAAATTCTCAGTAAACATAAAAGCTTTAAAGATCTAAGAAATTAAAAAAAAAAAAATAGATTATCACAAAGAACCAAAGTATTAAAAATACTACTGAACTGAAACAAATAGCCAAAAGCAAACCAGCTGCTGTCAAGTCGATTTTGCCCCTTGGAGGCTCCATATACGTCAGAGCAGAACTGTGCTTCATAGGGTCTTCAACAGCAGATTTTTCAGAAGAAGATCACCAGACCTTCCTCCCCAGGCACCCCTGAGTGAACTGGAACCTGCAGCCTTTCAGTTAGCAGCTGAGTGCACTAACATTTTGTGCCACCCAGGGGCTCTAAAACAAATAGAAAGCCCTAGAAATTTCTGAGACTAAAATCAGATATTTAGAATGAATTTTGCTCCCTCTGGTGGTCACAAGAGATTTTACTAGGTGTGAGCAGAAATGGAGGTAGAAGATGAATAGAAAGGAAACTGTGAAGGAACTGTACAGGTTAACCTTCACTTATAGGTCAGACAAATAAATATTCAATTTACCATGACTACTTTTTCAAAGCGAGCTCTGGTAGCATAGTGCCTAAGGCACTGACTGCTAACCAGAAGGCTGGCGGTTCAAACGCATCAGCCACTCCTTGGAAGGAAGATTGGGCAATCTAATTCCATAGTGATACTGCCTTGACAACCCAAGGAGGGGTCGATATGAGTTGGGGCCAACTCAACGGCACATAACAACAACAACTTTTTCAAAAGAAAAAAAGAAAGAATTTAGAATTTAGTGTTACAGAGGTTGTACTGTAGAAAAATGGTCAAAAGTAGATACTTCTAGGAACTAGGACCAAATGGGACCATGAGCAAGGGTCTTTAAAGTTTTGTTTTACACTTAGACAACTGAGGTGTACCTGACTCAGGCCATGGTCTTTTCAATTGTCTCATATGCATGCAAAAGCTGGGCAAAGAAAAAGGAAGAAAAGAATGAATGCATTTAAACTGTGGTACTGGTAAAGAATATTGAATACATACATCATGGACTGCCAAAAGAATGAACAAGTAAGTCTTAGAAGAAATACAATCAGAACGCTCCTTAGAAGCAGAGATGGTGAGATTTTGGCTTGTGTACTTTGAACATGCTGTCATGAAAGACCATTTGCTAGAAAAGGACATAATGTTTGGTAAAGTAGAGGGTCAGTGAAAATGAGGAAAGCGCTCACTCAATGAGACGGATGTACGGACAGAATAGCTACAGCAATGGACTCAAACATATCAATGATCATGATGATGGCAAGGGACTGAGAAACATTTTTGTTCTGTTATGTAGAAGGTTGCCAGTAAGGCGAAGCCAACTCAACAGCAACAATAGACTAAGTAAGTAAATCACCTTCCATCCCGTTATCTTTTATAACCTGTTACAAAGCCAGAGTTCCATCTCTTACTGATGCCATCTCTATGGACCACATTTCCCACTCTTTCCAAAAAGGTTTAGAACAGGGACTCCTGTTATTTTTCACAGGATTCAGTCCTTGTCCCTTGCTTTCCACAGAGCCCACCCAGCCTTGATAAGTGGACCAGATGCCCAAAGAACCCCACACATTTAACAAATCTCCAATATAAAGATTAAAGTTTCTCCAAAGTCTATTTGAGAACTAAAGGGCAAAGACTATAAAAATTCATATATATCACCTAATTGTATTTTCTGGAGCTCTGGTAGCATAATGCCTAAGGCACTTGACTGCTAACCAGAAGGCTGGAGGTTCAAACCCACCAACCACTCCTCGGAAGGAAGATAGGGCAATCTACTTCTGTAGTGATACTGCCTCGGAAACCCGAGGGGTTGCCATGAGTTGGGTCCAACTTGATGGCACATAACAACAACAATTATATTTTCAGTGAAATTTTTATGAAACTACTTTTATTGAACCACTTTTCTGTACAGTTGCAAATTTATGTAACTTACAAAATAGCTCAGATGCTGACACATACGCTCCTCTCACAAGAAATAAAATTGAACTATTCATCTTCTTTCATCTTGTTTAAATTTTGATTTCCATATTCCTGTATTACTTTCATTAAAATATTATTTACAGGGGCTGAGAGGAAGGGGTAACAGGGAGTTACTGTTTAATGGATACTGAACTTCTGTTTGGGATGATAAAAAGTTTTAGAAATAGTGGTGACAGTTGCACAGCACTGTGAAAGTAATTAATGCCACTGAAGGGTACACTTAAAAATGGTTAAAATGCCAATTTTATGTTATATATATTTTACCACAATAAACATTTTTTACAGCAGTAAAAAGTATTATTTTTTGGATAAATAGAGAGAAATATCTTTTTTTCCTTTTTTACAAGATCTATAATCAATGAGTGTGTTTCCCTTTTCATAGAGAATAAGAGCCATATTCTTACAATAATCTATAAGGTTCCCATGTGCCTCATCTTAGCTCATCTCCTGCTTCTTTGCCTATTACTCCCATACTCATTCGTCCTCCCTGTGGTTTGAGCTGGTACTCCTTTGACCTGGAATGCTCTTCCCCCAAATAACTGTATGGCTTACTCTTTCCTTTACTTCCTACAAATCTGTGCTCAACATTATCTTTCAATGAGTGTTCCTTGACAATCTTATTTAAAACTGTACCCTTATCTCCTGTATTCCCCATCCCCCTTCCCTGATTGCTCTCCATTTATCACCTTCTAATATACTATACTATGGGCGCTCTGATGGCATAGTGCCTAAGGCATTTGGGTTCAAACCCACCAGCCACTCCTCAGAAGGAAGGTTGGTCAATCTACTTCCATAGTGATACCAACCTCAGAAACCCAAGGAAGGGTTGCTATGCATCAGATCTGACTCGACGGCATTGAGTTTGGTTTTATAATATACTATACTGTAGAAGATCCCCATGTGACACAAACTGTTTGTACTCTATTGTTACCTTAAAGGTTTAAATGGGAATACACAGGCATCAAATCAACTGTATCTGTGGAAAGGGACAATGGAGAAGCTCAGTATCATCAGTCAGAAAAAGGCCAGGGGCCAACTGCAGGACAGACCATCATTTGCTTATAGGTAAGTTCAAGGTGAAACTAAAGAAAATTAAAACAAGTCCATGAGAGCCAAAATCAAATCTTGAGTATAGCCCACCTGAATTTAGAGACCATTTTAAGAATAGATATAATGCATTGAGCACTAATGACAAAAGACGATGAGTTGCAGGCTGACATCAAGGACACTGTACATGAAGAAAGAAAAAGGTCCAAAATGGATGTCAGAAGAAAGGACCAAAATGGATGTCAGAAGAGACTCTGAAACTTGCTCTTAACTACAAAATAACTAAAGCAAATGGAAGAAAAGATGAAGTGAAAGAACTGATTGGAATATTTCAAAGGGTGGCTTGAGAAGTCTAATTATATCTGGAAAGACTCTATTTCCAAATCAGGTAACATTCACAGCTACTGGCGTTTAGGATTTGAACATATCTTTGGGGGAACACAAATCAACACATAACAAGTCCTAGTCCCTGTTACCTGTATCCATTGCATATGCAAAAATCCACCTATACTCACCTATGTCACCTGTGAGACTCAGCAAACATGGGAAACATCAGTGAAATCAGTGGGCAAACTAAATGAAGTTCAGTAACAAATTACTGAGGATCTGACCCAGGAGTTTAATGCCTTCTGCTAACATCTAAGAAGTAGTTAACAGGCTAACTTAATAGTTTGCAAGTAGGGTAAAATCCCAGACCTTTCACAGTTCTTGACAATGAATAAATAAATAAAGGAGAAGGGAAAATCCTTACAGTGGAATGCCACATAATAAATGTAAAAGAAACAGAGTTCTGAAATTCATTAATAGTTTAATCACAAATTAAAACTAGTGGATAAAAATCTGACTAGAAAAAGGGCATTTAAATGGACAACAGCAACTTGAGAGATTGGTTAGGAATCTTAGGGAGCAGTGAGCTTATGTTAATGAGGGAGAAACAACTTGGAAAATGAGGCTGAGAACAGTTGCTCAACTTGGAAAACTCAATGTTACAAAACTGTACATATGAAAACTGTTGAACTGGTGTATGTTTCGCTCCATACATTCTCAACAATAACAAAATAAAGAAAATTTAAAGAAAAAAGGTATTTACATAGTCTCAAGGAGTCTCCCCACAAATCATTCATTAATTACAAAGGGAAAAAACAGAAACTTTAGTGGAGAAATGTAGCAAGCACCATCTTAACCAAGGGAAAATTTTATATTCACAAAATTATTATCAAAATTAAAACTTGCTCCTGCCATAAATAAACAAATAAACACAAGTAGAAGAATTCCCTTGATTATATTAGACATTCAACAAGATATTCTTGGTAAGATGAGACGACAGAAAATATAGTCAATGGGTTGCATTTTAAACCATTGTTTATACTATACTTCAATTACTGTGTAGCTTTGAGAAAAATAGTAACTACCTTTACTTGAATTTCTTATATATAGACCAGGGCTTCAAACTAGCTCAGGTCAGTCATGACTAACAAAGTAACCCTGGAACGGATCAGAATTTTTTAAATATAGGTAAACCAGAATGCTAACTGGAACTGGAAAAATTTCAGGTCAAAGGTCTGCTAGAAATTTAATCTTCCACTCAGAAAAGAGCAGCTTGTGTATTGCATAGCAACCAAATCTCTCAACTGCCTAGGTCAAAAACAGTGGGTCTGGCTCAAAGACGGCAGCCAACAGCACCCCTTTCGATACGTGTTACTCTCCACACTCCTCTGTGTGCCACTCTCCACAGTCCTAGCAATAATCCAATGTCACAAATAAGGCTCCTGATGGGGCTCACTATCCCTCTTCTGAGTCTCCCATTCCAGGGCTTCCACCTGTAACTTTTCCTGTTTCAGTTCACCCAAATTTTAAAAATTCAGATCCATTCCAGTTTTGTTTTGTTGGCCATTACTGAATCAGTTCAAATGAGTCCAACACTCTGATACACACATACTTGTAAGTGTACGTTAAGGGTTAATTAAGAGTGGGGGCCATGGACTCACATAAGCATAAGTTCAAATTCCAGTCCCATCATTTATCAGCTGGCTAATCTTAGGCAAATTTCTAAACTTCTCTTGCCTGGATTTCCTCATTTTTAAAATGCCAAAAGTAATAGTTTCTAACTCCTAAGATTTTTGTGAAGATTTCAAAGGACAACACATATAAAGAATGTAGAATATTCAGCATGAGTGTTATTACTTCATTTGTTTCTAAAAACAAAAATCAAAAGAAAACTATTCTTTAATCTAAAAGATAATGAACTGAATGCCAAATCGCTTCTAAAATTGACTATGATCTGCCCCATATTAGTTTAAACACAAGGAAGAATAAAAGGCTATGAGTCAAAGAGGATCAGCTCAAAAGTATTTAAACTAAAAGTAAAAATGTAAATAAAAAAATCACTCTTTACAACGAGATCACCACTTTCAAATATCTTAAAAATACAGATGGTCCCTGACTTACAACATATTTATTATGATGAGCCATACTTATAAGCACCCAAACCACACTTAAGACTGTGTTTTTTTTTTCTGCACATCTTATCATTAGCAGTATGTTGCAGTGAATAATTTGCTGATGTTATCATTCTTAGATGTTCACTCACAGAAGTTCAATTTCATCATTTACTGTTCAAAACACTGACAGATTTATAAAGGTACTGATAATAAAAGGCAACAATACTTAAAAAAAAAAAGAGTTATTTGACTTACATCAGAACTGACTTATAACAGAGTCATCAGATCAGAACCCCATCATAAGTCGGAGTCTACCTATAATTTATTAACAAATGATCTTTATTTGAAAAAGCCTTTGGTTCTGCTTGGTTCACTAAGTGTTATGTCCAATAGGTGTGAATTGGATATTTTTAAAAAGCATTCTTAACACCTGTTTGTATTTCCATAAGCAAAAACTACATAACCCCATGGAATTTGCAAGCATTTGTAAACTCATAGTTGTTGTCAGGCAACCTCCAGTCAGTTTCAACTCACAGCAACCCCACGTACAACAGAATGAAACACTGCCTGGTCTGGTGTCATCCTCACAATGGTTGCTATGTTTGAGTCCATCATCACAGTCACTGTGTCAATCTACCTCGTTGAAGGTCTTCCCTCTCCAGGGACTGGTCCCTTCTGATTACATGTCCAAAGTACATGAGACCACATCTCACCATCCTCACTTCTAAGGAGTGTCCTCAATATACTTCTTGCAAGACAGATTTGTTCTTTCTTCTGACAGTCCATGGTATATTCAATATTCTTCACCAATATCATAATTCAAATCCATCAATAATTAATTCTTCAATCTTTCTTATTCATTGTCCAACAAGAGGTGGACAACAGAATTTTGGTTAGTAATTAAGCTAGCAAAGGTAATAAATCATAAATTCTATCATTTATTAGTAGTTATAAACTAATTGCCTTCACAGGCCAGGTAACAGAAGTAGCAAGAACAAATCAATAGGAAAGAACTGAGACCACAGTGACTAGGCCTAAAGAGGAAGTACTTTACCTAGCACTCAAATTCATATTTTGTTAGTTTTTTAAGCACTGTGCCATGTCTTCAGAATGAGTTTGGCTCAGAGGGGCATCTGTCTTGATCACTGAATTTTAAGCCCTTGCATGCATATTTGATGTTTTGTAAAATAAATAAAATGGAAAATTTCTGAGAACAAGTATTCATGCAAATCAAAAACATTATGAAATTTTTCAATGACTTCTAAAAGGCAGTCATTATTAAAGATACCCTAAGTTGGTATCCCTTCTACTTTGTACTTATAATGAAGATACTTTTATATATCACAGTATATACTCTTTTAACTAGGAGCTCTGGTAGCATAGTGGCTAAGAAACTTGCCTGCTAACCAGACGGCTGGCGGTTCAAACCCACCAGCCACTCCTCGGAAGGAAGGTTGGGCAATCCTACTTCCGTAGTGATACTGCCTCGGAAACCCAAGGAGGGGTCGCTATGAGTTGGGGCGACTCGACGGCACATAACAACAACAACAACAACTCTTTTAACTGACAACTGAGATTTTAAGATTCCATTTTTGATAGAACAAAAATTCTGGTAATAACTACGTACTCATGAAATAATTATTATAAATATTATCAATTAATTCATTCATCATTGACATGTTTGGCTTACATATCCTGATTAAAAAGAAATACGCAATTTGCATTTTTACCATGGTATTGATACAGCCTCTATCTCATTGAAACACCTGTCAATCATGCATTAAAATTTTAATAAAATAGCAAGCCCACCTTTTTAAAACTCCTTCTAGATGCTTTAAAAGATTATTCAATAAGTATATACAATAAGTATAAAAGAACAGTAAATTTAAATGAACGATATCCTATGCCTCCAAAGTCCACAACAATGTCTCCTTCCACTATACTCCCTAACATTTGTTGTATTATTGTCTGATACTATTATCATATTTGTTATACCTTTCACCTTCTCTACCACTCTTTAAACTATACAGTAGCAGAAAGCATGTCTTATTCATCTTCTATCAGTAAGCATTGTGTACTTGCACAGAAGTACTCATTTAAATAAAAATTAAAAAATCGAGAAACTTTCCTTTTCCCAAGATAACAATGATGATCTCAAGTTAAACTCCTTCAAATTCTGAAATGAGTTTTCACACAATTGAAAATAATTATTATACTTTTAATAAATCAATACAATTCAGAGACGCTTTCAGTGTTACTGGCTGGTTATGTTATTTAAGCAATACTATATTTAGTAAGATAAAAGTTGCATTAACTTTATAATCTTTTATTTGAGAAAATAAAACTTTGGGAATGTTACTTATGTCTATGCTTAGTTTTTAAAATGTGAAAGAAAGATGGTACGTTTTTAGAAAGCATCATTTACAATCATTAAGTCTTACCTGAGGATTCCAACCTGGATCTAATTTTTTAACTACTGCGATATATTCCTGCATTGCTTGGCTGGGGCTTGAATCACCAAGTGCTTTCCATGCTTCCCTATGGTACAGAATATCCAAAATGACCTATCATTAACTATGCAATTAACATAAACAGCATGTTTTTTATTAATAAAAAATAATTTATATACACATTTTAAGGGTTTGGGGATCTTGAGATAATAAGCCATAGATGAGTAGCCCTCTCTTTTTGTATTTACACCGGTCTATAGCAATTTTTCAACCTTTTTTCCTACCTAATGAGGCTTTTCAGACATTTTTTTTCCCCCTAGTCATCCTACTCCATGATAATTTAATAACAAAGACATACTGTATATCTGTTAAATTTTAGAAGACTATAAACCACTAGGGAGCTCTGGTGGTACAGTGGTTAAAAGCATTTGGCTGCTAACCAAAAAGTCAGAAGTTTGAACCCATCAGCTGTTCAGAAGAAGAAAGATGAGGCAGTCTGCTTCTGTAAAGATTACAACTTTGGAAACCCTATGGGGCAGTTCTACTCTGTCCTTTAGGGTCACTGTGAGTTGACATCAACTCAATGACAATAGGTTTATAAACCAATGTCCACCTTCCATCTGTCAGTTTGTCATACTGCAGTGGCTTGTGTGTTGCTTTGGTACTGTTAGCTATGCCACTGGTATTTCAAATGCCAGTAGGGTCACCTATGGTGGCCAGGTTTCAGCAAAGCTTCCAGACTAAAACAGACTAGGAAAAGACCTGGCACTCAACTTCCAAAAACTAGCCAATGAAAACCTTATGGATCACAACAAAACACTAGCTTATTTTGGACACATCATCAAGAGGATGAGTGGCTAGTGGAGGAATCATGTTTGGTGAGGCAGAGGGCCAGTGAGGTAAAGGTTCAGTAAGGGTGAGGGAGACTTGTGGAGGGATAAACTGGCTCAACAGCCACCACAGTAGAATAGGAACATGTAGGTTATCATGAGGATGACACAGGACCAGGCAATGTTTTATTTTCTTCAACATAAGATCATCATATGTGGAAGTCAACTAGATAACTATCTACCTACCTATCTATAAACCATTTTAATATCTAAGATTGTATTTACCCTCTCCCTAAAACACAATTTTTATCCCTGTTGAGAAAGCATGTCTATAAACCAAGAGAGGAAAGTTAGGCAATCTACTTTCGTAGTGATACCACCTCGGAAACCCAAGGAGGGGTCACTATGAGTCAGATCTGACTTGATGGCAGTGGATAAGACATCAGTAGTCCCTGGGTGGTGCAAACAGTTAAGTGCTTGACTGAAAGCTGAAAGTTTCAATGAATCCACCCATGGGCGCCTTGGAAGACAGCCTGGCAATCTGTTTCCAAAAGGCCAGTCTTGAAAACTGCACACAAGTAGTTGCCATGAGTCAGAATTGACTCGACAGCAACCAGAATGTAAATTATAGTTTGTAGCAACAGCATCAGTAATATAGAAACTAATCATCACACAAAATATTCCCTGGAAAAATACTTCAAGATTTCTTATTTGAGGTGCAAGAAAGACACTATCCCTTTTGTGAATCCTGAGCCCTTAGCCAGAGACTTCCAAAGTGAGGGGTGGTAAGGATAGAGATGAGAATACTAATGAGTTAAACGGTAGGGACTTCCTACAGTGTAAATACCAAGAGTAATGGTTTAGTCCTGAGCTTCCTTCTAGGTCATCCCTTTCTTTTTTTCTACAAGCTGCTAGGATATGCCTCTTTCTTGCTTTTTCCCTGCCAATCCTTTCTACCTCCAACCAGGGGTTCCCTATCTCTCTGATCTACTATAAAACAGAACTCAGTTCCACATTTTGTTGTTGTGGTGGTTGTTGCAGTATCTTTCTATTCCTATAATGAATGTAACACCCTTCCTGAGGTTTTCTAAACTTATTTTCATTAAATCTCTTCAGTTACCTGTATACATTTACATGTTTAAATACACACACATGCTGATATATATGGCACATACCAAATTCAGGAAATTTAACATAAATATTATCTAAATATAGATCACATTCAGATTTCTCTATTATTGTCCCAATAATGTCCTTTTTAGTTTTCTCCCCCAGATCATAAACCAGTCAAGATTCACATATAGCATTGAGTTTCACATATCTTTAGTCTTTGTCTTCCATGACACTGACCTTTTTTAAAACCACAAACTAGTTATTTTACCAAATATCTCTCTATTTGGATTTGTGATCATTTCCTCATCTATATAGTGTTCTTGCCAAAAATGGTTCATTGTGAACTAAAATGAGGTTAAATATTTTGGCAAGAGCAATATATATTTAGATGACATGTCGTTCAAATGCATCACATCGAGCACATGATGTCATTCTGTCCCACCATCAATGATAAGATTGATGACATGGTAAAAGCAGCGTCTGTTAGAGCTTTCCTTTGTAATTAGCAAGTAAACTGTGGATCAGACTATGTAAATATTGTTCCCCAACAGTCTTTCATGTAATAGTTTTAGCACCTACTGATGATTCCTACCTGAATTAATTATAACTTTGGTGGTTGTAAGGAGCTCAAGTGGTGCAGTGGTTAAAGCATCTGGCTGGACACACTGTGACTCAGAATCGACTTGATGGCAGTGAGTTTTTTTGGATTTTGTTTTGGATGGTGGTTGTTAAATCTAAACTTCTTTTTCATTGTTATAAAGAATGGACAAACAGGTAAGACATAGGAAAAAGTAAGAGTGAAACTCTAAAATTTCACAAATTAAAACAAGAAAAAATACAATAAATGTTCTATCAGGTATTCTCTAGAACAGCAGTAAGTATGTCAGAAAACCATCACTACCAGCAAAGAAAGCTTGTGCCAAAATGTAAAGCAAAGTACTGCTTCCTTCACTGAAAAAGTCTTATACAAAAAATGTCAGCTGGGAAAAAAAAAAAATGTCAGCTGAACTAAACAATGTGCTTTTAGTGACATAACTGATTTACATTCTGGTTCAACTTCAGTATCTCCTTACAGATAAGTAACAATTTGCAGACAGGCAATTTGTCCAGAGGACCAGACTTTGAGTAGCATTACTCTACAACATAAAATTAGAATCCATTTTCTTAGCACTTCCTCTTTTGACAACCATATTTCATCTGCTGTTTTTTAACTCTATCCTCCATACTTCTTTTAATTCCAATGTTGAGGCTCCAAAGTCCTCTCTTCTATAACAAAGGTTCCCTATTGCATTCAAGTTCTCTTTTTTAATTTAGATCAGAGAAAATAAGGCCTCATAAATGATAAGAGGGAGACTTTGAATTAGAAGTTAAAAAAAAAAAACGGAGGAAGGGGTGTAATTCTTTATTACATATTCAGAGTAAGAATCAGAATCTATCATTTTCCCCTCCTTCCAAAAATCCTTTCAAAGAGAAGAAGCAGTGACCCATTAGGGGTTGTTTGACAGAAAAGGAAAACCTCAAGCAATAGCTTTCTAAGAAGCGATTCATACACAGAGAATGTATGTCTGTTGTGAACATCATGGCATGAGAATCCTTTAGAAGATTTAGCTAAAATCGGATTCTTTTAATCTCTCTCCCAAATGCCTGTCATTAGCACAGTCCATTGCAGAGAGAGATTAATAAAAAAATAATTCTTTAATCTGCTCACTACTTTCTAATTCCTAAACACCTAAATCATTTCCAACAACCTCATTAGCAATATCAAGAATTTCTTACCATTTTTGCTTTCCTTCAAAATCAAAGAAGCTTGGTTTAGGAGTATTGCAATTTCCAACTTTGACCTAAATAAGGAGAAAAAAATTCAGAACTTATTTTTCAAAGAAATGCCTGAGGAAATTTTTTTTTCAAATTTATAAAGTGTATTTAGTAACTA
>NW_006921630.1:7128034-7149038 GCF_000298275.1 Orycteropus afer afer
AACCAGAAGGCTGGCGGTTCAAACCCACCAGCCACTCCTCAGAAGGAAGGTTGGGCAATCCTACTTCTGTAGTGATAATGCCTCGGAAACCCAAGTAGGGGTCGCTATGAGTCGGGGCCGACTCGACGGCAAATAACAACAACAACAACAAATAGGTGATATATAGTTATATTCCTAAATTAGTAGACAGATTATATATACAAGATAAATAATAAATGTACATTACATTTTGTAATGTACATTTATTATTTATAATACACAAGAATTTTTAAACATGCAGTTAATGTTCAATTTATCAGAATTCAAAACATTGTTTACTGATTCTTATAACATCAAGGAGCTCTGGTGGTGTAGCGCCTAAGGCATTTGACTGTTAACCAGAAGGTTGGCGGTTCAAACCCACCAGCCACTCTGCAAAAAGAAGACTGCATGTGGTAGTTAAGTTTGTGTGTCAACCTGGCTGGGCCTAGTTGAGTGGCTGGGGCAGCTGAATATAGTTATTCCCCATGGTGAGACTGGTAATTAACTCAATGGTGAAATCTACTGAGTAGCTGCTTTAGGGAACGTTGTCTGCCTTCAGTATATAAGAAGCAACTTTGAGGATGGTCTCCAGCTTTTTGGCATGCTTGAACTCTGCACGTAGCCAAGTCGTTGTTCAGCAGCCTGCCATGCCCTATTGAGCTTGCCAAATTGACTTTTTCTGGACTTGAATTAGTAGTCTGTCATGTTGTTTGGTGGTATCGGAACTGTGCCTTTTTACTTGTCAACCTTGGGCTTGTCAGCCTCAGCAGCCAGCTGCTGCCTGAGTAAAGAAAAGCCTCCAGTTTCAGTGGGCCAGGAACAAGAGGCAGAGCTGAAGCCCAAGGTTGAGGGGCTTTCACCCAGCCCTTTGAACACAGACTTAAAGCCTAAGGCTTTAAGTCTCCAAAATTGTAAGAGAATGAACTTCTGTTTGTTAAAGCCTTTCCATTTGTGGTATATTTTCTGTTAGAGCAGCACTAAGTGACCAAAACACTGCACAATCTACTTCCATAAAAGTTAACACCTCAAAAACCCAAAGGGTGTTGCTATGAGTTGGAATCAACTCGATGAAAGTGAGTTTGTTTTTTTTAATAACATTATCAACATTTCATCTCTCCTAAATTCCAGGATAAAGTGCATTATTTTTAAAAGTTCCTTATTATGAAACTCAACAATATACATTCAGATGCCAAAGCCATAAGGAAAAAAAAAAAGATTTAAAAGTTTCTCAACAATATAAATTTTATCTATTCCATAATCATGTTCTCTTGTTTATAGTCAATATTTACTTTTAATCCTCAAATGACATCTGTAGTTCAACTATAGAGAGATTATTCTCATTGTGAATAAGCATAAGTAAAATTCACAAAAGTATAAATTCACTATACAGCCCCAGGCTCCCTTTGCCAGAAGTTATCTCCCATTCTAGGAACTCTCACAGTACTTAGTCTGTGAGGCTATATACCTCTTATGGCACTTAGCACTTTTCTACCTTATGTTAGAAAGTTGTGTATAAAGTCTCATCTTTCTATTAGAACAGAGCTACTAAGAAGCTGTTCTTAACTCACGCATAGCACCAAATA
The DNA here is from genome assembly GCF_000298275.1 of Orycteropus afer afer. Taxonomy (NCBI): domain Eukaryota; kingdom Metazoa; phylum Chordata; class Mammalia; order Tubulidentata; family Orycteropodidae; genus Orycteropus; species Orycteropus afer. The sequence continues at coordinate 7,129,639 of NW_006921630.1, forward strand.
CACTGCCTAACTTAAGGCAATAAAAAATGTTTGTTGACGATACAATAATTATATGAGACATGAAGGTGCTCTGGTGGCTCTGTTGGCCACTGAAGGAATGTTGTTAAGGCATTGGGCTGTGAACCAAAAGGTCAATGGGTCAAACTCACCAGTCACTCCACAGGAAAAAGATGACACAGTCTGCTTCTGTAAAGATTTCAGCCTTGGAAACCCTAACAGGGTTACTATGAGTCTGAATTGACTCGACAGCAATGGGTTTTGCTTGGGGTTTATATTAGACATATGTTCAACAAAACGACTGTTTTCACTACACTAACTGCTACAATCTGATCTGATCTACTCCCCACTACCTCCTACCACTCTTACACACTTGAATTTTGCTAAAATCAAATTTATCCTGTCACCCCACCAGATTGGTCTACTCACTGCCTAAAAAGGTTTTACATCTATGTTTTGCTCCTGTTATTTTCCTCACCATAAATGCCTTCTCGTCTCTCAGCTTTTTCAAAATGTTACACCCTCCTTCAAGTCTGACTCAGGGCTCAGATCCTAAGAACACTTTCAGTCTGCAGTGATCTCCCTCACTTCTAAATTTATAGTAATTATCATCTCTATCATCTGCTTCCACCACTTCTCTGTCAGTCTGTCATACTGTGATGGCCTGTGTGTTGCTATGAGCTGGACACTATGCCACTGGTACTTCAAATACCTGCAGGGTCACCATGGTGGACGAGTTTCAGTGGAGCTTCCAGACTAATACAGACTCAGAAGAAGGAGAGGGCCGTCCACTTCTGAAAAAATTGGCCAGTGAAAACCTTATGAATAGCAGTGAAATACTGATATACTACTAGAAAACTTTATGAATAGCCCTGAAACATTGTCCCATATAGTGCCGGCAGGTAGGATCCTCAAGTCGGAAGGCATTCAAAATATAACTGGGAAAGAGCTGCCTCCTCAAAGTGGAGTTGACCTTAATGACGTGGACAGAGTAAAGCTTTCAGGACCTTCATCGGCTGATGGAGCATCACTCAAAACGGGAAGAAACAGCTGCAAATGTCCATTTATAACTGGAATGTGGAATGTACAAAGTATGAATCTAGGAAAATTGGAAGTTGTCAAAAATGAAATGGAATGCATAAAGATTGATATCCTAGGCATTTAGTAAGCTGAAATGGACTGATATGGGCCATTTTGAACCAGACAATCATAAGGTCTACTGTGCTGAGAATGACAAATTGAAGAGGAATGGCATTGCATTCATTGTCAAAGAGAACATTCAAGATCTATCCTGAAGTACAATGCTGTCAGTGATAGGGTAATATCCACACATCTACAAGGCAGACCAGTTAATACTACTATGTTTCAAATTTACGCACCAACTACTAAAGCCAAAGATGAAGAAACTGAAGATTTTTACCAACTTCTGCAGTCTGAAATTGATCAAACATGCAATCAAGATGTATTGGAATGCAATAGTTGGAAAATATGGCCTTATTGATACAAATGACACTAGAGATTGCATGATAAAATTTTGTAAGACCAATGACTTATTCATTGCAAATACCTTTTTTCAACAATATAAACAGCACCTATACACATGGACCTTGCCAGATGGAACATACAGAAATCAAAAGGCTACATCTGTGGAAAGAGACTATGGAGAAGCTCAGTATTATCCCTCAAAAGAAGGCTAGCAACTGACTATGGAATAGACCACTGCTCATATGCAAGTTCAAGTTGAAGCTGAATTAAAGCATGTCCACCAAAGCCAAATAATGATCTCAATTGTATCCCACCTGAATTTAGAGACCATCTGAAGAATAGATTTGACACACTAAATACCAATGACTGAAAACCAGACAAGTTGTGGGTTGACATCAAGAACATCATCCATGAAGAAAGCAAAAGGTCATTAAAAAGACAGGAAAGGAAGAAAAGACCAAAATGGGTGTCAGAAGAGCCTCTGAAATTTGCTCTTGAATGGAGAGTAGCTAAAGTGAATAGAAGAAATGACTAAATAAAAGAGGTGAACAGTAGATTTCAAAGAGCAACTCAAGAAGACAAAGTCAATTGTTATAATGGAATGTATAAACACCTAGAATTAAAAAATCAAAATGGAAAAACATGCTTGGCGTTTCTCAGGCTGAAAGCACTGAAGAAGAAAATTCAAGCCTTGGTAGCATAATCCCTAAGGCACTTGACTGCTAACCAGAAGGCTGGCAGTTCAAACCCACCAACCACTCCTTGGAAGGAAGATGGGGAAGATGGGGGGAAGTAGTGATACTGCCTTGGAAACCCAAGGAGGGGTCACTATGAGTTGGGTCCGACTCGAAGGCACATAACAACAACAGGAGTTGCAATAGTGAAGGATTCGATGGGCAAAATACTGTATGATGCAGGAAGCATCAAAAGAAGACAGAAGGGGAAAAAAATGATGGAAAGAATACACAGAATCACTGTACAAAGAACTGGTTGATGTTCAACTATTTCAAGAGGTGGCATCTGATCAAGAACCAATGGTATTGAAGGAGGAGGTCAAAGTTGCACTGAAAGAACCAGCCGAAAACAAGGCACCAGGAATTGACAGAATACCCACTGAGATGTTTCAAGAAATGGATGCAGTGCTGGAGGTGCTTACTCATTTATGCCAAGAAATTTGGAAGACAGCTCCCTGACCAACTGACTGGGAGAGATTCATATATGTGCCCTTTCCAAAGAAAAGTGAACCAAAAGAATGTGGAAATTATTGAACAACTGTGATATCATCAATGCCACACACAAGTAAAATTTTGCTGGAGATAATTCAAAAATGGTTGTAGTAGTATATTGACAAGGAACTTCTAGAACTTCAAGCCAGATTCAGAAGAGGACACGGACTGAGAGATATCATTACTTGATGTAAGATGGATCTTGGCTGAAAGTAAAAAATACCAGAAAGATGTTTACCTGCGTTTCATTGACTAGGCAAAGGCATTCAACTGTGTATATCATATCAAATTATGTATAACGTTGTGAAGAATGGGAATTCCAGAACAAGTACTCACAAAGAACCTGTACACAGACCAAGAGGCTGTCGTTATTCATACAGAACAAGGGGATACTGTATAGTTTAAAATCAGTAAGGGTGTACATCAGGGTTGCATCCTTTCACCACACTTACTCACTCTGTATGCTTGACAAATAATCCAAGAAGCTGGACTATACGAAGAACATGGTGTCAGGACTGGAAAAAGACTCATTAACAACCTCTGATATGCAGACAACACAACTTTGCCTGCTGAGAGTAACAATGACTTGAAGCACTTACTAAGGAAAATTAAAAACTACAGTCTGCAGTATGGATTACACCTTGACATAAAATGAAAATCCTCACAACTGAACTGATAAGCAGCATCATGATAAATAGGAGAAAAGACTGAAGTTATCAAAAATTTCATTTTACTCGGACCCACAATCAACACCTATGGAAGTAGCAGTTAAGAAATCAGATGTCATACTGCACTAGGCAAATATGCTGCAAAAGACCTCTCTAAAGTACTGAAGAGCAAAGATGTCACTTCGAAGACTAAAGGTGCGCCTAACCCAAGCTGTGGTATTTTCAACTGCCTCATATGTATGTCAAAGCTGGACACAGAGTAAGGAAGACCAAAGAAAGTTGATACCTTTGAATTTTGGTGTAGGCGAAGAATACTGAAAACACTATGGAATGCCAGTAAAATGAATAAATCTGTCCTGGAAGAAGTGAAACCAGAATGCTCCTTAGAAGCAAGAATGGCCACACTTCATCTCACCTACTTCAGTTATGTTGTCAGAAGGGACCAGTTCCTGGAGAAGGATATCATGCTTGGTGAAGTAGAGGGTCAATGAAAAAGAGGAAGACGGTCAATAAGATGGATTGACATAGCAGCTGCAACAATGGACCCAAGTATAACAAGGATTGTGAGGATGGGACATGACCAGGCAGTATTTTGTTCTGTTGTGCATGGGGTCACTATGAGTCAAAGCCGACTTGACACCTAACAAAATCATCAACACCTGCTTCGCAGAGAACCACATGGCCCTCTGGCTGTTAAAAAGAACACTTACACAGGAGCAGCCCTGCTACGACAGGCCAGAAAGAAAAAAGGTAAGAGAGAGAAACGCATTTCTTGAACAGTCATCAGAGACCAAAAGCTTTACATACATTTTCCCAAATAGGCCACAATAATACTGAGGTGTGTCATTATAAGCTCATTTTATAAATGAGGATAAAGAAGCTCAGGACAGTTGTTTCAGTTCACACAGCAGGAAGTAGTAGACTCAGGATTTGAATCCTGAATGATTTGACTCCAAAGCCCAATATTCCTCTATCATATCACTCTGCCTTACATGGTATACAGAATCTATTTTTCAGACCTGGCATCTCTAAAATGACTTGTCCTACTGATTGTTAGAAACATGAAATGAGATAAACTATGTAAACAATAAAGCATCATAAAAAATAGCAGTTATTACTATTTATGGCTTTTTATAAATGCCAATATCTGTTATTCATTTCTCCTATAGTGGAAGTTTTAACTGGACACATGGACATCTGGATAAACATTACTTGTAGCCATGCAACTTCTGCCTAGGCTCTGGGATTTGATATGTGTGGAAGTGGTATATTCTTTTTTTTTTTTTTAAAAAAAAAAAAAAGGAGACTTGTCCATTTGTCCTCCACTGTCCTTTGTCCTGACTAGAACATGCATACAGCCACAGAGAACCTCAAACTTTTTGGTTTCGTGACCCTTTTACACCTTTAGAAATTGAAGACTCCAAAGAGCTTTTGTTTATGTGGGTTATATCTATCAATATTTACCATATTAGAAATTAAAACTGAGACATTTTTTAAAAAATGTATTGATTCACTTAAAAATGACAATAAGCCTGTTACAAATGAACATAAATCACAAAATTTTATGAAAAAATAACTAAATATTCTAAAACAAAAATAAATTTAGTGAGAAAAGTAGAACTGTTTTACATTTTGTAAATTTCTTTAATATCTGGCTTAAATAGAAGGAACCTGAATTCTCATATAAAAAAAAAAACCAAACTCACTGCCATCGAGTCAATTCAACTCATAGGAACTCCTTGGGTTTCCAAGGTGGTATGCCTACGGAGGTAGATTGTCCAATCTTCCTTTTGAGGAATGGCTGGTTGATTTGAATCTCTAACCTTCTGGTTAGCAGTCAAATGCCTTTGGCACTACGCCACCAGAGCTCATGTATTCTGTATTCTATCTGTTGGAATATACTGCTTTGGTGATGCATATGAAGAAAATCTGACTTCACACAGATATGTTAAGAGGAGGAATATTTTAATGGGCTTTTTAAGTAACAGCTTGATTCTCTGATACTATGCCAAAACTTGACTAGTGCCAATTTCTTTTGGGTTAGTTGCTATGTGGAATGTGAAATCACATTGATGAATTTTACATTGAAATCCATTGGTCTGACTTGCACTTTGAAGGGATGTGTTACCCACATATGATTTTATAACACCAAGCATTGGTTACTGAAAAATATTGGTTCACAAAGTTATGCAGAACTTCCAAATGTTGACAAATTTCATTCGTTGTTGTTATGTGCCGTCGAGTCGTACCTGACTCAGAGCAACCCCTCCTTGGGTTGCTGAGGCAGTATCCCTACGGAAGTAGATTGCCTAACCTTTCTTCCGAGGAGTAGCTGGTGGGTTTGAACCGCCAGCCTTCTGGTTAGCAGTCAAATGCCTTAGGCACTATGCTAAATTAGTTCACATTCATTAATATCACCCCTGAGCTCATCAAAAAGTTTTGAAGTACTGGATACAGCTCATGGATACAGATTTTCCAAACTTCTCATTTTTGTATGAAAGCTCAAGTTTTATCACCAACAATAAATACTATTAGTGATTTTCCTTGAAGTGACAGAAATTTTAAGAAAATTTCTGCCAAACACCCAAACCTGATTAAGCATAGCTTATGTGTGAGATAGTCTCTTAAGTAAAAATGTTTCAGGAAAAAAAGAAGATAGTTAAGGTCAGAACTCAAAAATGACACAAGTGCTTTTCCTCAAAATAGCCAATATAATGCAGAAATGCTTTATAAGTATCTCCCCTTCCTACACACACAATGTTAAAAAGATGGACTCAAGAGTTAGTATTTAATAAAAATGAATAATTTCCACTGCTTCATCAAAGACATTTTTAAGTGAAACTGGCTTTTTAAAACAAAAAACTCTGAGCACATGGCAATGAAAAAAAAAATACAACTACTAGTACACTTTGCTGCCACTATCCTGAGGCATGCGTAGGCATCAGCACTTTTATCTACCATGACAGCATAGGAAAAAGACAAATAATATCTTACTATTACTAAGAAAACAGTTCTGACCTTGTAGATCCCCTAAGAGTTTTAGGGCTTCTCAGTGGATCTGTGGACCACAATTTGAGAACTGCTGCCTTACAGGATAGTTGAGCACAAGATAGAAAAGGCCTAAGTCCCTGGACGATGGTAAGAAGCAGACCCTAGACCACATACCACCAGATCATTATATGAGATGAAAATAAAAATTCAGCAAATGACCCTGTGTGCCAACCGAAACACAAGCTTTTGGAATATCCAAATTCAATGAACAGTTCTGCACCCAGAAAAGTCTGAGAAAATAAAACTATGAGATTTTAGGACCTCATGACTGATAGTTTCCAAATCATTAGATAATGAATCATAAGCTATGAAACAGAGTTTAAAATCGTACCACTTTAAGAGCATCTACCCTCTTGTTGTCTCTGATATAATATCTGATATCCAGTGTCCCGACAGCAGAATATTTCAACAAAGACTGCCAGTGGCCAATGCCATCACTGGTATCAAGCGCCCCCATTTTAAAGCAGGAAGACAGGCTGAGTATCCTCACCTGTGCTAGTGCTGCACCAAAAAAACAATCCCAATCCACTGCTGTAGAGTTGATTCCAACTCATAACAACCCCATTGGACAGAGTAGGACTGCTCCAAGGCTATAAATCTTAATGGAAGCAGACTGCCACATCTTTCTATCACGGAGCACCTGGTGGGTTCAAATCACCAAACTTTCAGTTAGCGGATGAGTGCTTTAACCACTGCACCACCAGGACTCCCTGCTATAAAATGAAGTCAGAAGGAATTTGAAACTTTCATTGCCCTAGAATTTTCACAGGTGTCAAGTACAAGCAGTCACTGGGTTATGAACCAGATTTACACATAACCCATAGATAGGAACCAACCACATAAAACCAATTATGTTAAAAATTCAAAGTACATACAATGGTTCATAATAACAAATGGGCATTACTTTGCAATGCACATTAAAACATTGTTATTATTATTATTGTATTATTATGTTACAGATGATTTAGGTTATTTGGAAATGTTTCTTTAATGTTTTTTAAGCATAGGAAGAGTCAGTGCTGGTGGCACAGTGGTTAAAGTGTATTATTGCTAACCAAAAAGTTATAGACACTGTGCCTAACTTCCAACTTAACATACAAATTTGCCTTAAAGACAGATTTAGAACGAAACTTGTAATCCAGAGCCTGCCTCTAATCACATTTTGCTGGCTGAGTTGCAGGCTAATGCACAGAAGGACCAAAAAGATGTGAATTGGTTTGATCCTCTTAAAACTTCATTTAAAGATAATTTTGGAACCATAGGCTTATATGAGACTTAAAGAGTTATTAAGTTAGCTCACCCTGAAAAAATAAGGTTCATATCTCATCTTCCTACTTGACAACCTTACCTCATCATTCAGCCTACAAAATAGAGAGCTAGTCTGAATTGAAAATTTTTTAAAGAAATGGTTTTCTGAGAAATTGTAATCTACTATGCAAGAACTAACTGGACTTACAACTTTATTATTCTATTATAGACGCTACTGTTAAATATTTAGGAGAGACTGATGGAAACTGTGGCCCACTGTTATACCTAAGCAAGCACAATCTGATTCTCTGGTAATGAAAAATTTTATTTTCAGATTCAGAATATCTCCAAATACCCTAAAGCCAAGTTCTGGAAAAGGTGAAGAACAGTCTTCCTTCAGAACTATCTGGATGAGATGAACACACCATTCAGACAGAATGGTTGCAAGCTGACACATGATTGTAGTTCACTGATGACTCAGAAACCAGATATTTAATAATGATGATGCTAGTATCAAAAAACAAAGATATGTGAAAGAATAAAGAATGTTCTCTCAGGAATATGGAGAAAATTCGTCTTACACAGCCCAAAGAATCATCAGGCACACACGTGCCACAATGCACAAGAAATACTTGTTAAATAATATCAAAGGTTTCATCTTAATGCTGTTAAAAAGGAGAAATAACCATAGAGAAAATAGATATCCAGATCTTTTGAAAGAAAACAAATTCCAAGGCTAGTCTAAAGGGCAATTTTCATTCAACACTGTAATTTATACCACTGGTACCTCCAGCTCCATCTCTCGGTCACATTAACTGATATTCAGAATAATGATTATCAGTCTTCACAAAAAGGTACATCTTTATTTAGTATATTCAGTTAAGAATACAGGGGGAAATGTGCGATTATATCTTTTAGGAAGTTTCCATCAATAAAAGTTAAAATACAAGAGGCCAAATAAAAGGTTAAATTGTTTTAAAAATGAAGCAAAATGGGTTATTATCCAGAACTTCATTTCCTCCAAACAGGTGGAGTATACCTGAACTACTGCACTGATTTTTCCCTAGTTTACATCTAGACTCCTCAAGTACTTGCTAAAGCCTCTTGAGGGCAAGTATCAGGAAGCTTCCGCTTCTGGACTGCATTCCCTGTATGCGTTAACACCTATTTTGCACATATAAAATACAGAACAACTACTTGTTAACTGATTAAGCAAGTAGTTTCCTTCTGTCATCTAACCAGTTACTCTTTGAATGATAAACATGTCATATGAATAATTAATTCATTTACAGGTACATATTTCCAAGTAAACTCAGAAGTCTACGCAGAGGAGATACAATCTAGATCTAATTTATTTGTATGACCCTGGGCAAGTTACCTACTTTCTTTGGGCTTTGGTTACTTTTTTCTGTAAAAGAAGGAGATTATTTGACCTGGTCTTTACTAGAGCTAAAATTTTTATGATTGTATCCAAAAGATAGAAACACTGAGCCAAAACATAAATCTGAGTAAGTTAGGGTTTTAAAAAAAATCACTAATAAAAGTATTTTAATTTTGTATTACATCATCCTATTTATTACAACCATATTCTCTGGGATCTTAAAGAATGTTATTAACATTATCATATTTACTTCCATATGACCCTTTGGCAACAGTGAATGACAAATCTTATTTTATCATCTTCATTTTGTAAAGGTTGAGGCTTATGAAAGCAGAAGATGTACAAGGTCATTGAGCAAGACAGAGAATATAGAAAAACTATCACTCAGTGTCCAATTAAATATCAGTTCTAAAGTACACGGGGAGCTCTGGTAGCATAGTGGCTAAGACACTTGCCTGCTAACCAGACGGCTGGCGGTTCAAATCCACCAGCCACTCCTCGGAAGGAAGGTTGGGCAATCCTACTTCCGTAGTGATACTGCCTCGGAAACCCAAGAAGGGGTCGCTATGAGTCGGGGCCGACTCGACGGCACATAACAACAACAACAACAACAAAGTACACGGGGCCCTCCCATGGCTAAAATGATGCTAAAACCCAGCATATGATTCACACACATTACACCTACCCATTAACCATGCACTTTGTTACCAGTTTGGGGAGGAAAGAGAAGACTCCCTTGTTTCTCTCCCACTCCCACCCTTTCCCTACGACTTTACCTGCTTGTACCTGGCATACAGGTACAAGAGCTGCTCCCTGCTAGCCACCTGAATCAGGCCTTGGAGGTGCGCTGCAGCCTTCTCAAACAGCTCTGTCAGGCTCCTGGATGCCTCGCTCTCGGGGCTCTGCAGGGATTCACCGACATCACCAGAGTCGTCCCCTGAGCTCTGTTCGCCGCCGCTATCGCCCGTGGTGGCTCCTGTGGACAGGAATGGGGAGGCCATGTCGCCTTGCTCGGTCCGTCTCTCTGTGTCAGGTCTGTCCTCCTCAAGGTGGATGTATCGCCAGTTTGGGGGCCTCGCAGACCAGTCTCGATCCTAAGCCCAAACTCGAGTCGGACCCAAGCTCACCTACTCTGCTCTCCTTCTGGAACTCTACCTCTTTTCCAGAACTCTACCTCCTTCCCACTTCTACTCCCAGAGCTTGCAGAGTAGCCTCGGCTACACACTGCAGCTCCCTTCCCAGGTGATCCGGGTTCCTCGTCTTCTTTTTGGCTAACAGAGCGCTCACACGCACAGCGGTTGCCTCCAACGGTACAGAAGGGGGAGGCGGGGCAGACCAGAAGTACTGGAGTGAAAGCAGCGCGCGATGGGCGGATGGGCTGCCAGATGGGGCGGCGGAGGCGGGGCAGCATGAGCGCGGGACAGCGTGCGCGCCTGAGCTTGCGGACGAGCACACACTGGAGCTATACGGCACGGGCTACCCGTTTGGGCCTCAGCGCTGGTAGGAGTAGCGTGGGCGGGCTTACGTCGGACGTTTTTCTCTACAGAGATATCGTGAGACCTTGTTAGGGAGAAACTGGTTGGGAAGCTATCGTCAGTGGTAGGTGTGTTAGTTAATCGTTTTTTTGACATTAGGAGTCACCGACTCCGGAACTGTCCACGGAATAGGCTATCGGTAGTGAGGGGTGAGGGAAGGAGGCCATCTGTTTGGTGGTGTATCACTCTGAGTGGAGTCGCAGAAAACAGGGAGTGAGAACGAAGGTTCCGCTTGCGGCAGCCTTTAGAGACTGTGCAAGCTGTTGTTGTTGTTATATGCCGTCAAGTCGGACCCTACTCATAGCGACCCCTCCTTGGGTTTCCGAGGCAGTATCACTACGGAAGTAGATTGCCCCATCTTTCTTCCGAGGAGTGGCTGGTGGGTTTGAACCGCCAGCCTTCTGGTTAGCAGTCAAGTGCCTTAGCCACTATGCTACCAGAGCTCCCACTGTGCAAGCTAGGCGCCCCCAAACCGGCCCCTATCACTGCGCACTGATTTGTTACTGGAGCATTTTGCCTTATCTTGGCAGCTGTGGGATTGATTGGTCGAATCGCTGATTTCCATATCACACTTTCCACACCTGCCAAATCCTTCCATTGTCAGGGCTCTGAAAATAGGCTTTAAGGGGATCTCCTGCCTTGGCTTCATTCTCCTCCGAGCTCGGCCTTCGCCGTTGTGCTTCATGCACACTGTAAAATGAGACCAGAAACAGTACCACATAGTTGTGCCCTAAAGGAACTTTTTAAAAAAAACTATAGCATTAATGGGGGCTCTGGTAATACAGTGCCTGAGGCACTTGACTGCTAACCAGAAGGCTGGCAGTTCAAACCCACCAGCCACTCTGAAGGAAGGTTGGGCAATCTACTTCCGTAGTGATACTGCCTCGGAAGTCCAAGGAGGGGTCGCTATGAGTTGGGTCCGACTCCACGGCACAACAACAATATAGCATTAATAATAATGGCTAACATTTACTGAGTGCTTGTCCTAAGTGGTGGTGTAAAAGGGAAAGAAGGGGGGTACTTAGTTCTCCAAACATCTAATAAGCATCATAGGAATGGTAGACAGTATTATAAAGAATGGTTATTGACCATTTAGGAGATAGACCTGAGGCAGGTAGACAGGGATAATGATGGACAGGATGAGAGAACAGAATGAGAATAGGTAGGAAGATGGGAAAGCTTCCATGAGGATTCAGCAGTCAATCATTCTTTGAGTACAGAGAAAGTGCCAGTTAGTTCCTGCTCTCAAGGCACTCACTCAACCCAGTCAAGGAATTGCTAATGTGTAAATTCCTGCAATCAAAAAGTGGTAATAATAATAGCAACTGTACTGGGTCCCTTAGTGTTTAATGGATTAATCCTTACTACAAAAGGTGGTTGTTGTTAAGTCCCTTGGAGTCAGTTCCAGTTCATATTACCCTACGTAAAACAGAACAAAACACTGCCTGGCCGTGCCCGTCCTCACAATGGTTCCTCTGTTTGAGCCCATTGTTGGAGCCACTGTGTTAATCCATCTCATTGAGGGTCTTTCTCTTTTTCACTGACCTGCTTTACCAAGTGGGAGCTCTGGTAGCGTAGTGCCTAAGGCACTTGACTGCTAACCAGAAGGATGACAGTTCAAACCCACCAGCCACTTCTTGGAAGGAAGGTTGGGCAATCTATTTCTGTAGTGATACTGCCTTGGAAACCCAAGGAGGGGGTCACTTGGAGTAGGGTCCGACTCAACAGTACATAACAACAGCTTTACCAAGCACGATGTCTTTCACCAGGTGCTATTCCCTCTTGATAACATGATGCAGTCTCACCAGCCTCATTTCTAAGGAGCATTCTGGCTGTACTTCTTCCAAGACAGATTTGTTCATTGTTGTAGAAGGCCATGGTATATTAGTATACTTGTATTCTTCACCAACACCATAATTTAAAGGCATCAATTCTTCTTAGGTCTTCCTTATTCTTTGTCAAGCTTTTGTGTGCATATGAGGCAATGGAAAATACCTTGGCTTGGTTCAGGAATGCCTTAGTCCAAGTGATATCTTTGCTTTTTAACACTTTAAAGGTCTTTTGCAGCAAATTTGACCAATGCAAAAGGTCACTTGATTTCTTGACTGCTGCTTCCATGAGCGTTGATTGTGGATCCAAGTAAATTGAAACCCTTGACAACTTCAGTCTTTTCTCCATTTATTATAATGTTACTTATTGGTCCAGTTTTGAGGATTTTGGTTTTCTCAATGTTGAGGTGCAATCCATGCTGAAGACCGTAGTCTTTAATCTTCATCAAAGTGCTTCAAGTCTTCTTCATTTCAGCAAGCAAGGTTGTGTCATCTGCACACCACAGGTTATTAATGAGTCTTCTTCTCATTCTGATGCTGCATTCTTTTTCACACAGTCCAGCTTCTGGGATTATTTGCTCAGCATACACATTGAGTAAGTATTGTGAAAGGATACAACCCTGACACAAACCTTTCCTGATTTTAAACAATGTAGTATACCCTTGTTCTTTTCAAACAACTGCCTCTTGGTCTATGTATAGGTTTCATATGAGCACAATTAAATGTTCTGAAATTCCCATTCTTCGCAATATTTATCCACAATTTGTTATGACCACGCAGTTGAATGCCTTTGCATAGTAAATAAAAGACAAGTAAACATCTTTCTGGTATACTCTGCTTCCAGTCAAGATCCATCTGACATCAGCAATGATACACCTCATTCCACATGCTCTTCTGAATCTGGCTTGAATTTCTGGTAGTTACCTGTTGATGTACTGCTGCAACTGTTTTTGAATTATTTTCACTGAAATTTTACTTGCTTGTGATATTAATAATATTGTTATTGTTATATACTATTGTTCAGTAATTTCCACATTCCACTTTTCTTTGGAATGAGTGTAAATATGGATCTCTTCCAGTCAGTTGGCCAGGTAGCTGTCTTCCAAATTTCTTGGCAGACAAATGAGAGCTTCCAGTGTTGCCTCCTGCACAAAGGGCATGGGGTTGATATCCTGTGACCTCTAATTTCACAAAAAGAAAAGCCAAACTCACTGCCATCAAGTCCATTCCTACTCATAGCAACCCCTGTCAGGTTTCCAAGGCTATAAATCATTACAGAACCAGTTTGCCTCATCTTTCTTCCACAGAACAGTTGGTGGGTTTGAACCACTCACCTTCTGGTTAGCAGCTGAATGTCTTACCCACTATGCCACTAGAAAACTAAACTCAGTGCCATCAAGTCAGTTCAACTCATAGTGACCCCTCCTTGGGTTTCTGAGGCAGTATCTCTATGGAGGTAGATTGCCCAATTGAGCTGCTTCTAATTTCACAAAACCAAAAAAAAAAAAAAAAACCAAACTCACTGCTATCGAGTCAATTATGACTCACAGTGACCCTGATTGGGTTTCCGAGGCAGTAAATCTTTATGAAACTGGATTACCCCATCTTCCTTCCATGGAGCCATGGAGCAGCTGGTAGGTTTGAACCACCAACCTTCTGGTTAGCAATCAAACACCTTAGACACTGTGCCACCAGAACTCCTTCTAATTTCACAAAACAACAACAAAAACACAAAGTAGAAACAAAATCACCATCAGCAGCCCAAGGCTTATTCCTTCCAGGCAGAGGTCAGACATGCTGCCACTCTACAAACTTTTTACCAATTCTGACATAAACTGCCACTCCCACTGCACTCACCACTTCTCTACTGGATTTGATAATTCGCTGCAATGGCCACATAGAACTCACAATACTCATGATTATGGGATTTATTAAGGAAGCAACAGGTTATAATTTATGAACACGTCATTAAATTCTTCAATGACAGCCTTCCTTGGCCATGCCTGCAGGCATGCCTCTCTTTGGCCCTTGGCTTCTCAACCTGGCTTCTGCCTTGCTCTGGCAAGTGTTACAAAGCTCTTTTAGCTCTGTTGATAGGGGCATCTAGGTGCACCCCACTCCGCCAGCTTTCTCGCTTCGTGAGCCAGCAAGCCTGCCACTCTGTCTTGTGCTGGTCTCTTGGTTCTGCTGCCTCTACTGCCACTGTCTCTCTGCCATCTCTCTGCTGTCTCTCTGCCATCATCTCAGTGCAGGGATCTTGGATCCAAGGACATGCTCCACTCCTGGCTTTTCCTTTTTGATGATATTGAGAGTTCCCCTTTCTGCCTCTGAGAGGGCTCATTTTAAGCCTCGTGAAATAACAAAACTGACCAATCCCCATGATAGGGTTCCATACACCTTATTTCCATGATCCCACCCCCACCAGGGTACCATGTACCTTATTTACATTACTAACAAACTATCCAATACCCCTGGTAGGCCACAAAGGGCCTCACATTTACATAGTGCCATCCAGTCATCTGGTGGGAGTCACAAAGACCATGGCTAGAAAAGCCATACTAATCCATATATATAATAGAGCCAACAAGGGGCAAAGTTATCATTTCTTAGCCACAACCAACCACCCCAAGGGAGCAAGTAGTTGGACCTGTGGGCTCGGGACCATGATTTCAGGGGACATCAAGCTCAATCAGCATAACATACTACATAAAAAATACTGTTTTACATCCTACTTTGGTGAGTAATAACTGGGGTCTTGAAAGCTTGCAAGCGGACATCTAGTTGCCACAATGGGTCTCTCCTCATCCAGAGCAAAGAATAAATAAAACCAAATATGCATGGAAACAATTAATCCAGGGAACTAGTGGGCCATGTAAACCTCAGCCTATATGACAATGAGACCAGAACAACTAGAAGGTTGTCCACTACCCCTGTTAACCTCTTGGAAAGGGATTAATGCAGGAGATCCTGGATACAGTGGGTGAGCCCTGTAGAACAAAACTAAAAAAAAAAAAAAAAAAAAAACAGGTTTACTGGTCTGATAGAAGCTGGTGAGACCCCCAAGACTATGGCCCCTAGTTACCCTTAGTTACCCTTCACTCACTCCCATGGCTTCCACCCAAACAATAGACAGGTACATAGGATGAACATTTGCATCAGGTAAATATACTCCTTAGAATGATCAATCAAGGGAGAACAGAAGGGCAGTATTTGCACAGGGAGATAGCTCAGGGGGCAGGAATGCATAGGAAAGAAGGACACAGGGAAGAGGTAACTACAGGAAGGAAGTTGGAAAAGAGCTGTTACATTGTGGAGAATTGCAGTCAATGTCATGAAACAAAATGTGTATGAAGTACTGTGAGGAAAATGAATTAGCTCTGTAAACTTTCACCCAAATCACAATCAAAGTTAAAAATAAAAAAAGAAAAAGAAAAGTCATACTAAGTAATTCACTACACCACACACCTGTTTGTTGAAACATCTCAATTGGTATTACGATGATTCCTGGAGCCTTGTTTTAAACTAATGCCTTCAGTGCAGCTTGGACTTCTTTCCATACCATTGGTTCTTGATCATATGCTGCTTCCTGAAACAGTTGAACATCAACCAATTCTTTTTGGTACAGTGACTGTGTATTCTTTCCATCTTCTTTTGGTGCTTCCTGTGTCATTCAACATTTTGCCCATAGAATCCTTCAGTATCACAAGTCAAGGCTTGAATTTTTTCTTCAGTTCTTCAGCTTGAGAAGTGCTGAGTGTGTTCTTCCCTTTTGGTTTTTTAACTCCAGGTCTTTGCACATTTCATTATTAATACTCTACTTTGTCTTCTTGAGCCACACTTTGAAATCTTCCAATCAACTTTAACTAGTCTACATTTAAGAGAAATTTTCAGAGTCTTTTCTGACATCCATTTTGGTCCTTTCTTTCCTGTCTTTTAAATTACATTTTGCTTTCCTCATGTATGATGCCATTGATGACATCCCACAACTAATCTGGTCTTCAGTCATTAGTGTTCAACTGTCAGTTTGTCATACTGTGTTGGCTTGCATTTTACTGTGATACAGGAAGCTATATCACCAGTATTTCAAATATCACCAGGGTCACACATGGTGAACAAATTTCAGCAGAGCTTACAGACTAAGACAGACTATGATGCAGGACCTGGCAGTCTACTTGTGAGAAAATTGGCCAGTGAAAACCTTATGAAGAGCAGCAGAACATTGTCTGTTATAGTGCTGGAAGATGTGCCCCTCAGGTTGGAAGACACTCAAAATATGGCTGCGGAAGAGTTGCCTCTTCAAAATAGAGTCCACCTTAATGATGTAAATGGAGTAAAGCTTTTTGGGACCTTCATTTGTTGATGTGGTATGACTCAAAATGAAAAGAAAAGTTGAAAAAAATCCATTAATAATCATAACATAGTGTACAAAGTATGAATATAGGAAAACTGGAAGTTGTCAAAAATGAAATGGAACACATAAAGAACAATATCCTAGGCATTAGTGACTTCAAATGGACTGGTATTGGTCATTTTAAACAGGAAAATCAGATCATATACTATGTATGGAATGACAAATTGAAGAAGAATGGTGTCACATTAAGTGTCAAAAGAACATTTCAAGATCTCTCCTGAAGGATTCTTTTCCAGTGCACACGGAACATTCTCCAGGATTGACCATATGTCAGGCCACAAAACAAGTCTCAATAAATTTAAAAACATTGAAATACTGCAAAGCATCTTCTCAGATCAAAATGCTATAAAATTAGAAAACAATAATAGGAAGATTAAATGAAAAAGAAAAAACAAATGGAAACTGAATAACACCCTCCTTAGAAACTACTGGATAATAAAATAAATGAAACATGAAATTAAAAAATTCCTTGAATCAAATGAGAATGAAAGCACAACGTACAAAATATTTGGGACACAGCAAAAGCAGTGATCAGAGGGCAATTTACAGCAATAAATGCACACAAAAGAAGCAGAAAGAGCCCAAATCAACAACTTTTCTAACATCTCCAACAATTAGAAAAAACTCACTGCCAAGTCAGATCTGACTCATAGTGACTCCTCCTTGGTATTCTGAGGCAGTATCACTATGAATGTGGATTGCCCCATCTTCCTCCTGAGGAGTGGCTGGTGGGTTTGAACCGCCAGCTTTCTGATTAGCAGTCAAGTGCCTTAAGCACTACACCACCAGAACTCCCACAATCAGAAAAAGAGAGCAAAAAAAGCCTACACTCACCAGAAGAAAAGAAATAATAGAGTCAAGCAAAAATAAATGAAACAGAAAATAGAAAGACAGTAGAAAAAAATCAAGACTAGAATTTGGTTCTTTAAAAACAACAAAATCGACAAACCACTGGCAAACTTTACAAAGGAAAAGAGGGAGAGACTACAAATAACACTCATAAGAAATGAAATAGGTGATATCACAACAGAACTAACAAAAATAAAAAGAATAATGTAAGGATACTATGAAGAACTATACTCCAACAAATTTGAAAATCTAAGAAAACATGGACAGATTTCTAGAAACATACTACTTACCTAAACTGACACAGACTGAAGTAGAAAACGTGTATAGAACCATAACAAAAGAAGACATTGAAAAGATCATAAAAAAAAATAAAATAAAATACCAACAACAAAAAAAAGTTCTGGCCCAGACAGGTACACTGGAGAATTCTACCAAATATTCAGAGAACTGACACCAATCCTACTCAAACTATTCCAGAACATAGAAAATGATGGAATCCTCCAAATTCATTTTATGAAACAAGCATAACCTTGATACCAAAACCAGGCAAAGATACCACTCAAAAAGGAAAACTACAGCCCAATAGCTCTCATGAAGTAGACTCAAAAATCTTCAACTAAATCCTAGCCAATAGACTCCAACAACATATCAAAAAGCAATACATTATGACCAAGTGGGGTTCATATCAGGTATGTGAGGATGGTTCAACATTAGAAAAACAATCCACATAATCCATCACATAAGTAAAATAAAGAAAAAGAACCACATGATCATATCAATTGATGCAGAAGAGGCATTTGATAAAATCCAACACCCATTCCTGACAAAAACTCTCAGAAAAATAGGAATAGAAGGGAAACATAATAAAGGGCATATCTACAAAACCAACAACCAACATGATTCTCAATAAAGAGAGACTGAAACCATTCCCCTTGTGAATAGGAACCAGACAAGGTTGCTCTCTATCTCCATGTCTATTCAACAATATATTGGAAGTCCAAGCCAGGGCAATAAGGCAAAAAAGGGATATCTAAGGCATCCAAATTGGTAAGGAAAAGTAAAACTATCCCTATTTGCAGATGATATGATACTATACCTAGAAAACCCAGGAGTCTCAGTCAAAAATCCACTGGCACTAAATGAGAAAGTTAGCATAGTGGCAGGATACAGGATCAGCATCCAAAACTCAGTTGGATTCCTCTACACCAGCAGAGAGATTGCTGAAAAGGAATAAGGAAATCAATACCATTTATGCCTTTTAAAATAATAATAATAATAAAGTACTTGGGAATAAATCTTACCAGGGACACAAAAGAACTAGACAAAGACAAAACTACAAAACACTACTTCAAGAAACTGTAAGAGATTTAAACAAATGGAAGAACATACCATGCTCATGGATAGGAAGATTAAACATTGTGAAAATGTCATTACTACCCAGAGCAATTTGTACATCTAATGCAATCCCAATTCTTTAAGGATATGGAAAAACCAATCACTAATTTTACATGGAAAAGAAAGAGACCTTGGATAAGCAAAGCACTATTGAAAAAAAGAACTAAGTAGGAGAACTCACACTCCTGGATCTCAAAACTTACTACACAGCCACAGTCGTCAAAAAAGCCTGGTATTGGGGGGACTTCTGGTAAGATGGTGGAATAGGGAGAAAGACTGCACAGACCCTCTTCAACAAAGAAAAGGGGAACCAATTAACACAGAC
>NW_006921630.1:7149273-7150935 GCF_000298275.1 Orycteropus afer afer
ACAGAAAGCTTGGAGAGTGCTGAGTGGTGGTAGGACCAAAGAATTAACCTAAAAATCAGCCCTGCTAGCCAGGGACTCCACAGAGAACTGCTCTGGTGGCTGGAGAATAAAACTCGAAGCACCAGCAAAGAGAATGGCGGGCTGAGCTGTGGAATTTTGCTTCTCTGGAGGGCCCCACCATTTTAAATGTTTACAAGCTGTTTGAGCATTTTGATTATTTAAAGAGACAGTGCTCTCCAAGATTCCAGGGGCTTAAGAACAGGTTCTGCTTGCCAGTAAACCCAAGGACATGCTGGACCTGGACAACTGAAAAAGTGCAACATTCCCCTTGTTACTCTTATACCCCACACCCCTTGGTGAATGGAGATGCGGCCATACCCCACTCCAACCCACCTTCTAGGCCTGCAGGAACTCCATCCCAGTCTGTGTGTTCAGGCAGAGCCTGGGTGCCCGGCCCTACCCTTCCCCAATTTTTTTCTTTTTCTATTTCTTTTTTTTTTTTCCCCTCTTTCTTTTTTTCTGGTTTTTAGTTTGCTTGTTTTTGTCTGTTTTAAAACTACTATTATTATTGATACATTTGTCCTTTTTTCTATTATTCTTTCTTCTTCCCCTCCCAGGTCCTAGTTTTCAGCTCTTTTTCTTTTCCCTGTTCATGGTTGCAAAATTTTATTATTATTATTTTTATTTTCTTTTTTCTCTTGTGGTTATCCTGTTCCTTGTTTTCCTTTTTGCATTTTTCCCATTTTTCCTTCGTTGTTCTCCTTCTCTACCTTTTTTCTCTTATTGCCCTATACCCAGATATTGCAGGCTTTCTTGTTTTTTTCTTCTTTTTCCCTTTTTTCATTTTTTGGTTACTGTTCTTGTGTGATTACATGGTGTATTTTTTTGTCAATGTGCTTTTAGTTTTTTGATGGCTATTCAGTTGTAATTTTTGTCTAATTGAGTGAGAGACAGCAACAGTCCCCATAAGACACAACTACACCCACACCTCCTGCAACTTCACTTACTGACTGAGAACCACCACCTCCTTCTCCATCAACGGGCCAATGATAAAAAACCACCAAGAACATCCTGAATCACCCTTGGCTGCTCTTCACAAACAGTTAACAGAGATCTTAATACACCAACACCACGATGTCTCGGAGACAACAGACCATCACAGTCCACACAAAGAAACAAGATAAAGTGATAGAAACAAGGGAGCAGGATACAGATCCAGAACACATCCCTGAGGAAGAAGCAGCATTGGAACTCTCTGATAAGGAATTCAAAAGAGTTATATTTAAGTATCTTCAAAGGATTGAGAGACAGAACAAAGGAAACACAAAGAAAAACTCTAGAAGAATTTTGGAAGAAAATACAAGAACAAAATGACAAAATTAATGAAAAAATAGAAATGATTCTAAATCCACAGCTAGAAATCCAGAAGATTAATACTAAATTGTCAGAAATAGATAACACATTGGAAGGGCAAAGGAGTGGAATTAATGCAATGGAAGACATAATTAATGAGATTGAAGACAAATAGCTGAATACTTCTTTGGAAAGAAATCAATCAGAAAAAAGGATCAAAACGAAATGAAGAAAGCCTAAGGTTCATGTGGGATACCATCAAAAGGAATAACTTACGTGTCATTGGAATTCCAGAACAGGAAGAGAAAA
>NW_006921630.1:7154745-7163152 GCF_000298275.1 Orycteropus afer afer
TGGATGAACTTGGAGGACATTATGCTGAGTGAAATAAGTCAATCACAAAAGGACAAATATTCTATTAGTCCGTTATTGTAAAAGTCAAGGAAAGTTTTATCTATGGAAGGTAATCTTGTTTGTTTGTTACCAGGGGTGGGAGGGGAGGGGAGGGAACACTGTTAGACAGATAGAGATAAGTATTGATTTGGGTGAAGAGAAGGGCAACGTACCAAATTGGTCAATATGGTGGCATTGAGGAAGAAAAAGACATAGAGAGGTACATGGGAAGTACAGACAACAAAGATGAACCCCTTTGCACATGTAGTACTGCGTTGTCAGTGAAGGCAAACATGGGATAGATGGGTGGACAGGTTGAACTAGCAGGTATGTCTATGAAGCAGGGAGTGTACCCAAGAACATGTATACGGTTGGCAGACAACAGTCCTATAAGTTTATGTTTATGATCTGAATTCCCAGGTGTATAGTAGAGCTGACAAGAGGCAAGGTGGGTAGTCACTGCTTGGTCACAGCCAGCTACCCAGAGGGACTGAGTAGTTGAACCTGTGGGCTCAGGACCATAGTCACAGGGGACATTAAGCTCAATTGGCGTAACATACTACACAAAACATTGTTCTACTTCCTACTGTGGCAAGTAGTGACTGGGATCTTAAAAGCTTGCAAGCTGCCATCTAGAGGCAATGATGGGTCTCTCCTCCTCCAGAGCAAAGAAGAATGAAGAAAACCAAAAAATTCATGGAAATAATTAGTCCTAGCGACTAGTACGCCATCCAATCTGCAGCCTATATGACTACGACACCAGAAGATCTAGATGGTACTCAGCTACTACTGTCAACCACTTGGAAGAGGATCTATGTTGGAGATCCTGGATAGAGAGGGAGAACAATGTGGAACAAAACTCAAAATCATTTGGAAAAAAAAAGGGGGGGGCCAGGTTTGCTGGTCCGATACAGTCTGGTGGAACCACTGAGACTATGGCCTGTAGCTGCCCTTCAAGTCTGGAATTGAACCCACACCTGTGGCTGCCAGCCAAACAATAGACAGGCATATGAGTTGAACATTTACCTGAGGTAGATACACTCCTTGGAGAGAACAATCATGGGAGATAGAAGGGCTGCTTATGCACCGGGAGACAGGGGGCAGGAGTGCATGGAGAGATGGACACGCAGAAGAGGTAACTATCAGGAGGAAGTAGGAGGGGAGCTGTTGCATTGTGGTAAATTGAGGTCAATGTCATGAGATAAAGTGTATGTGAACTGCTGTATGGAAAGTGTATTTGCTATGTAAATTTTCACCCAAATTACAAAAAAAAAAACAAACTTGCAAGCAGCCATCTGGCTACCACAATGGGTCTTTCTTCATCCAGAGCAAAGAAGAATGAAGTAAACCAAATAAGCATGGAAACAATTAGTCCAGTGAACTAGTGGGCCACGTGAACCTCAGCCTTCATGACTGTGAGACCAGAACGAGATGGTGCTCGGCTACCACTGTCAACCACTCAGAAAGGGATCAGTGCAGGAGATCGTGGATAGAGTGGGAGAACAATGTGGCACAAAACTTAAAATCATTTAAAAAAAAAAAAAAAAGCAGGTTTACTGGTCTGTTGTAGGCTGGTGAGACCCCAAAGACTATGGCCCCTAGTTACCCTTCAGGTCTGAAATTGAACTCATTTCCATGGTTTCCAGCCAAACAATAGACAAGCATATAGGGTGAACACTGACGTCAGGTAGATACAATCCTTAGAACAACCAATTATGAGAGAACAGATGGGAGTATTTGAGAGATGGCTCAGAGGGCAGGAATGCATAGGAAAGGACACAGGGAAGAATTAACTATGGGGAGGAAGTGGAAAGAGAGCTGTTACATTGTGGGGAATTGCAGTCAATATCATGAAACATAATGTGTATATACTGCTGAATGGAACATGAATTTGCTCTGTAAACTTTCATCCAAATCATAATAAAAGTTTTTTTTTAATTAAAAAAGAAAAGATGATGCAGGCCACATCCCAGGAAAACTGTTACATCAAATCAGGTTGTGACTTGAATAAGGGTATATTACATACCACCCTAATCTCTTTACAACTGATTGGCTGATCTGATCAGATCACATCAGGGGGTTGACTCCATCATTACGTAACTGCCAAACCACTTAGAATCATGGCCAAACCAAGATGACACATAATTTAGGGGGACACAATTCAATGCAGACAATCTCCCAGTGTTCTTAAAATCAAACAACAGTTTACCTTCACTAGTGAAGAACGATTGCCCTGAGCATTGTACTCCTTTAAGATCTACCTACATGGAATCAAAGAGGCATCAGCAACTCAAAGGATTAATAGGAAACTTAGGGGCATTGGGTTTATGTTAATGGGGGAGGAACAACTCAGAGAGCGAGAGTGAGAATGGTTGCACACCTCAAAGAATGTAATCACTGTCACTACATTGCACACGTAGAAACTTGAACTGGTGTATGTTTTGCTGTGTATAGTCTCAACAACAACAACAATAAAAATAAAATAAAAAGGTAACTGGACTTAGCACAATTCAGGTTTTATGAAATATAGACAACATTTTTAATACTACCATCAATATATTCATTAATTCATCAAAAATATGTTAAATCCTCATATGTTTTAGATATAGTGATAAACCCTAAGAATTTCAGGATGAACAAGGTTATTCTTCTCTTTTATTCTACTGCAACTACGTGGGCCTGTTGTGGTTCTTCTGAAAAAACAAGCATAATCCAGCATAGTCCCATTTGAGTGCCTTTGCATTTGCGTTTCCCTCTTCCTGGGACATTGCCCCAAAATCCACATGGTTTGCTCTCATGCCCTTCAGGCCTTTGCTTAAATGTCACATTCTCAGTCAGATCTTCCTTGACCACCTTATTAAAAATTATCATCCTACCCCTACCCAATGTTCTCTATCTCAGTTCTTTAGCACTTCTTGCCATCTAATGTACAATATGTTGTTGTTGTTGTTGTTATGTGCCATCGAGTTGGACCCAACTCATAGCGACCCCTCCTTGGGTTTCCGAGGCAGTATCACTACGGAAGTAGATTGCCCAACCTTCTAGTTACTCGTTTATTACATGTTAAGTTCCATGAAAGCAGGGATTTTTGTATATTTTTATCATTGCTGTATCCCCAGAGCTGGCACGTGCCTAAATCTTTATTGAATAAATAAATGAATGAGTAAATGTATAAAAGACATAGTCTCTGATCTATAAGAACTTACAGATAGTAAATAAATGAGGGCATTAAAATATTACAAGTGATGCAGCGAAGGGCATTTGTGATAGTTGAAGATGTGTCAACTTGGCTGGACTCCAGTTGTGAGTGGTGGTTCCCATGATGGATCACGTGACTGCGTTCTAAGCGGCCGGTCAGCCTAGGGGGAGTTTCCCCAGAGGTGTGGCCTACCTGCAATACTATCCCAGGGACAAACTGGAAGAACGGCATTCCGGACTATATACTTCCTGGAGCGAGCAGCTCGCTGCTCGCCCTGGAGGTTTTCGGATTCATTCTTTGTTGGGAACAGCGACCAGCGCACTGCGTGTCAGCTTGATTCTCTCGGCTTTACTGTGCTTACAGGAACCAGACGACTCCGGGCCCCATCTCTCTCCAGAGACGAACTTTGTGACTTGAACTCCTCTGCCGTGCGTGCGAAAGCCAGACGGCCCTGGGCCCCATCCCCCTCCAGAGACGAACTTTTCAGTTTGAACTTGTCGGCTTCTACACGCTTGTGAGCCATTTATCTAAGATAAATTTCTCTCTCTTTCTCTCTCTATAAATATATATATATATACTTTGCTGGTTTTTGTGTTTCTCTAGAGAACCCAATCCAACACAGCATTCAAGGCAGAAGGAATAGTATGGACAAAGGTACCATCCTGAATCAGTTGGCATCATTGTGATAACAACTCATGGCAACCCCAGAGTAGAACTGTGCTCCACAGGGTTTGCTATGGCTAATTTTTCAGAAGTACATCACCAGGCCTTTCTCCCAAGGCACCTCTGGGTGCATTTGTACCTCCAACTTTTCAGTTAGCAGGCAATCGTGTTAATTGTTTGCACCACCCAGGGACTCAACGGGCAAAGGCACAATGCTGTAGAAATAGCAAGCAGTGTTTATCAGTTTCATTTATTAAGTAAGATTCTATAAACAGAAATTTAGTTAGCTACCTGGTTCCTTCTTTTACCTAGCATGAACAAAAAATTGGGAGTATCAGGGATATAATAGAGCTGACAAGGGACAAGGTTGTATTCACTTCTTGGTCACAGCCAGCTATCCTGTGGGCTCAGGACCATAGTCACAGGGGTTATTAAGCTCAATTGGCATAACATACCACACAAAACATTGTTCCACCTCCTACTTTGGCGAGTAGTGACTGGGATTTTAAAAGCTTGCAAGCAGCCATCTAGATGCAATGATGGGTCTCTCCTCATCCAGAGCAAAGAAGAATGAAGAAAACCAAAGATTCATGGAAACAATTAGTCTGCGTGACTGGTACACCATGCAATCCTCAGCCTATACAACTATGAGAGCAGAAGAACTAGATGGTGCCTGGCTACCACTGTCAAACACTCAGAAGGGGATCTATGGAGGAGATCCTGGATAGAGAGGGAGAACAATGTGGAACAAAACTCAAAATCATTTGAAAAAAAAAAAGGGGAACCAGATTTTCTGGTCTGATAGAGCCTGGTGGAACCACTGAAACTATGGTCCCTAGCTGCCCTTCAGGTCTGGAATTGAGCCCACACCTGTGGCTTCCAGCCAAACAAAAGACAGGCATATGAGTTGAACATTTACCTGAGATAGATACACTCCTTGGAGAGAACAATCATGGGATAAAGACGGGCTGTTTATGCACAGGGAGATAGTTCAGGGGGCAGGAGCGCATAGAGGGATGGACACAGGGAAGAGGTAACTATCGGGAGGAAGTGAAAGGGGAGCTGTTGCATTGGGGTAAATTGTAGTCAATATAATGAGACAACATGTGTGTGAACTGCTGTATAGAAAGTGAATTTGCCCTGTAAACTTTCACCGAAATCACAATAATAATAATAATAATAAATAAATAAAATTGGAAGTATATGTTCACCTATTCCTAAAAGGAAAAAACTTGCTTAACAAAGGCTGTGTTATTTTTCAAATATTTAAAAGAACTGACTTCTTGCAGGTAGGTGGTTTACTTTTATATCACTAAATCAAATTCCAAACTCACTGCCAGACAGCTACCTAACTAACTGACTGGAAGGGATCCATATTTGTTCCCATTCCAAAGAAAGGTGATTCCACAGAATGTGGAAATTATCAAACAATACCATTGATATTACATGCATGTAAAATCTTGTTGAAGATAACTCAAAAGCGGTTGCAGCAGTATATTGACAGAGAACTTCCAGAATTGCAAGCTGAATTCAGAAGGGGAATGAGTGATATCATTGCTGATGTCAGATGGATCTTAGCTGACAGCAAAGAATACCAGAAAGATGTTTATTTGTGTTTTATTGACTATGCAAAAGCATTTGATTGTGTGGATTATAACAAATTATGGGTAGCATTGAAAATAATGGGAATTTCAGAACACTTAATTGTGTTCATGGGGAACCTGTACATAAACCAGGAGGCTGTCGTTTGAACACAACAAGGGGACACTGCGTAGTTTAAAATCAAGAAGGGAGTGCATCAGTGTTGTAGCCTTTCACTATACTTATTCAATCTTTATCCTAAGCAAATAATCCAAGAAGCTGGACTATATGAAGAGCATGACATCAGGATTGGAGGAAGACTCATTAGCAACCTCTGATATGCAGACAATACAACTTTGCTTGCTAAAAGTGAAGATGATTTGAAGCACTTACTGAAGATGAAAGACTACAGTCTGCAGTATGGATTACACTGCAATATAAAGAAAACAAAAATCCTCACTACTGGACCAATAAACAGCATCACGACAAATGTAGAAAAGGTTGAAGTTGTCAAAGATTTCATATTACTTGGTTCCACAATCAACACCAATAGAAGCAGCAGTCAAGAAATCAGATGATGTATTGCATTGGGCAAATGTGCTGCAAAAGACCTCTTTAAAGTGTTGAAGAGCAAAGATGTCTCTTTGAAGACTAAGATGCACCTAACTCCAGCCATAGTATTTTCAATCACCTCATATGCATGTGAAAGCTGGACAATGAATAAGGAAGACCAAAGAAGAGTTGATGCTTTTGAGTTGTGTTGGTGAAGAATACTGAAGGTACCATGGACTGCCAGAAGAACTAACAAATCTATGCTGGAAGAAGTGCAGCCCAAATGTTCCTTGGAAGCAAGAATTGCCAGACTTAGTCTCACCTACTTTGGTCTTGTTGTCAGAAGGGATCATTCCCTGAAGTAGGATTTCATGCTTGGTAAAGTGGAGGGTCAATGAAAAGGGGACGGCCCTCAACAGGATGGATTGACACAGTGGCTACAACAATGGGCTGAGGTATACCAAGGATTGTGAGGCTGGCACAGAACCAGGTAGTGTTTCATTTTGTTGTGCATAGGAGTTGGAGCCAACTCCACAGCACCTAACAATAACAACAATAACAAATCCAACTGGCAGAATTTACTTAGGACATAATCTTTCTAGGAAATCCATTGTCTTTAATCCAACTCTGACTAAGCACATTAACAGATAAGCAGGGGGAGAGAGAGAGATTAGATTGTATTATCTAATTTGGATAATCTTGAAGTTTATTTGACCACCTTTAAATAGAATAATCAGCAGAATTTTATTGAATGCAAAAGGAGGAATCACAACAAGAAAATCAGAGCTCAGACCTTGGAGACTGTTGTGAAATCTGTATACTACGTAAAATTTAAATGGAAAAAAAAAAAAAAAACCAAAAACCTCCTATTCTTAGAAATACAGTCCCACAAAATCTTAAGAAGAAAAAAGTGATTAATTTTGAGGCCACCTCAGCAGAGATAATGGATAATGGATAACTTAACCAATATGAGTAGCAGAGACATCT
Organism: Orycteropus afer afer; assembly: GCF_000298275.1. Lineage (NCBI taxonomy): Eukaryota > Metazoa > Chordata > Mammalia > Tubulidentata > Orycteropodidae > Orycteropus > Orycteropus afer. The sequence goes on from NW_006921630.1 coordinate 7,161,767, forward strand.
GAGAGGTAAGATTTTGTGGTTTAGAAACATACTTTAGAGTAGAATCTGGTATAATGCCATTTATAGTTACATGGATTCAAATACAGGGACGAATCATACACCACAAGCCAAAGTAGTATTAGCTAATAAAAGCCTAACATACTCTTGGATGCCAGTCTAAAAAGGTTCTATTGTGTTTGATATCAGTGGACTTGATTAAGAACACAGTGCTGGCTGACTTAGGCTCCACATTTAAAACTGTTTTTTGTTGTTGTTAATGTACTAACTAGTATTTTAATTGCATATAGTGAATGTTAATTCTTAATAAATGTAATGTAAAATACTTTTATGTTTTTCTGGTGGTTCAAACCCACCAGCCACTCCTCAGAAGGAAGATTGGGCAATCTACTTCCATAGAGATACCGTCTCGGAAACCCAAGGAGGGGTTGCTATGAATGGGAAAGGACTTACCGGAAGTGAGTTTGGTTTTTGGTTTTTATATTGACTATGTTGCTAAAAATCAATCAACAATAAGTTATTAAATGCTAACTTATTAATCTTTCAGGTAATGTAGTATAGTAAAAAGAGCACAGACTGATGAGTCCAATACTTTTGCTGCTAAGTAACTTGCATTTTGTTGCTGTTATTAGGTGCTCTTGAGTAAGTTCTAACCCAAAGCAAATCTATCTACAATGGAATGAGGGTGCAGTCCTGCACCATCCTCACACCTGCTGCTGTTTGAGCCCGTTGTTGCATCCTCTGTTCTAATTTATCTCATTGAGGGTCTTCCTCTCTTTCATTGACCCTCTACTTTATCAAATATGATGTCCTTCTCCAGGGATTGATCCTTCATCACAACATGTCCAAAGTACCTCCCTTCTAAGGAGCATTCTAGCTGTACTTCTTTCAAGACAGATTTGTTCATTCTTCTGGCAGTCCGTGATATATTAAATATTCTTCACCAACACCACAATTTAAATATGTCAATTCTTACCTATTAGTTGGAGAAGAAAGAGTAGTACTCATGAAACAATTAGATCAGAAAAGAATGCAATTAGAAGATGGCGGACTAGGCAGAAAGACCGCACAGACCTTCTTCAACAAAGAAAAGGGACACCAATTAACACAGACACAGAAGATAATCTTGGACCCTGAGCCTTGAAGGGAAGGATATACAAGTGGACTAAACCCAAACTAGCAGAAGAATTTGCGTGAAAATACCAAAAAAGGAGACAGATGGAGCTGCGGTCTGGCAGTGATCCTGAGCACAGACAGCTTGGAGATTCCCGAGTGGTGGTAGGACCTAAGAATTAACCTAAAAACCACCCTGCTACTCAGGGACTGCATGGAGGACGGTGCACGGTGGCTGGGGAACAAATGGAGAAGGTGAAGAGAAAGGTGGGCTGA
>NW_006921630.1:7166679-7171390 GCF_000298275.1 Orycteropus afer afer
CTGCTTATGCACAGGGAGACAGCTCAGGGCGCAGGAGAGTATGGAGGGATGGACACTGGGAAGAGGTAACTATGGGGAGGAAGTGGGAGGGAAGCTGATGCATTGTGGCAAACTGTGGCCAATGACATGAGACAAAGTATATGTGAACTGCTGAATGGAAAGTGAATTTGCTCTGTAAATCTTCACCCAAATCACAATTAAAAAAAAAAAAAAATAGGGCTATGGTTTAATAAAATTTGCTTAAAAAAAAAAGAAAAGATTGCAATTAAGTGCTAAATCTTATGGAAGTCAAATAATGATAGGATTTTTTTCCCTGGATTTCCTATGAAAGTCTTCAGTCAAGCCTCATTATTTTTCAAAAGAAAATAACAAAACCAATTGCTACCAAGTCAGTTCTGACTCATGAATATGAATCAGAGTAGAATTGTCCTCTATAGTGTTTTCGATTGGTAATTTTTTGGAAGATTGCCAGGCCTTTCTTCTGAGGTGCCTGTTGGTGGAATTTGACCTCTCACCTTTCAGTCAGCGGGTGAATATATTAACCATTTGCACCACCCAGGTGCTTTAAACATTAAGTGACTTGCCTTAGGCCTTACATTTAGGTGCCATGTCACATGGATGTAACACTCAGGTCTTATAAGAAGTTCAGGCCTTTTATATCTATAAAAACACACTGTGCTCAGAATTCATTAAATGGAGAAGCAGCTATTAGTCAATTGGCAGTAACTAATATTGAAGTATTTAAAGGGTATTTCAAAGTAAAGATCATTAAAGAAAGAAAGTATACGTTAACTTGAAAGTAAGAAACTGAAAAAATCCATCTCTGTAATCTTTTTCTGGATTCAGTTACTGGTTTGAAGAATAAAGTGTCTAGAAAATAAAAACATAACTAACACATTATACCTCCATAATATATATATATTTTTAAGACTTTTAAAAACTATAATTTTTAACTCTTTATTGTGATTTGGGTGAAAGTTTACAAAGCAACTTGGTTTTCCATTCAATAGTACATACACATTTGTTTTGTGGCATTGACTGTAATCGCCACAATGCAACAGCATTCTTCCCACTTCTTCCCTGTGGTTACCATTTCCCTTTGTCCTCTTTCCTTTCCCTTCCTTTCTGAGCCTTATCCCTGGTCAGACGTTGCCTTTTTGATTTACTGTGTTTGATTGTTCTAAGGAATGTGTACCTCCTTCATGTTATTGTTCACCTCATAGGCCTGTCTATTGTTTGGCTGAAAGGTGAGCAAAGGGAGTGAATCACTTCCAGGTCTGAAGATTGACTAAAGGTCATAGTTTTGGGGGTTTTTACCAGTCTCTATCAGACCAGTTAGCCTAGTCTTTTTATTATTATTATTTTGAGTTTTGCTCCACATTTTCTCCCACTCTGTCCAGAATCTCCTATTATGATCCCTTTCAGAGTGGTTGACAGTGGTAGCCAGGCACCATCTAGTTCTTCTGGTCTCAGGATTGTGGAGGCTGAGGTTCACATGGTCCACTTGTCCCTTTGATGAATTTAAAACATTTTTTCAATTAAAAAATGAGTCCTATGATCTTGAGTCTCCTCTCTGGATTGTTCAAGGTTCTAGATACCCAGTTCTTCTGGTATCATAGCAAAGGAGGCAGTTGCTCATGGAGGCAATAGCCACAGATTCTATATCCTCCTACTGTTTCTAACTCTCCTTCTTTCTCTGTTGTTCCAGGTGAACAGAGACCAATTGTGCCTTTGACGGCCACTTGCAAACTTTTAAGACCCCCATGCACTATACAGCAAATTAGGAGGTAGAACAGAAAAGCTAAACACGTTATTAGGCCAGCTAACTGGGGAGCTCTGGTGGTGTAGTGCCTAAGGCACTTGACTGCTAACCAGAAGGCTGGCGGTTCATACCCACCAGCCACTCCTCGGAAGGAAGATTGGGCAATGTACTTCTGTAGTGATACTGCCTCGGAAACCCAAGGAGGGGTCGCTGTGAGTCAGATCCAACTTGATGGCAGTGAGTTTTTTTTTTTTTTAACTGGGATATCCCATGAAACCAATTGCTGCCATAAACAACAGCCTCCTTTGCCATGAGACCAGAAGAACTGGATGGTACCTGGTTACCATTACTGAACATTTTTGATCAAAGATTCTATTGAAGAATCCTGATCAAAAGGAAGAAACTGCAGAACAGAATTTAAAATTCATGTGTACCCCAGACATTCTGGAACCATGGGGGCTGCGTGAACCACTGAAACTATTGCCCTGAGACAATCCTTAATACATAAACCAAAAATATCCCCTGAAATCTTCTTAAAACCAAAACATAATTTAGCTTAATTGGTAAAAAATGTCTACCTTGCTCAGGGGACAGGAGCCCATGGAGGGACGGACACTGGAAGAGGTAACTGTGGGGAGGAGTTGGGAGGGGAGCTGTTGCATTGTGGTAAACTGTGGTCAATGTCATGAGACAAAGTGTATATGAACTGCTGTATGGAAAGTGAATTTGCTCTGTAAATCTTCACCCAAATCACAATTAAAAAAAAAAAGTCTGCCTTGAGCATTATGCCCTTTCAGGAATATTTACATGGAATCAAAGTGACAACAGCAACTTGAAAGGCTAGATAGGAACCTTAGGGGGCAGTGAAAACAAAAAAACAGACCCACTGCCATTGAGTCAGACCGGACTCATAGAGACCCGTCCTTGGGTTTCCGAGGCGGTATCACTACGGAAGTAGATTGCCCCTTCCTTGCGAGGAGTGGCTGGTGAGTTTGAACCGCCAGCCTTCTGGTTAGCAGTCAGGTGCCTTAGGTACTAAACCACCAGAGTTCCTTAATCGGTGGTGAGTTTTTGTTAATGAGAGAGGAATAATTCAGGAAAGAAGAGTTGCACAACCCCAAGAATGTAATCAGTGTCACTGAATTATACATGTAGAAAGGGTTTAATCGATGTATGTTTTTCTATATATCCTCAATACAACAATAAAGTTAAGTTACACACACAAAAAAAAGAAATATAAAAAGATTCTAACTGCCCATCATCTTGCTAGACGCCAGTGGAGTGGAGGTGTAATATGCCGACTGGCCACATGATGGCAACATAGAGCCAGGTTTGTGTTCTGTCAGTGTGAGGGGCTTCCTGGATTATCTTTGTCCTTTCGGTCCTTACATTTAGGAAAAACACAGACCTTGCACGTCATATGGCACAGTGAATGGAACAATTGTTTATGTAATTATATCTTTATTTTTAAACAGCATCCAAATCCTAATTTTGTTTCTTTAGACTTAGAACCCAAGAACTGAGAGTGAGGAGGAAAACAGTTTCCTTAAGATGTGCTTTATTTAAAAACAAACAAGAAAGGAAGAAGGAATGTGGGTCTGACAAATCCACTTATTATCCTGAATGTCACAATAAAAAATAGAGGTCATACAGTGCAGGGTGAGATAAAACTTAGCTCCAAATCGACATCATCACCCCCTTTGGATGGTTTTTGCTGTTGTTCCTGCTTTTGTTTGGGTTTTCTTTTCTTGCATATTTGTAAGTTAACATTTACACCTTTCCCAAAGTCTATGCCTCACTCTCTTCTCTCAAATATTCTGAGGAACTTTAAATTTCAAGATGAGAATAAAAGATGAAATGTTTGGCATGTACATCTTTACAAATGTTTATCACAGTTTAGAAGACTTAGCAAATGCAAAAGAACCAAAGTTATAATTTCTCATAATTTTCTTTTAGATTGCATTCATCAAAGTATCTCTTCCTAGTTACCACAGCTGAACATCATCCTGGAAGAGATGCATTTTGTGGTGATATACTTGGAAGACTTGCTCTGACATCAGTAATCAAAAGCCAGGAATGGTTTTTATCATCAAGACAATCTGATCAGGCAGACACATTCAGATATAAACAGTTTCATTAACATCACCTTAAAAATAGGGCATAACATTCATATTGTCTTAAATGTAGTAATTTTTTCCAAAAATATCTTTAATGTTAAAAATTAAATGACCCATTAATTTTTCTGGAAGAAGTCTGATCATGAATTTTTCATTTTCATTTCTTCAAATGTCAAACAACCACAAATACCTTTAGGCCTTGATTTTGGCAAGGGAATAAAACTTTTCCTCCCTCATCCCCAAAGCGAGTCAAGAAAATAGTACACATTTATTTATCAAAGAACATCGAACATAGCTCTGAAATAATAGTATTGTAAACCTGACCAAGAGATACCTTCACACACTCACACACAGGCCCACATAGCATTGGCAATTTTAATTGGTCTGAATATTGATGTTGCTGTTTCTGATTTTTCCCATGATAACAGCTTTTTTTAAAATCAATTGTTTATTATGAACATTTTCAAATGTACAGAAAAGTTGAAAGAACAGTAAAATGATCCCCTGAATATCCACCTCTTAGATTCAACAATCGTTAACATTTTGGCATATTTTACTTATCTATCATCTATCTGTGATTCATACCCACCAGCGGATCCTCAGAAGGAAGACTGGGCAATCTACTTCTGTAGGGGTATTGCTTTGGAAGCCCAAGGAGGGGTCTCTATGAGTCAGAATTGACTCAACAGCAGTGAGAACGTGTGTGTGTGTGTGTGTGTGTGTGTGTGTGTGTGTGTGATCTATCTGGGGGAGCTTTGCTGGTGTAGCAGTTCAAGCATTTGGCTGCTAACCAAAAGGTTGGTAGTTTGAACCCATCAGCTACTCTGTGGAA
>NW_006921630.1:7178009-7182740 GCF_000298275.1 Orycteropus afer afer
GTAAACTGTGGTCAATGACATGAGACAAAGTATATGTGAACTGCTATATGGAAAGTGAATTTGCTTTGTAAATCTTCATCCAAAAAAAAAAAAAAAAAGAATTCTAAAAGAGCTTGGGAGACAAGGTTAAGGTTCCAGAAAGGGCTGCACTGGCAGGTGAGCCCACATCATCCCTGGCTTACTTATCAAGGAAGGTTCCTCCCCACGCTAATGATAAAACTAAACCTATCGCCTTCAAGTCAGTTTTGACTCAGGGCACCCCCATGTGTTACAGAGCAGAACTGAGCTCCATAGGGTTTCCTTGGTTGTAGTTTTCAGAAGCAGATCATCAGACCTTTCTTCCAAGGTGCCACTAGGTACACTCAAACTGCCAGCCTTTTGGTTAATAACCAGTGGCAAACCATTTGTGTCACCCAGGAACCTTATGCTAATGAGACGATCATGAAAAAAGCTGCTTGTAATTGAATTAACTAAAAATTAACAGCAGAGCCATATATGCTCCAATAGTTCCACCTGATTGAAGAATGGTCAGAGAGGCATTTAGTGAGGGTTGTATGAGGTATGAAGTAACAATTTTGAGTTATGAATAAAAGGTGAACCTATGTTTGAATGCATATAAAATGATTTGGGCATGTCTGTTATTTCTTTATGGACTTTTTGTCAAGTCAATTAGATAATAAATTGTGCATAGCAACAACTGCAGTGGGAACTGATAGTTGTTCTGGTGACTTGTGTAAATTTGCTTGGAATGACAGCAATTATTACAGCCTATTTAAGTCCTCTCCCTATCCTTAACATCAGGAGCTCTGGTGGCAGTGGTTGCATGCTCGGCTGCTAACCAAAAGGTCAGTAGTTCTAACCTACCAACCACTCTGTGTGAGAAAGATATGGTGGTTTGCTTCCATAAAGATTACAGCCTTGGAAACCTTATGGGGCAGTTCAACTCTGACCTATAGCATCACTGGTGGGCTTGTTTTGGGGTTCCCTAACATCACCTATGGTGTAAGGGGAAAAAACACCCCAGATTCAAACATGTTTTACAGAGACTCTTCTAGTAAGCCTTAAAAACACAACAACAATAATAATAATAAAAAAAAAACCTTACTGTCATTGAGTCAATTCTGACTCATACCGACCTCCATTGGGTTTCCAAGGTGGTAAATCCTTATGGAAGTGGATTACCCAGTCTTCCTTCCACAGAGTGGCTGGTGGGTTTGAACCACCAACCTTCTGGTTAGCAGTCAAATGCCTTAGGCACTATGCCACCAGGGCTTAGACAAGACAAAAATAAAACAAAGACAGTCATCCAGGATGAGGGAAACCATCAGCATGTACAACACAGTACAGAAGCCAAATGGAATCTGTTGAATCACAGCCATGAGGCTAATTATATATGTTACAGAACAAAGGAAATCATCACAAAATCATGATTGGTGGCAGGTCAATTCATTACTATCACAGGTGAGGCTACAGAAGCAGGGAAAGGACCATGATTGGGCTACACACACAATTGAAGATTAAAAAGGGTTACAGGATTGGTTCTGGGACTTGACCACCTGGCCGCATGGTGGATATGATATGACTTATGACTATGCAGCCCTGAGTCATAGCCACAAGGTGGCTATGAGACAATAACAGAACTCCAACCTTGAACTTAAATTATATGATGTGTTGCTAATTTCAGTAAATCAGTGAGGCAAGGTCTCAGGCAAGCTCCCAGTTCTTTGTGGGAGCATAATCTACTTTCAACCACACTCTTCCTGAAGGCAAACTGCCCTAGGTTTGCCCCAAGATTTGTCTGGGCATAGCCACATTGTTGGTTTAATGATCAAGAAGAACTTAAATGGCATCTGAACTTAAGTCAAGACTCAAAATGGGCTCCCACTGTAGACGGCAGTCTTCCACAAACCAAGTTGTGGTAGTTAAGGTTGTTTGTCAACATGGCTGGGCCTGGTTTTGAGTGGCAGGGCAGCTGGATGTAGTTATACCCTATGATGAGACTGGTAATCAACTCCATGGGGAAATCTACTGTGAGCAGTTGAGTAGCTGCCTTTGGCATGTGGTCTGCTTCTAGTATATAAGAAGAAGCTTTGAGGAAAGACTCTCTAGCTTTTTGGCACTCTTGGACCCTGTTGGACCCTGTATGTAGCCAAGTCTTCATTCAGCAGTCTGCCATGTTGTCTACTGATCTTGGGATTTTTCCTGGCCTTGAACCAGTGGCTTGGCATGTTGTCTGCTAATCTTGGGACTATGCCATTTTACTTGTCGAACTTGGGTTTGTCAGCTTCAGCAGCCAGCAACTATGTGAGTTAAGAGAAACCTCTAGCTCCAGTGCGCTGGGAGCAAGAGGCAGAGCTGAAACCCTTGGTCAAGGAGCTTTCACCCAGCCCCTAGAGTCAGCACTTTGAACTCAGACTTCCAGCCTCCTAAACTATAAGGGAATAAATCCCGATTTGTTAAATCTACCCATTTGTGGTATTTTCTGTTAGAGTGGCACTAGAGAACCAAAATACAAGTGCTTCAGAATTTTAGCTCTAATAACACTGCTCATAGCAACCCTATAGTAGGTGATCACTATGAGTTACGAATGTTAAGGGACCCAAAACCAAACCCACTGCTGTTGAGTCTACTCTGACTCATAGCCACCCTATAGAACAGGGTAGAACTGCCTTATAGGATTTCCAAGGCCGTAATCTTTATGAAAGCAGACTGCCACATCCTTCTTCCACAGAGTGGCTGGTGGGTTTGAACTGCTGTGAGTTTGGTTTGCTACAATCACCTAGGGGGACTGGGCCTGGCTAGAGCAAAGAGTGACTGTTGAGCAGAGAGTCAATACATACTCTGAGTATAGTGCTTATCACTGGGTGTTGTAATCACTTTTGTGGGGAAAAAACAATGAGTAGCAATTAATTCAAAGAGAGTGAGTTGAAGAAACTGTCTCAGATGGATACAGAGGAAAGAGAAGAAGTGAGTTTACTGGGGGGAAAGGAACTAGAAGAAAGGCACAGGGTGAGCCTATCACTGTGCAGACACCCCAACTCCCTAGGGAAGGCTGGGCAAGGCAGCTGCAGCTGGTCAGTTTTTAAGGTTCAGTAGGGTGTGGTGTGGTGAGGGGAATATATATAATTTGCCAATAGACAGAGTAAGTGCAAACTTTGAGCACCAACAACCTCCAGAGCATTTGGGCAGTCATCAAACAAATGAAACAAAAATAGTTAAATGTTCCTCATGAGAAAAAAAAGTTTTATTGGGATTTATATTTATTTTATGGTTTATAGAGGAGCCCTGGTGGTACAATGGTTAAGCTCTTGGCTGTTAACTGAAAGATTAATGGTTCAAACCCATCAGCCGCTTTGTAGGAGAAATATGTGACAGTCTGCTTCCATAAAGGTTCACAGTCTTGGAAACCCTGTAGGGCAGTTCTACTCTGTCCTGTAGGGTAGCTATGAGTTGGAATCAACTCATCGACAGTGAGCTTGGTTTGTGGTTTTTTTTATTTTTTATTTTTTTATGATTTATAATTTTAAAATTATAGTTTATAGTTTTTCATTGCTAAAAGTTGGTGTTTGAGGTAGGGAAAAAGATGGAGTTCTGTCCAAAGGGGTGCTGGAGCTGAAACCAGAAGACTTGGTTCCAAAATGAAGGACAGAAACTGCAATGTGGAATGGAAATTGGGGAGGAGGATGAGGAAGGTTAAAAGGAGAAATCCCCGGCCTAACGCTAAGCATGGGCGCTCTGGTAGCATAGTGCCTAGGACACCCTGACTGCTAACCAGAAGGCTGGTGGTTCAGACCCACCAGCCACTCCTCGGAACGAAGGTTGGGCAATCTACTTCCATAAGATATTGCCTTGGAAACCCAACGAGGGGTCACTATGAGTCAGGTCAGACTTGACGGCACATAACAATAACAACAATACTAAGAATAACAAATGAGTAGCAGGGTGAGCAAGTGAAAGATGGTCTGGAGAAATTCTAGAGACTTAGAATAGATGCTTTGAAGGTCTCTCAAGCCACTTGTGTGGGTAAACTGGGTTATTTAAAGAAGGAGGAAATGATGAATGGCAGCAGTTGAGCCTTTGCCCTTGACAGAGCTGCTTGGCTGGGAGAAGATATTGGCAATTGGCACACTGGGGAGACTCAGCGGCACCACTTGCAGAAGAAAGAGCCCAGTTCCTGCCTGAACCCGAGGGTGTACCCCACTTCCAGCCAAGGCAGAGGAAGCCTGTGTGTGGAAGGGCACTGCCTGAGGCAAGCACAGTAGTGAAGCTAGTGAGGCTAGTGGTTGGTGCATTTCCTGAGGAGTTTCATGAATCATTTCATTGGTGGGTGCTGAGGCAGTTGGTCTGAGAGAGTCACTGCAGCCCTGGACACAATGCAACAATAGTTGTTAGAAAGCCTCCATTTTAAGCCAGAGAGAGACTATTGGAAGAACCAGTCACAGAATCATTTTTGTGCTATTATTCACTTGCACCCTGCCTGTACTTGAGGCTGGCGACCTGGGGATATCTTCCTATCATTTGGAGGAGAAAAATGAGGGTATGGAGCCACAGCTGACATAGACTCTTGACTTGTCAACTTAGGGGGTACAGTCTTAAGAATGTGCTCAGGCTGCTCCAGGTGAGTCAGCTTGACCTAATAATTGTTGTTGTTGTTGTTGTTATTTGCCATCGAGTCGGCCCCGACTCATAGTGACCCCTCCTTGGGTTTCTGAGGCAGTATCACTACGGAAG
>NW_006921630.1:7182840-7188244 GCF_000298275.1 Orycteropus afer afer
CTCCTCGGAAAGAAGATGGGGCAATCTACTTCCATAGCGATACTGCCTTGGAAACCCAAGGAGGGGTCGCTATGAATCGGGTCCGACTTGATGGCACATAACAACAACATCATCTATTTATCTGTCCTTTTATGAAACATTTAAAAATAAGTTGCAGACATTATCACACTTCACCCTAAATACTACAGCATGTATCTCTTAAAAATTATAAATCCAGACCATTTTGCCATTCTCAGGCATGAAGCCAAATGCCTAAGAAAATTAACAAAGGTCTTCTAATACGTAGCCCTCTGTATTTAAATTTCCCCAATTTAAAAAAACAAATGGTATTTAAATACACAGATACACACATTCAAATTATATAAATAACTAAAGTCATGATATATATGAAGCGTTAGAGGAAGTTAGCTGATGAAGGCCAGAGCTCAAGTTCAAAAAGGCTTGGTCAAAAAGTCAGATCACTTTGTGGGGAAGGTGAACAATCAGCAAAAATTCCTTAATAATTGACCAGATGCTAATTACCATTTAATTTAATCAGATGCTAATTATCATCTGATTCAATGGGTATATCAAAGAATCAAAGACATTGAGCCTAGACTTGTGCTTAGTCTACTAAATTCCTGAAAGTTCTTTTAATTGATACGTTTTTAAAAATGAAACTAAGAGCCATATAAAACATCAAGAAGATAGAAAGGAAGCGTATTTGTGATATTTTATCCTAAATATGTAGTTTGTCCTTTTCTAACTTCTAAAGAGTATAATAGCTTTCATGTAATAGTCATCTTACATAGATCATACTTAAATGAGAGGCATGTGTTCAATTATATGTAAAGGTACTATTTGGATTATTTTGGTTACATTACATTGTCATACTCTTTTGCTTTTGCTAGTAAGATCTGTTTCATTTTATGTTTCAGGATGTGGTGCCAGGAGAGTTGTTCATGAAGAGGGATAAAAGAGGAAGAAGGGATGGGAAAGGTGGAGAACTCCTGAGTTGCACACAGACCTATGCTGTGATTGGGGGACAGGACACCTACAGAGGAGGGGTGATCCATGGTATAATTAAGGACTATGCAATGCTGGGCGCTGTGGTGGCATAGTGCCTAAGGCATTTGACTGCTAACCAGAAGGCTGGCAGTTCAAACCCACCAGCCACTCTTCGGAAGGCAGATTGGGCAATCTACTTCCGTAGTGATACTGTCTCGGAAACCCAAGGAGGGGTTGCTATGAGTTGGATCCGACTCGACGACAGTGAGTTTGGTTTTATTGGAAACTATGTGCTAGGGACTTTTACTGCTACAGGAATTCAGAAAAGGGGAACATCAGTGAGGACTGAGTTGAGAGGCAGGCTCCAGAGCTTCCTGGAGATGGGAGCTGAGCCTTGAGTGAGGGTCAGATTTGAACAGAAAGAAGGGCATTGCAGGTGAAGGAAACCACGTGAGGAATACTTACAAGACGTGATTTGGGCTAAAGGGAATTGATTGGGAAGCAGGAAGGGAAAAGAAAAGATCAGTCAAAGGGATGAAGCCACGGTAGCTTGCATTTTCCTAGTGTAAAGGAGTCAATAGCCTGTTCTTCCATTTGTACACCCATCTTTTTCAGAAGTGATGTTAGGTACTTCTGACAGTCCTTGCAGAAGTGTAGGAATAGAATTCTGAGGTGAAAATGGGTGATTAGATTGGCTTAGTCAAGGGAGTTGAGAACAGGAGGGAGAGAAATGAATGTATTTTATATTAATTTAGCTTTGAAGGCTATAATCTACATAGTTGGTTTTGTTTTCCTTCTTTCTTTTTCTTTTTTCCCCTTGCTCATCTTAATATCCTTGGGATATCGTTGCTGAGCAATTGACTAAAATATTGACTTGAATAAAATTGTATTATCCTTTATCGATTGAGGTATTTCATAGTCATCCACAGCATCTACTGTAACTGAGTAGTAAAAATAAATGTGTTCTAGTAACTTCCTTTTAAAACCTGTCTGGAGCCCGAACTTGGCTTTCCTGACAGATCTAGCCTGGCAGATGACAGAAAGAGAATTTCCTTTAGGAAGCACTATTTGCCTAAGGCACTTGACTGCTAACCAGAAGGCTGGCAGTCAAACCCACCAGCCACTCCTCGGAAGGCAGGTTGGGCAATCTACTTCCGTAGTGATACTGCCTCGGAAATCCAAGGAGGGGTCACTATGAATCGGGTCCCACTCGACGGCACATACAACGCAACATTTATCCATTTGAGAATTCTGTCCCATTAACACTGAAGGCATTGATTAGTAAGAGTTTACATGAAGAGTTCATTGGCAGGATCAGTCAGCACAGACTAGGTAATGTGACAGTAACAAACAGCCCCCAACTTGAACGGTTGAACTCTGTAAAACTTCATTTCTCACTCATGCTCTGTTGCTGTTTGTGCTTGCTACTAATTGAAAAGTTGGCAATTCAAATCCACCCAGGAGCACCACAAAAGACCTTGTGATCTACTTACTTAGATTGTTATGTTGTTATGTGCTGTTGAGTCAATTCCAGCTGTTGGCTGTTGGCTGTTGGGTTTGAACCACCAGCTTTCAGTTAGCAAGCCAAGTGTTTAAACATTATGCCACCATGGCTCCTTTCCATAAGATTATAGCTATTGAAAATTCTATGGAGGAAGAACACAGGGAAGATGTAACTACAGAGAGGAAATGGGAAGAGAGCTGTTACATTGTGGGGAATTGCAGTCAATGTCATGAAACAAAATGTGTATGAACAGGTGTGTGGTGGTTATGTGATCTTGGAATTGTCAGTCGTTGGAGTCAACAACCAGTACACTGCCTGGCAACCTTGAGCTCCTCAGCCCCTGCAGGTGCAAGAGTCGGGAAAAGCCTCCAGCTTGATGTTTGATCCAAGAACTTTGGACTTGCTGGCTTCCATAAGTGTGTGAGCCATTTTCCTAAAATAAATTTCTCTGTCTCTCTCTATATGTAAGTTTTACTGATTTTGTTTCTCTAGAGAAGCCAGTCTAACACAAGCTGTATGGAAAATGAATTTACTCTGTAAACTTTCACAAAAATCACAATCAAAAAGAAAGAAAGAAAACCCTATGGGGTGCAGTTCTACTCTGACCCACATGGGGGTGCCATGAGGAGTTGGAATCAACTCAATAACAACCAGTCAGGGCCCTATGCTGACAGAGGCTCCACCTTACACTTGCTTCTACAATCCCTGAGGCAGGAAAAAAGGAGAATGTGGCAAATTTTTCACTGTCTCAAAGTTTTCACTCACTTTGGTATTAACCTTTATCATATTGAATCTATCATAGTCACCTAAAGCATCTACCATAACTTCATCACCAAAGTAAGCCACATGGTTACACCTAACTACTTTAAAGAGGGCAGCAAAGTGAAATCCTACTAAATTCCAGGAAGGAGAGGAAAGGCAGACTATTTGGGAACAGCCCCAAGGACACTGACACTATCTAACTCTTTTTTCTCCTCATTGTTCCCTACTTTTATATGAAAACATATTATTGAATGGAAAACTCCCTGTCAGGAGAAGGTTCCCTGCTGAATGATAAGTAGAAGATGAGCTGCCTTGTGCACATTATTTCTTTGAAAGGTAATTCTGGCAGTATTTTATAGGACTAGAGCACAATTCTCCCAAAGACAGCCCAGATCAGAGACCATCTGTAGTTTATGGAAAATATTAACAGTAGTAAGCGTAATTTCACTGAATCATGTATCAGCAGCACCTTTTTCTTTACCATGGAAACCAGGAGACATTTTGTAATTTATCAACAAGTGTGCTGGCCAGATTAAAGTTAAGGCTTGTTTCCAACTCACTGTGCTTGTCCAGGCATGGTCCAAATAGCTGTGTATTTCCCACTGTGCCTCTCAGATCTCAGCTGCTGGCTGCATGCTGGACAATGTGTTATATCACACCTTCCAGCAGGTCACTTCAGGGTTCTCTGTTTTCATTATGGGAATGATGAGCATGCCTTAGCAGTGTGGAGGAGTTAGTTACCTTACACTATTAAAGACAGGGGCCATGACATAAAAAGAGCTTTGCATGCATGGGCTTGCCACCCATGCAAAATATATCTGGGGGTATGTTTGCTTATTTTGTGCATTTAAAATGGTTTCTTGTTTTGTTTTGCATTTTGCTGCATTGTTGTGTGTTGATGATGAAGGTCATGACTGAAGACCAGTAAGACCACATTTATACACACACACACACAAACACACACACACACATATTTTTCCAGGACCTCTAAGAGGGCAGAAGTCAGGTATGTCTTGTTCCCCACTGAATCCACATTGCTTGGGATGGTTCTAGGCACACAATGAATGGATGAATGAATGAATGGCAGATGGATAGAGATGTTATTGACTCACTTGTGTGGAGTTCTCCTTCTTTTGATGTTTTTGACTCACTTGCATGGAGTTCTCTTTCTTTTGATGAATGGTAGAAAATTGTAAGCTGCTGGACTGGAATGGAGATATAGAGACCTCTTCCACATCAGACTCAACTAGCAAGACCCAAATTTTGCTGTCCACTTATTTTAGTTGCTGGATTGTTTTTCCCTCCTACCACTCCCTACTCCTACCCAACTTTCCAGACAAAGTGAGCTACTGACTATCCTTACAATGAGCATGCCCTTCCTACCTCCATGGATTGCTTCTTCTATCTTGTCCTCATGCCATATACCAAAGCCAAAACCAAACTCACTGCCATCAAGTCGATTCTGACTCATAGCAAACCCCTTTGGGTTTCCAAGGTGGTAAATCTTTATGGAATTAGATTGCCTAGTCTTCCTTCCACAGAGTGGCTGGCAGGTTTGAACCGCCAACCTTCTGGTTAGCAGTCAAATGCCTTAGACACTATGCCACCAGAGCTCCTGACTGTCCATATAGTAACTAACAATGCAATGTAAATATGTCTTCTTGGGTAAAATCTTGAAATACATCCCCCAAAATTAGACTGGATAACTCCCTTCCACTCCCTAGAGCACCTGTGTTTATTGTTGAGTAGATAGTGATAATCAGGCAGGGATTCTGAAGAGACTGCTATAAAAGTATCAAAGGTAGAAGAAATGAAATGAGTACATTGTGGGGAAGGCATATTGGTTGGTGAAACTTGGTGGGAAAACCAAACAAGGAGAAGAAACCAAGAATACAAAGAGAACATAAGAATTCTAAAAGAGTACAAAGAAAACTATAAAAAACTACTTCAAGAAACCATAAGAGATCTACATAAATGGAAGAACAGCCCATGCTCATGGATAGGGAGATTGAACATTGTGAAAATGTCAGTTCTACCCAAAGCAATCTATACAGTCAATGCAATCCCAATCCAGATCCCATCAACATTCTTTAGGGATATGGAAAAACCAATCATCAACCTTATATGGAAAGGAAAGAGACCTTGGATAAG
>NW_006921630.1:7195719-7227474 GCF_000298275.1 Orycteropus afer afer
TTGAACCGCCAGCCTTCTGGTTAGCAGTCAAGTGCCTTAAGCACTATGCTACCAGAGCTCCTGACCTAATAATTAGTGAATGATAAACTGCCACTGGGCAAGTGGCCCAAAAAGGATGCTGATCTCTGGGTTAGTTAGCTTGATAACTAAAGCATTATTTCCCAGATTTCTTCTATGTGTGATGCAGTTACGAATGTTCTAGTGTAACCTAGAGGCTCCCAAGTCTGCTCCCTTTCTAAGGCTGCTCTTTCCTTCGATATTCATTGTAGAAACAGCCTCCTTAATGCTCTGGCTCTGAAATCCTGCTTTCTGCTCAGTCCTTTTCTCATGCTGTCTGTCTTCTCACTTGAGGTAGTCACAGCACAGACATAGCCTGTCTCCTTCCTGTTGCAAAGTACCACTAACACAAAGCAGTCACATGTAACAGACTTTTCTGAAGGGTTGGAGCTAATGAGAGCAGACAGGAGTATTAAAGCCTAGGACAGGAAATAATTTCAAATGCAATATCAGACATCATTGTTCCTAGAAATGTAGCATTTCCTCCATGAGAAATTTCTCTCCAACTTAGTCCTTCCTTGATACCTCAAGGAAGCCCCAAAGCCAGAGTTATCTAAAAGATCAAGAACTATCCCATCCTTCTACATTGATGGAAATACTAATTATTAAGTGTCCAGATCCACTATATTATCTGATTTAATTATCTCAACAGTTTTCTGTAGCATACACTCTTATTTTACAAATAAAGAAATGGAGGCTCATAGATAATAACTTGGCTAGGGAGACACAGCTGAGATTTGAACCCAGGTACATCTGACTCCAAAGTCCATGCTCTTCACTACTTATATAGCCTGATCCTATCACATACTCCTTACTAGTTGCCATTGAGTCAATTCTAACTCATGGTGACCCCATGTGTGTTAGAGCAGAACTACACTCTATAGGGTTTTCAATGGCTGATTTTTCAGAAGCAGATTGCCAGAGCTTTCTTCTGAGGTGCTTCTGACTGGACTCAAATCTCGAACCTTTCGGTTAGCAGCTGAACGTGTTAACCATTCCCACTATCCATGGATTCTGTCATATATTATTTTTTTAACAAACAAACAAACAAAAAACCACACACACACACATTGCCACAGAGTTGATTCTGACTCATGGCAACCTCATCACCAGGTGTGAATAGCCAGACTTTAGGTTAGCTGCCAATGGCAAACTGCTTACACCACCCAGGCTCCTCTCACACTCTTTAGGTCATCAGAATTCAAATCTATTACTCTTTAACTCAGCAAAGCTTTGTGTAGAGACAGATAAAAATCTCCCTCTCATTTTCTTCCATGCAATTGAATCTATTCTCCAAGAACTCTCTCTCCCACTGTGCCGTTAATTTTGCTGAAATCCCACTGATTCTCCCGATCCTCAGGTAACTTTCATGTCTACTCTGATCTCCTCTTCACTTTTCTCTTCACTTTTCTTTTCACTTTTCTAGAATATTCCTTTCTAGAATATTGCCTTCTACCCCTTCTCCTTTCTTTGGTATGTCAGCTCTTTACAGAAAGAGCTTCATTTTATACCAGAAAAGCACTTCCATTTGCCCCAGTCCCTTCTCAAAGCAGATTAATCAAGCTCCATCCTCCTATAGGGCAGTAACTGGATGTTTGACTTCCAGACTGAATCTTACCTGTGTTTTCTTGGGTGACTGTGGGAGAAAAGGAGGGCCACTCTCCAACCTGACGTCATGTTTTCTTCCTCCGATCTCCCGACCCTTCTTAGAGTTGAACTTGGCATTCATTAAGCCAGGACGCTCAGCTCTCCTGATTCCTCATAATTCTTAATTATGTGCTTGCCACAGGTTGGGATAACAGCCACAGACAAGAGAGTGTACATTCAAGGGGGGTTAAAAACGAAACACTGTTGTCTCCTCCCTGACCTTGTTCTGAGAGACTGCAAACTCCTAAATTCACAGTGCAAAGAAGACCTTGCAACCAGGGGTAGTGAGAAATAATAGCTCTGCTACTATGTCCGCATTCCAAGAGATTAGGATGCATGAATCATTCAAAAAATAATTTAATACCTGTTAGGTATGAAGCGTCCCTGGGTGGAACAAATAGTTAAGTGCTTGACTAATAGCCAAAAAGTTGGCAGTTTGAACCCATTCAGAGGTGTCTTGAAAGACAGCCGTGATGATCTGCTTTTGAAAGGTCTCAGCCTTGAAAACCTTATACTCTGCACACATGGGGTAACATGAGTCAGAATCCGGTCAGCGGCCGCTAACGACAACAATTATGTATGAATGAGGTGCTCTATCGGGAAAAGTGAACAATTAATAATAAAGGAAAGGAAAGGAAGAAAGATATCCCTGCCTACACGGATGGAACTTACAGCCTATTTCCAGAAATTGAATATGAAAGATAATTATCCATACCAGACAGGATATGCCGCGTTGTAAATGTGGTAGGCAGACAGTGAGTGCTACAGATGTTCAGAGGAGGGAGACAGCACTGTGATCTGAGAAAGAAAGATAAGACTTTATGTCAGAGATGAGACTTACATGCTGGCTTACCTTGGTAGGCCAGGAAGGGGAAGGGCGTCTGGGGTGGTGTGAGGAGAGCGGCCTGAGCAAAGGTGCGGGGCAGGAATGTGAATGTGTTCAAGGGACAATGAATCATCAACTTGGCTTTCTGCACCCTATAGCTGCCACATAATAGTGGGCACATAACAGGTTATTATTTTTTTTCAAGCCCTCAAAAATGAAAGAAGAGACCCAAATTCTCAATATAGAAAATATGGCTGTGATGGTGAGAATTCCTGAACACTGACAAAGTTCTCACCCTTATTTCTGGAAACTCCCATTTATTTAATGTTCCGTCATTCAGGATTCTGTTCTTTGGAAAACCTGAAAAAATCTTGGTCAGGTCTTACCTCAGTTACTAAGCACAGCATTAGCAATTGTTTTGGCTTTGTTATAAATGATTACAAACCTCTTCATTATTTTGAAATACTTCAAAGATTTTAGAACTAGCAGACATTTTTTGAGGAAACTAATCCTGATTAACATTACCTACACATATATCTTAGTGATTTAACATCAGCAGTTGTTGCTGGTGGTGGTATGTGTTGTTGTTGTTGTTGTTGTGTGCGTATGTGTGTTGAGGTGAAACTCCTCAGGATTAGAGTGCTTTTTCTGATGAGTGCCGCCCTATGTTTCTGAATTTCTGAATATGCATCACTTGTGATGGGTGGTCAGGGTAGGTTCCCCAGGCACAACTGAAGCAGATCCAACTCCAAGACATAAATGGAAACATTCTTGCTTTTTCTGGTCTCTTCTCTTGTAGATATTTTGCTTTTCCATTATTTTCTATAGAGGAACATTGTTGTTGTTGTTATGTGCCATCGAGTCGGCCCCGACTCATAGCGACCCCTCCTTGGGTTTCCAAGGCAGTATCACTATGGAAGTAGATTGCCCCATCTTCCTTCCGAGGAGTGGATTTGAACCGCCAGCCTTCTGGTTAGCAGTCAAGTGCCTTAGCCACTGAGGAACATTAGCTGCCTCTAACTCAGAACTTAAGGGAAGTTCTCTTTTATGTATCACCTTTTAAAAATAATTTTTAATCAACCTGTCTTTCCTAAATGATTACTGCCTGTCTCCAGTGTATCTAGAAAGGAAATTAATTCTCATTTCATGGTTTCAGCAAAATTAACGGCACAGCAAATTCAGTGCTCAGTTCCCAGAGCACTGACGGAACAACTACTTGAGACATTGTGTTCTCTTAGTCATGGACACATACTAGGAAAAATTCAACTAAGCCTCACTTTGGTGTATTAAAATAGCCCTCTTCCCAGCTCAGAATCACATTTCAAAGGATTCCTAGGTGCAAAGCTATGCCAAGTATAACCTACCCACAAAATAGTGCCAAGGGTAGTATGCTGTTCTCTGTTTTGTTTTAAACAACAGAGCATAGCATGGAACTGTGAACATGCACAGAGTAGTAGTAGGCAACCCTGAGCTTCAAGGACCTGGGCGACTTTAAGCAAGTCACCTAACCTCTCTGGGCAACTTTATTAGAAAATGCCCATCGTGCCTTAACAACTGTAGTAATGACCAAACGAGAAAATGTATGCAAAAGCACTTTGTAAACTACAGGTCTTTTTCTACAATGCTGAAACAAATCATAGAAGTGGCTTTGGGGAAAATGATACATGTGTAAAACTTCTTCTTTTCTTCTCTTTTAAATGACTTTGATATCTGTTACCGAACTCAATGGGTTCACCACTTGAACACAAACAAGAATGAGTGAGATAGGTGGAATGAGTGAGATAGATTTTATCTTTCCACAAGAGAAAGGAGACAGTAAGAATAATTTCTCGAAGATCTGTTTCTCCTAACAGAAGTAGTTAGGGGAGTTTTATAGTCTACAGGGAAGTAGGGAGCTATACATATTCAAAGCTTTTGGGGAGGTGTCATGCTTTATCCACAGGGGGCAGGGTTATAGCTTAGCACAGAAGAGGCCCTCAGATCCCTTGCTTCTGAAATGGGTCCATGTAGCACCAATGACTAGTTTTGGTGATTTTTGATTCCTCGACATGAGTTTTAATGTTCTGGGTTCAGTTAAAGGGTGAAGTTGTTCTTTCTACTCACACTCCTGGGTCTCACTGGGACCAGTTTAGACTTTATGGCTGAAAAGTAATTGTACGCAGGAGGGTCTACAGGAAGAAGGGTGGGGAAGTGTTTCTAGTTTGGCTGGTTAGGGATTGTTTATTGTTTATGGTGCCCTGAAGTGAGAAGAGGCTCTATCTAGCTTAACTGGCCTCAAAGATTAAAAAAAAAAAAAAGTTTTCTAAACCAAAGATGTATGGAAATAATTTGTCCAAGGGATTGGTAGACTCTGCAATCCTCAGCCTATATGACCATGAGACCAAAAGAACTAGATGGTGCCTGGCTAACACTGTCAACCACTCAGAGTGGGACTGGTGCAAGAGATCCTTGATAGAGTGGGAGAACATTGTAGAACAAAACTAAAAAAAGACCAGATTTGCTGGTCTGATAGAGCCTAGTGAGACCCCTGAGACTATGGCCCCTAGTTACTTTTCAGGTCTGCAATTGAACTCCTGTGACGTCTAGCCAAACAATAGACAGGCATATAGGGTGAACATTTACATCAGGTAGATGCACTCCTTGGAGCAATCAATTGTGGGAGAACAGAGGGGCATTGTATGCACTGGGAGACAGACCCTGGGCACAGGAGTGCATGGGAGGGAAGGACACAGGGAAGGGTAACTACAAGGGACAAGTGGGAAGAGAGGTGTTAACACTGTGGGAAATTACAGTCAATGTAATGAAACAAAATGTGTATGAACTGCTGTACGGAAGTTTTCTGTAAACTTTCACCCAAACCACAATAAAAATGAAAAAAAAAAAAAAAAGTCTTCTGAAAATTAGCTGGCTTCATATCTACCATTTTATGTGATTTAAATTTAGCAATTAGAGGATCATGAATTAATGCCCCAGAAAATACTGTTATACTATTACTTTATCTACTAAATGGACCATTTCTCTTTGTGCTGGCATTTGGAATTTTCTCCATGGAAGAAAAGCATTTAAAATACAAATTACATGGAAGATTCTGGGGTGAGATTTTTCTAAGTGTCTTCTGTCCAGAGACAAAGGGTTTCCTACACTATACCTCCAGCTGACCAATTAAACATAGTGATTTATTTGACAATATATTTTTTTTCTTTTTTCCAAATAAGGCAAGGAAATAACCAGTGCTTCAGCAACCCATATGGGGAAATATGCTGGGGAGAGGGGTTGGGAGAAGGAGGAGAAAAGAATATTGAGGGCTGCTGGCCTCGGAAGTATCAGACTACCATACCTCACAGCTTCAGACATGTAACTGAGCGCTTCCAGCCGTCTCCATCCGCCTGTGTAGGTGCGGGCTTTGAGTCCAGCTCCAAAGGCCGAGAGATATTGGCCCCAACTCGGCCCTTCACTTCTCTGCTCTCTTTTGAACAACAATCAATACCAAAATCTCAGAGCACTTTTCTAAGAGGGCCATGATCTGTTACTCAAGAAAGTAGGGAGCGCTCAAGGCAAAGTCGGTACACCAATCTCCCATGACTGGCTTTACTACCTATAGTATGACGGCACTAGAAACCCAATAGCTCACTGCCAACAATTGAAGCTTATTCTGAAGGAGTTTAATTTCTAAGCTGTTTTCATCTGAGGCAAAATCATTAAAATAGTTGATCCAAATACACTAGCAACTGTGAGCCCGACTTTACTAAATGAAATATTATGTCTCAGCTACTTTCAGTATTACTTAGCTGCCTTTACCCACTTGACAGCAGCAGAATTGATGCACTTGAATTGTGGTGTTGGCGAAGAATATCGAATGTATCATAGACTGTTAGAAGAAGGAACAAATGTGTCTGGAGGAAGTATAGCCAGAATGCTCCTTAGAAGCGAGAACGGCCAGATTTACTCACTTCTACTTAGGTCATGTCGTCAGAAGGAATCAATCCCTGGAGAAGGATATCATGCTTGGAAAAGTAATAGGGTCAGCAAAAGGGAAAACCCTCAGTGAGATGGATTGACAGCGGCTGTGACGATGGGCTGGAGCATGGCAACGGCAGAGGATAGTGCAGGACTGGGTAGTGTTTCCTTGTGTTCTACACAGGGTCTCTATGAGTCAGAACCGACTCTGTGGCACCTGACAACAACAAACAGCTGGTTTGCAGGCAAATAAAACAAGTCCTCCATTCTCCCTTCTATGCTCCTAGTGGGGGTTGTTGTTGTTGTTATGTGCCATCGAGTCAGACCTAACTCATAGTGACCCCTCTTTGGGTTTCCGAGGCAGTATTACTACGGAAGTAGATTGCCCCATTTTCCTTCTGGGGAGTGGCTGGTGGGTTTGAACCTCCAGCCTTCTGGTTAGCAGTCAAGTGCCTTAGGCACCATGCTGCCAGAGCTCCTCCTAGTGGGGGGAAGAAAGTGCAAATAAGGTGTATGGAATCCTAACGTGGGAATTGGTCAGTTTTGCAGCCGTCTCCCACCAATCTCCTGGTTTCCACTGCTTGGGCTGCTGCTGCCACCATCTTGAACCACCTGGTTTCATCTCATGCCATCTCCAGTGTTACAGCTTTGCCTCTTCGATCTGGGAGGTTCTCAGTGCAGGGAGCATGGGTCCAAAGGATGAGCTCTGCACCCTTCTTGTTGATGATAGTGAGGTTTCTCTCAATCTCTGTGGCATTGGCTTTTTTCTAAGTTTACTCCTCCCACCAAGACCATGAACTGACTAATCCCCTCAGCACGCCACAGTCACCTAATTTGTTTAGTAATTGACCATTCCCCACAAGGGTTTTACACACTTTATTTGTATAGTAAACTGTCCAATCCCTTTGCAAGATTGTGGGCTAACAAACCATCTTTGCAGAAGAACAAACCCAAGGCCAAAAAAAGCCATATATAAAGAGTGGTGCACTGCACTAAGTATTTGTAGTCTGCTTCTTTCATTTAATTTTACTTAAGAATTGGGAAAGGAAGGTTTTAATGCCTCTTTCCAACTTTGCAACATACAAGACAAAAGGTTAATGTCATATCTTATGTCATATCTTAAATAATGTTCATATCCTTCTCTACTGGGATTTTTAGACTTAAGAAATAATCATCATAATTTATAATAGGTAACAACTGGAAACAATCAATGTTCAAGAATACAGATAGCATTGACTGCATAAATTATTGCATATTCATGAAATAAATGTGTGCAGAAATTAAACATCATGTTTTCAAAGAACAAATTTCTCAATGTATGGTTGGGTGGAAAATGCTGTTGCTGTTGTTAGTTACCATAGTGTGTGCTCTGACTGGTGAGCCCGTGTGCAACAGAACAAAACATGGCCTGGTCCTGCACCATCTTCACCAGCACCGGTATTGTTAAATAATCACCCAAACACAAAGAAATTAAAATATAGGGTTTATTTGAGCAGTTATTATATATGTATATAGGGAGACCATTCTGTTTCTATAAAAACAAATGTCTCAGTGTTGGCTAGTTACAATGAAACTTTTAAAAGAAGAGGAAGGAATAGACTAGAAAGCCAAACACTGGCCAATCTTAATGTGATTGAACATTCTTGCCCCTCCTGCCTTACTGAGATCTGCTGGTATCATGTCACTAGGTGGTCTCTAGCCTGAGGGGGTAGGATGAGGCTGGGTGATAAGCCATTGATTTGCAGAAATCTTTAGGCTTAGTCCAGAGGTTTTAAAATAATGAAAGTCACTTCAATTATTCAGGGAATTAATTCCAAGGGTTATCTCTCAGGCAGCAAGGGCAGTTACCTGAAGTTACATTGCTTACATTAGATAAACTCTGAGCTAGTTTATGGTTAACAAATACTTTTGTCACAAAGGGGGTTTGCAAAGACTTCATCGCTGTGTTGAACTGAGCCTCAATTTCCTTGTTTTTAACAGTCAGCTTGAGTCCATTGCTGTGGCCACTGTACATATTGAACGTCTTCCAACCTGGAGGGCCCATCTTCCAGCACTATGAGGAAGGATTTTTTCATTCTTGTGAAATCCAGATTCCTGGACTTCATCCAGGTTGAGGGGACCTCACCCAAGCTATCGCCCTGAGATGATCTTTGAACCTAGAGTCTTGAGAAAACTGGTTTCTTAAAAGTCACCTTTAAATCAATAGTCTAGCTTAATTAGTAAGTGGAAGTTTAGCTTTGAGCATTGCTCTCTTTGAAAGAATGATCTGTGCAGTTTCAACAACGGAAACTCCAGAGATGAGACGAGAGCTATATTTTAGGGTGTCGTTGTTGCTGTTGGGTACCTGTGAGTCAATTTCGACTTACAGTGACCTCATGTGACAGAGTAGAACTGCCACACAGAATTCTCTAGGATGTAATTTTTACAGAAGGAGATGATCACGTCTTTCTCCTGTAGATCCTCTGGGCAGTTTCAAACCGTCAAGCTTTTGATTAGCAGACAAGCAACATCAGGCCTCCTTATGGGTTTTTGTTTGTTTGGTTGTTACTATTTTATTGTAATTTTGATGAAAGTACACAGCAAAACAGGTTCCCATTCAACAATTTCTACACATAACGTTCAGTGACCTTGGTTATATTCTTCACATTGTGTCAGTATATTCATTATTTCTGTTCTAGTTGTTTCATTCCCATTAACTTAGTCTCACTGCCTCCCAACATTTTCATCCATGCTTTGGAGTAACTGTTGTCGATTTGTTCTCATACAAGTTTTTAAAAGAACACAGTACTCAAGGGTGATTCTTCACTTTGCATTAGAGTTTAAATTCTAAAGCATTTGGTTTGTGGGAGGCTGTGGTCTACAACGGGAGCTTTAACTCCATTTTGAGTCTTGTTGTAAGCTCAGACACCATTTGAGTTCTTTCTGATCATTAAACTAGCAATGTGGCTATGCTTAGAGAAGTCTGGGACAAACCTAGGAGGGGCAGTTTGCTCTCAGGAAGAGTGTGGTTGAAAGTAGTTTATGCTAACACAGAGAACTAGGGACCTTGCCTGGGTGTGTCCTCAATGATTTACTGAAAATAGCAGCATGCTATCTGATTTAGGGAGCTCTGGTGGCGTAGTGCCTAAGGCATTTGACTACTAACCTGAAGTTTGGTGGTTCAAACCTACCAGCTACTCTGCAAAAGGAAGATGGGGTAATCTACTTTCGTAAAGATTTACTGCCTCAGAAACCCAATGGAGGTCATTATGAGTCAGAATCAACTTGATGGCAGTAGGTTTATATATACAGTATATCACTGTACTTAAATGAGTATTGGAGCTCTGGTAGCATAGTGCCTAAGGCACTTGACTGCTAACCAGAAGGCTGGCCGTTCAAATCCACCAGCCACTCCTCAGAAGGAAGGTTGGGCAATCTACTTCCATAGTGATATTGCCTTGGAAACCCAAGGAGGGGTTGCTATGAGTTGGGTCCGACTGGACGGCACATAACAACAACAAATGAGTATTATTTCCTATTTGCAGATGTGGAAACTGCTTAAAGAGGCTTAAAGAGATAATAACAGGGTCACCTAACTAGTGGGGAGCTCTGGTAGCATAGTGGCTAAGACACTTGCCTGCTAACCAGATGGCTGGCGGTTCAAACCCACCAGCCACTCCTCGGAAGGAAGGTTGGGCAATCCTACTTCCGTAGTGATACTGCCTCGGAAACCCAAGGAGGGGTCGCTATGAGTTGGGGCTGACTCGACGGCACATAACAACAACAACAACACCTAACTAGTGAGTGTTGTGGCTGTACTTTGAACCCTGACAGTGTGACTGCATAGCCCACATTCTTCACCTTTACAAAATATACTTACTTTCTCTTCACAAGGAGAAGCAGGAAGGCCTGCCCAATTTATAAACTTTGTACAATCAGGTTTGTTGGATAGAGAAGAGGGGTATAATCTTGTTAAATAGGCAGTTATTGAATTTGATATGAATTATCTGGAATTTTGTTCTCATAGCCACTGAAAATGCCACTCTCTGACTACTCAAGGTCATGCAGCTAGGGACAAGAGTTAAACTCAAGAGCTTGCCCCAACGTTTGCATGCCTCTGCCAGCCCCTGTAGGATGTCTCTCTGGGTATCTACTTCAGTGCCCCCTGCCCTTTTCTTAAAAAAATTTTCAATTGTAATTTGTGTGAAATTTTATAAAGCAAATTCGTTTTACATTCAACAGTTCATACACATTTTGTTTTGTGTCACTCGTTACATTCTCTGCAGTGTAACAACTTACCTTCCAGTTTCTCGCTGTGGTTACTCTTTCCCTGTGTCCTTCTTGCCAATGCATTCCTGCCTCCCTACATTTCTCCCTGTGCAAATGCTGCCTTTCTGATTTCCCATGGTTTAGTGCTCTAAGGAGTGCATCTCCCTGGTGTAGGTGTAGGCTTGTAGGCCTGTCTATTGTTTGTTAAGCCATGGGAAACCAAAACCAAACTCACTGCCATCAAGTAGATTCCAACTCATAGCGACCCCCACTGGGTTTCTGAGGCAGTAAATCTTTACGAAAGTAGATTGCCTCATCTTTGTTCCATGGAGTGGCTGGTGGGTTTGAACAACCAACCTTCTGGTTAGCAGTCAAATGCCTTAGGCACCATGCCACCAGAGCTCTGGGAGTGAGTTCAATTCCAGGCCCAAAAGGTGACTCAGGGCCATGATCTTTGGGGTTTCACCTGTCTCTATCAGCCCAGTAAGCCTGATCTTTTTTTATGATTTTGAGTTTTGTTCCACATTTTTCTCCCACTCTATCCAGGATCTCCAATTTTGTTCCCTTTCTGAGTTGCTTGGTTTTGGTAGCTGAGCACCATCAGTTCTGGTCTCAGGGTCATATAGGCTGAGGTTCTCATGGTCCTTTAGTCCTTTGGACTAACTGTTTCCATGTGTCTGATTTTCTTCACTCTTCTTTGCTCTGGATGAGAAGAGACTAATAGCTGCCACTTAGACAGCTGTTCACAAGCTTTTAAGACCCCAGTTTCTACTCAGTGAAGTAAGATGTCGTTGTTGTTATGTGCCGTCGAGTCGGCCCCGACTCATAGCGACCCCTCCTTGGGTTGCCGAGGCAGTATCACTACAGAAGTAGATTGCCCCATCTTCCTTCCTAGGAGTGGCTGGTGGGTTTGAACCGCCAGCCTTCTGGTTAGCAGTCAAATGCCTTAGGCACTATGCTACCAGAGCTCCCAAAGATGTAGAACAATATTTTTGTATACCATGTTGTGCCAATTGAGCTTGATGTCCCCTGTGACCATGGTCCCTAGCCTATCGCCTAGCGACTCACTCCCTCAAGGTGCTTATCTGCTAAGAAGTTATCCTAACTTTTCCTCCTGTTATGTTTAAACTGCATATCGACATTTTTATAGCACATACAAATACGTACGTAGGAATATCGTCTGCCAAACCTAGGTATGGTTGTGGGTATAGTCCCATTTGCCTACCCATACCTCATCTTCTTGCATATCTACCTATATATCTACCCATAGGTTAGTGTTTGCTGTTACTGATAATACAGTATTGTGTATGCAATAATTTTTGCCTTTATTGTCTGTACCTCTTGTACACCTCTCTGTATCCTCCAAATCCCCATTTTTTTAAGAGCACTAGGAGGATTAGGAGATGTATCCCATCGTGACTCAGTCTGGTCCCCTGATAACATCCTCCGCCAACTGGTAATCATCCTTCTCAGCCATGAGGCTCTCCCAAAGGGCTCCTGAAGGCTACTGCCTTTTTCAAAACAGATACATCCCACTTTTCCCTCCTCCGTTTCTTCTGACTCTACTTCTCCTGCCATCAGATATGCGACTGTCCTGTTATAAATCCAGTCCACATCTCAGCATGTTAAAAATTGATTGCATTGTCCAGTGAGGCATGGGAAATTTGTTCTTGAGGATCAGGGTCACTGTAAGAAAATATTAAGGTTTAAAATCAGAAACTAAAGAATCACCCATATTTCCAAAGGAAGAAATCCTAACGGTTTTCCAAATGCACAAATGACAGCTTGTGAGAAGCTTTTAAAGAGCTTTCATGCTAAATCTAAAAGCTCAGGTTTGTTTTCTTTGAGGTTTCTTAATGGAGTCTGAACACTTCATTGTGTTCACTGGAACAGCAAATTGAATGTAAGTGGCAGACCTTAAAAGGGAAGACAGTGGCTGTACAAAATATGTTAGTATTCTCTGTTTTTCTTTATGGTATTTAAACGCTCTTTTGAGAGGTGAGTTCAATTGTCCCTGGGTATCCTCAGGGACTGGTTCCAGGGCTCCCTTAGATACCAAAATACCAAAATCTATGGATGCTCAAGCCCCTTATATAAAATGGCATAAAATTTGCATATAATCTACACATATCCTCTGGGATTCTTTAAATCATTTCTAGATTACTGGTGTGCTTTGCTTAATGTGAAATAGGACTTTAAGTGGTTTTGCTGTTTTGTGAACATTGTATTACATACAGGAGAGAGGTGTGCAGGACAGTCACCGGAACCTGCACCAGGGGGTACTGTGTGAAAACTTGGGCTCCATCACAGTGCTTCCTACATGGTTGCCACTTTGTCTCTGAAAGCCCCGTAGGCCCTCGCCCTTTATCCCCCCACAGTGTCCACTCGCCATCCAGCCTGCAGCCTTCCTTCCCTTCCTTCCTCCATATCCACCTTCCCTGCTCCACCTAAAGAGCTTTAAACTCTTCTAGCCCCACCTGCCCTTCCTCCACCCCGCCTCCTCCCCTGGCCACCTTTCATGTTCCTTCTCTCTTGGCCACCACAACCCTCAGTGGCTCTAGCAGCGTTTGTGTGGTCTGTTCCTGTGACCAGCGCAGTAGGACAAGCAACTGAGGATGGGGGCCATGACTTCCTCCCCTTACCACCACAGGGCAGCCTGGGGACTGGAGAGCATATCACATCTCCATACTTAGCAAAGTACTTCCACTATGTCAGGTTCTCCTATCAGGATTTTTGAACTTTGTTCTAACTATGGGATTGCTGATGTATGATGGAAGTTGCCTGAAAGGACGTTAAGCCATGCAAATTTTGTGCTGATAATACCTAATACAATGTAAATACTATATAAATAGCACTTTAGCTCCCTCTTAACCTTTGAGGGCTTGCTTTGACCACTAACTGCTTCCCCCCACCAGTATTTTCGATCTGCAAATGATTGAATCCTCAGATCTGAAACCTGTGGATATGGCCAACTGTATGACCTCATAGAGAGTTTTCAATTTTAACTACAGGTCAGTAACAGGGTCATGGCCTCCCGCTACCTTCCAGGCTTCATGCCCAAATTGCCACTTGAGGGCAGCCTAAGGCCTCCTTCCCTTCTCCTTGCCATTTTTCCCTCTTGCCTTCTCTACACAAGATTCTTAGGTTGTTAACCTGGCTTTTGGTTGCTCTTGTAGTAAATGGTTATGACCAATCTCAACAATTTCTTAAAAAGAAATAAAGGCCTACACTTTTACTATGCCAAAAACTAACAGACTACACTTATACAGTATTTCTTTTTCCAGGGATATTCAAGAATACTCTCTCTCAAATGAAGTTCCTAAAGTAGGAAGGGCACATCTATTATGCTCACCTTTTAGGAGTCAATGGGAGGTGCACACAATTGATGTACTAGGCTGTTAAATGAAAGGTTGGTGGTTCAAATCTACCCAAAGGTGCCACGTGAAAGGACCTGATGTTCTGCTTCCAGATAACCAGCCGTTGGAAACCTGATGGAGCACAGTTCTAACGTGATGCACATGAGGCCAGTTCACTATTGTTTTGTTTTCAGAAATGGATAGTTAAAACCAAAAAACTAAAATAAAAAAACTTTGTCCAAATTGATTCTGATTAATAGTGACCCTATAGGACAAATAGATTTCCCCCATAGGGTTTCCAAGGCTATAAGCTTTTATAGAGGAGACTATCACATTTTTCTCCCATAGAACAGCTGGTAGATTTGAACTGCTCACCTTATGGTTAGCAGTCAAGGGCTTAACCCCTGTGCAACCAGGGCTCCCTCACAACTTGGCTAGGAGGTAATAAATAAATGTTTAAATGCCAAACCATTTTGAAAATCACATTCTCTAATTCTTTGACCAGGCCTCTTTCCTCCAATCATTCTGAAATAAGATCTAGCTTTTTAAACAAAGATCAGTTTTTAATGAAGACATTCAGCAAAAAAATAGCAGTAAAAGTAATTCTATAGAAAAAGAGAAACCACACAATCACATTTCTCTTCCTGTATTTAACCATAAAATGATTTCAATCTCAAGGAAGAAGAATCCCATTTTTAAAGTTTAAGGTAAATTCATTTAAACACAGGAATAAATACCTTGGCCAGACCCTTTCCTCACCCTCCCATCCATTAGAGACAATTTAATTGATGGGGAAACAGCCCGATGGTGGATTTTTTCCTGTAGAGAGACATGAATGAGTAAAATCCATCTTTGCACTAGCTTCTTGGCACATCACTCTGGCTGCATCACAGAAACAAAACAGAGTCGTATGGTTCCTAGAGAGTAATTGTTTGGCAAGGCTGTAGTCTAGGTAAATCCACATAGAAAAACTGCTCAGATGGCCCTCACTGGTGCCAGGGCACAGGGTGGATGGCAGAGGGTGTGTGTTGAATGTTTATGTGATGGTGTGAGATATGTGGGAGTTGGGGAGGGAGGACATAGGGAGAGAATATTGACTGACTGACCCCTACGAACTATGTTGTAAGTCACTCCTGCTTCCCTTGCTCCCCTAATCCAACACTTTAGCCATCAAGTGTATGTTGACTATCTATTCCTCAGCACTGAGCAAACAATTTTGCATAAGTGAGCACAAGAGATGAACTTTTAAAGGATTTTAAAAAGTCCATGACTTA
This sequence comes from Orycteropus afer afer, assembly GCF_000298275.1. Taxonomy (NCBI): domain Eukaryota; kingdom Metazoa; phylum Chordata; class Mammalia; order Tubulidentata; family Orycteropodidae; genus Orycteropus; species Orycteropus afer. Next base: position 7,211,085 of record NW_006921630.1, read on the forward strand.
GATAAGTTCCCAATTCAGATCAGGAAGTACTCTTTCAAGAAGTTACTTGACAAACACTTATTGAGCTTCTACTCTGCACAGTGACGGTGTCTGAGTGTTACACCAGTGCACGCCTTGGCTGCTCCCTCCATCTGAAGGCATACATCGTGTCTGACATGCCTCAAGGCTCCACATTGAAATATTGATATATGTATTGTGGTGTACAGAGGCAGCTTTTAGATCTCTTTTTATTGACATGGCTAATGTTATATAGAAGAGACATAGCTAGGAGGTGGGGTGGGAAGGGGGGAGGTGCTTTTAAAACTGTCCCAAGATTGCAGTCAATGATAAAGTTTGAATCAACTAGAGAATAGTTTGAGGAATTTATGGAAGCCTTTCCAGGGTTGTTGTTGTTGGAGGGGGCAGCAGGGCAAACACCCATATCAGACTCCAGGCCAATCAGGCAAGTGCTCTGTTCCCAATGCCAGTGCTTGCTCTCAGAGAGGTCCCATTACCATCATCACTTTAATGTCTCTAAAAAGGTCTGGGTCAAATATGAGCCTCAAACATAGTTTGTGTTGTGTGACCTGTTTATCAGAAATGTCCTCAGCACTGTGGTTATAGATTCCATGTTCCTACCCACTCCTAGCAAATGGCTGGAGCAACCCTTCTGTGGGTATTTTAAAGAGTCTTAAAGCAAGACATCATAAATCACAGCAAACCAGTTGCTGTGGAGTCAATATCAACTAATGGTGCCCTATGTGTGTCAGAGAAGAATTGTACTCTTTAGAGTTTTCAATGACAAATTTTTTAGAAGTAGATCATCTGGCCTTTCTTCTCAGACACCTCTGGTCTTACAGTTAGAAGCTGAGTGTGTTAACTGTTTATACCACTCAGGCCACCCAGCGTGACAGAGTAAAACTGCCTATAGGTTTTCCTAGGATGTACTCTTTATGGGAGCAGATTGCCAGGTCTTTTCTCCTGCAGAGTCACTGGATGGGTTTTAACCACCAACCTTTTGGTTGGCAACTGAAAGTTTAACCATTATGCCATCAGGGCTCCCACAGGGTCTTAGACTCTCCCTTTTATATGAAAATATCTTCAGGAGACAGAAGATTTGTGCCTGTTATTTCTGCATCCTGCACATACCCCTAGTATCTCAGTCTCTTAAAGCAGACAGTATTTATCCACCAGTGTTCAACCTGTTCCTACTGTTTCCTATCCCTCCCAGCTTAGTCCTTTGAGTGTTACACCAGTGCATGCCTTGGCTGCTTCCCTCTGTCGTTTCTCAAGGCATATATCTTGTCATGAAATGCAGATCTGGGTCTGTTCAACATCATACAGTGCTTATGACAGGAGGCTGGAGTAGCAGCAGTAGCAGCCATGAGAGGAGAGAAGGGCAAAGCTACAGGGTTGCTACTCACTCTCCTATTCTGTGGCAGCATCAACATTACTTCACATGGCAAACCAAATCCCAGAAGTCCATCCCACTTGTCCTGAAAGCCTGCAAAAAGGCACAAAATAAAGGTCTGCACAGAGAGCTGTCCAATCCTGGGCTCCACCTTGTCCCTAGCTTGATTTTCAACAAGTCATTTATTCTCTTAGACCTTAGTTTTCTTATTTGATAAATAAAAGGTATAAGTGATCTCTAATGTCCTTTTCAGCTCTATGATTCTAAGTACATAAAAGCCAAGGAAGAACATGTCAGGCAGGAGCCATTAAGAATTGTGACCTAGCTGAACCAAGTGAATCAGTATTCATGTTTTTCATGTTATTAACTAGTTGTTGTTAGGTGCCACTGAGTCAGTTCTAATACATAATGACCCTGTGGACAACAGAACAAAATACTGCCTGGTCCTGTACCATCCTCACAATAGTTGCCATGCTTGAGCCCATTGTTGCAGCCACTGTGTCAGCCCATCTCATTGAGGGTTTTCCCCCTTTTTGCTGACCCTCTACTTCACCAAGCATGGCACCCTTCTCCAGGGATTGGTCATGACCAAAATACATGAGGTGAAGTCTGGCCATTCTTGCTTCTAAGGAACATTCCAGCTGTACTTCCTTCAAGACAGATTTGTTCATTCTTCTAGAAGTCCATGGTACATTCAGTATTCTTTGCCAACACCACAACTCAAATGCATCAATTCTTCTGCAGACTTTCTTATTCATTGTCCAGCTCTCACATACATATGAAGTTACTGAAAATACCATGGCTTGGGTCAGCACATTAGTCTTTAAAGTGACATTTTTGCCCCTTAACACTTTAAAGAGGTCTTTTGCAGCAGATCTGCCCAGTGCAATACATCATTTGATTTCTTGACTGCTGCTTCCATGGGCATTGATTGTAAACCCAAGTAAAATGAATTCCTTGACAACTTCAATCTTTTCTCCATTTATCATGATGTTATTTATCAATCCAGTTGTGAGGCTTTTTGTTTTCTTTATGTTGAGATACAATCCATATGGAAGGCCATAGTCTCTGATCTTCATCAGTGTTTCAAGTCTTCACTTTCACCAAGCAAGTTTATGTCATCTGCATGTCACAGGTTGTTAATGAGTCTTCCTGCAATCTTGATAATGCTTTTTCCTTCATATCATCCATATTAATTGCTCAGCATAAAGATTGAACAGGTATGTGGAAGAATACAATCCTGATGCACACCCTTCCAGAGGGAGGTCTGGTAGCATAGTGCCTAAGGCACTTGACTGCTAACCAGAAGGCTGGCGGTTCAAACCCACCAGCCACTCCTCGGAAGGAAGATGGGGCAATCTACTTCCGTAGTGATACTGCCTCGGAAACCCAAGGAGGGGTCACTATGAGTCGGGTCCGACTCAACGGTACATAACAACAACAACAACAACAGCACACCCCTCCTGGTTTCAAACAATTCCCTTGTTCTGTTTGAACAGCTGCCTCTTGGTCTGTGTACAGGTTTCTCATGAGCACAATGAAGTACTCTGGAATTCCCATTCTTTGCAATGTTATCAATAATTTGTAATGATCCACACAGTTGAATGCCTTTGCATAGTCAATAAAACACAGGTAAACATCTTTCTTGTATTATTTTGCTTTCATCCAAGATCCATCTGACAGAAGCAATGATATCCCTTTCTCCACGTCCTCTTCTGAATCCAGCTTGAATTTCTGGTAGTTTCCTGTTGATGTATTGCTGCAACCATTTTTGAATTATCTTCAGCAAAATTTTACTTCTGTATGATACTAAGTAGTAAACTTAAAAAACCAGAAAAACCAAACTCACTGCCGTGGAGTAGGATCTAACTCATAGCAACCCCTCTTTGGGTTTCTGAGGTGGTATCACTACAGAAGTAGATTGCCCAATCTTTCTTCCAAGGAGTGGCTGGTAGGTTTGAACCTCCAGCCTTCTGGTTACCCATGAGATACCTTAGGCACTATGCCACCAGAGTTCCTGGTAATTAACTTATGGGAAGCATAATTCATGCTTGGCATACACAGAAGAGCCCTGGAGTATGAGTCAAAAGACCTGAGTTCTAAACCACCTGACAGGCCTTGTGCTAAAAAGTGGAGAAATCATGATTTTTGAGCCAAGTTCAAATCCTGACTCTAGTACTCTATGTGTAACTTTGTGTAAGTCATATAATCCGAGTCTGTTACTTCATCAGTTAATGAGAATAAACATAATGAGAATAAACAACACTGTGCAGGACTGTGTTTTAAGATATAGAAACATATACACCAAAAAAACATGGTGGTGGACTGCAGGCTCAGTCCACCACCATGGAAGAAGATCCTGGCTTTGATAAATGGAGGTAGCATGACACATTGCTCTCCAATTTTTCATGAGAATAAGTTGAGTGTTCTCATGCTAGATTTTGCATTTGTATCTGATATTCTACCTGTGAGATAATTTAAGCTGGCACTTCCCTACAGAGGGCAAGAAAAGTATGGCAACTTTAGGTAAGCCTGCTCAGGGTACATGACAAGAAACTCCAATGACAGACTAAGTGAAAGAGTGTGTTACAGAGAAGCCAAACACCTCACTATAATTAACTGTTTTATCACCCGCTTTGAAAACCTATCATTGAAATTTTCCAAAAGAAAAAGAGATGAGTTTCCCAACTGAGACTGTTTGGAACCTGGTCTCTGGGATTTCCATAAACTACACTATCATTAAACATTTCCACCACTGAAGGGGGTCATTAGGTGTGCAAGTCCATTTGATTTAAATTCATATTTATTTTAGTTGTGGGTCTCTATATAGACTTATACCTCTAAGGCAGTAAAGAAGACAATGGCATTTATAGGTCTTAAACACGTATTTCTCGAAGGTCCAAACAGATCAGAGTATCTAGGGCTGCAGCAGGCATGGAAGTTTAGCCCCAAGTATTTTGCCTGAATAATGACTCCTCATTTTAATAAAGACTGTCCAAGAGAAGCAGCTTTTCCACTGTATTCACCCACCTGTCACATCTCAATATTCAGGTCTATTTGAATCTTTCCAACAAGAGTAGGAGGCCTTGCAATGGTCCAGGATTGCCTGCTCACAGGGCAGTTCTGTGGGAAACACACCAGGCTCAAAGGATGTTATGGATTGAATTGTGTCCCCTAAACACGTGTGTTTTAAATCTAAACCTCTATATTTGTAGCCGTGATCCCATTTGGGAAAAGGACTTTCTTTGTTATGTGAATGAGACTATAGCAGTGTAGGATGTGTTCTAAACCAATCACCTTCGAGATCTAAAAAGAGCTGATGAGTCATAGAGAAAAAATCACAAAATGAGGGGAAGATATATGCCATATGAAGATTACCAAGGAACCAAGGAACAGAAGCTAAAAGACAAGGCTCTCTCCCCAGAGCCAACAGAGAGACAAAGCCTTCCTCTAGAATAGCGCCCTGAACTTGGACTTCTAGAGTTCTAAACTGTGAGAAAATAGATACTTGCTTGTTAAAGCCACCCACTACTGGTATTTCTGTTATAGCAGCACTAGGGAACTCAGACAGAGGTCATTCCCTTTAAGGCAAATATATATAGTCCTGCTGGAGCTTCAGGTCCTCAGGTCTGCAACAGAGGCCAAAATGAGAGCATTTTACCCAGAATAGGCCTATGCAGGTTGGTTTTATGCCTCATTTTAATATCTCTTGCCAATTTAATTCTCAGGTCTATCCCGAGATTATCTAAGTACTTAGTTATCTAAGTACAGAAGCAGTATTTAGCAATACATAGCCCTCCAAGCTTTGCGACATGGCCTGTGATCCCATTTCAAGGCTAAGAAACTAAAATTGTTACAGTCGATGAATAATAATAATGCCACTTACTCACAGGAGCATTGAGAAAGCCTTCCCCAGGCTAAGTAATTCCAGCCAGCCTCTGCTGCCACTGCTGGTGATGAATCACAGAGGCTGCCGCCAGGGATGTGGCATTCGGGAACTATGCACATATGATTTAAGGCTCAGATTGGGGACGGGAGAGAGAAAGACATTGACCTATCCAGGACAAATTATCAAAGGGTCACCAGTACTACACTCCCCTCCTGAGAACTATGGCAGCAAAAACTCTTCCCTTTATGTAATTTGATAGTTAGGAGTAGAAGAAAACTCAACCAGTCTCAAGAGTATTTTGCATCCACCAATGCCCCTGGGCCCCGACATGCTGTCACAAGCTCTGTGACCCATTCAAATCACCTCCCCCAGGCAGAAAAGGCAGGGCTTTCTTCTTGTTTCACTAGCACCTTAAAAATTCCCAATGAAATTATCTTTTTAAAATGAGATAATTACATGTAAAGCACAATGCCTGGCATATATGAAGCATTCAATATGTGCTAGCTATAATTATTATTTTTGTCTCTAGTCTGCAGCTGAATTCTGCATCATTTGCTTCCTTAGATAACAATATCTTAACGCCCAACTCCCCATCCCCACTATGTATACAGGACCAGGTCTCATCTCACTGAAAAGGAAAAGAAAAAACAAACAAATCAACAAGAAAACAACCAATTCTAAGCTTCATAAACAGATACTGCTGCTGTGTGTATGGGTTAGTTTGCTTAAAAAAAAAAAAATTAGCTCAAGATGAAGCTACTCAGGGATGGGAAAATTAATTTTCAGTGCCTAAATGACAACCAGATGTAATGTGGAGACCTTGTTTGGGTCTGTCCTGATTCAAACAATTCAACTGTAAATTTAAATTAGAGACCATCAAGGAAACTTAGTTACAGACTGGCCATTTAATGATACCAAAAGTACTATTGTTAATTTTGTTAGGTGTGATAATGGCATTGTGGTATTCTTAAAAAAAAAAAAAAAAAAGTCTATATTTTTAGCGGTTGAGAGGTGAAATAACATCATGTCTGGGATTTAAAATACCTCAGCAGAGAAAAGAGAGGAAAAAGGGGGATAGCTAAAGCAAATGTGGACAAAACTTGGTAATTATAGAGTATGGGGGCTACAAAACCAAACCCAATCCTCTGTCGTTGAGTTGATCCAGGCTCATAGTGACCCTATTGGACAGAGTAGAGCTGCCCAGTAGGGTTTCCAAGGCTATAAATCTTTATGGAAGCAGACTGCCACATCTTTCTCCCACACAACGGCTCGTGGGTTTGAACTGCCGTCTTATTGGTTAGCAGGCTTATGCCTTAATCACTGTGCCACCAGAGCTCCTCGTACGGGGGATGGGGATATGAAATTTCATTATGTTATTTTCTCTACTTCAGTGACTTGACCCTCATGCCAAAAACAAACACACAAAAAAGTTGCTGACTTCAAGTCTTTTATTTACTTATTTATTTTATTTTGACTGACTTAACCAAAACCAAACCAAACTCACTGCCGTTGAGTCGTGTCCGACTCATAGCGATCCCTCCTTGGGTTTCTGAGGTGGTATCACTACGGAAACAGATTGCCCAACCTTCCTTCTGAGGAGTGGCTGGTAGGTTTGAACCACCAGCCTTCTGGTTAGTAGTCAAGTGCCTTAGGCACTAGGCCACGAGAGCCCCCATTGACTGACTAAAGTAGACTCTAAGTTTACTTTTTTTTGACTGGCTTAAAGTAGACTTTAAGTTTGCAACAGTGGATGCCCAAAGCTGTAAGACTGGGAACAACAGATTGAGCAAGTGATAGCAATGAACGCAATGAGGGGTGGTAGAAACCTGTGCTGGAGGTGAGAGTCCTTGGGTGGGGCTGGGAAGCAGTTTTGAGGAGACTGGATTCTGTATCTTTAGAGTCTGGGAAGAGAGAAGCAGTGAAGTCAGACCAGCACTTTGGCAGGATTAGAGAAAGATCCAACAGAGACCAGTCACAAGTAAACCGCCTATGTTTACAGGGTGGCCTTCAGGGCTGTTTTTCCCCAGGCTCAACTTGGAATAAACCAGCCCCTTTCCTCAGGAGTTTTTGGCAAGTCTTTCCTCTAGAAACAGAAACAATTTGTAGAGAGTGAAAATATGGACTACCATTTTCCCCAGAGTCCACATGCCCTAAAATTATCTTTCTTTTTTAATTAAAATTATTTTATTTTGGTGAAAACAGACACAGCAAAAGATATTCTGGCAAGCTTCTCTTACTAATGCTCCTTAGGAATAGACATGGTGTGATTTGGGGAGGTTTGGGGAAAGTTTTCCTCTGCATCCTAAAATATTTCCCCTCTATTCGCTTTACCTAAAACTGTATTTTAAAAAGGCAAGATCTTTTATTTCATATCTAGAGTTAGGTTCACAACATTAACTTCCTTCAGCTGTGACTGCGCTTATTCACACTAATGTGAAAAGGACCAAGATCACATTCTTCTCTCCCTTCCTGGCGAAGAATAATTGACTGCAGAGGGCCCTGGGCACTGGGAGGATGAAGACAAACTTAAATTACCTACCTGATAATGTTACTGAGACTCATGCTTATACTACAGTGTTGCTATATAAGCCAACATAAGTCAGCAAGACTCCACAGCACAAAGAACAACAACTACAAATGCTGCTGAGAGCTATTTAACTAGATTTATTGGGCAAATAGAAAGGCTAGAGAGTATGCAAGCCATGAGCCAGGCCTAGTCTCAGAAAACCTTCCACAGAGTCTAAAACAGACTGTGTGAGGGGACCAAGATTCCTTTAATGACTTTGGTATCAGCCGTGTCTCTTCTCTCCATGTCCTACTCAGCAAAGAATATCAGATGCTCAACATATCCATAGCAACCAAGGACACTCCTCGGGAGCCACCTTGACCTAATCACTTTCCTTTCCTTTTCCACTCTCAGCTCCTGAATTATTGAAGTGAATTGAGACAAAAAGAAAGGGGAAAGAATGAATCTAATACTTGCCTCTTCCCACTCTGGGATGTTATAAGAATTAATAAAATAGTGACTATGCATGGCCCCCTGGAAAAGTATACCTTTAAGGAAATGGAAATGGAAATGGAAATGATGCCATTTTCTTTACTTATTTTCCTCAGATGTCTTTTCCATTAATCATCTGATTCTGAGACATATAAAGAAATTAATTTTCCTTTCTATTTAAGGGAGCTCTGATGGCGCTGTGGTTAAAGCATTGGGCTGTTCGAATCCAGACACTCCACAGGAGAAAGAGGAAGATTTACAGCCTTGGAAATCCTATGGGACAGTTCTACTCTGTCCTATGGGATCGCTGTGAGTTGGAATTAACTCAGTGGCAGTGGGTTTGGCTTTTTGATTTTTTATTTTAGTCCATCACATTATATTCTGACTCAGCTATATTTTAAAGAAAAGCTAGGCTGTGTTCCCATTAGTAGGTTAATAGAGCAACATTCCAAGTGGTTATAGTAAAATAATGTTAGTCTTTTATAAGGAGCAATTGGAAATACATATTCGCTCTTCGCTGATTTTCCACTTCCTGTAAGAAGTAGAAATCTGCAAAGAAATAACTTTGTCTAGGCAGTGAGAGAGCATTGAAAGAACGTGAGTTCACCTGGAAATGGCACTTTACCCTTTTATTCTGATAACATGCTCCCTCTTTTCTTTGGGACTTACCCCTTTTTTACCCCCTCAGGCCCTAGTGAGGCCTTCTTTCCCCAGCTCCACTAGTTGACCAATCAAAGTACATCATTCTGATCATTTCCATTAGTTCAGAGGTTGGCCAATCAGGGCTTTTGAAAGCTGTCCCCTTCAAATTGATTCAGTGCTAGTAGGGATGACACTGAGAGAAGTGTTTGTTTTCTTTTCAGTGGAGGACGTCTACTTCTCTGGAGTAAGGCCAATTTACATATTGCCAATAGACATCTGAGGCAGCTGTTTGTCTGGCCTGAGTGTCTGTGATTCCTTCCTTCCACCCTCTTCCTTCCCTGACCTTCTTTAAATAGGTCATGCTATCTCCCACCAGGGAGCATTGGAATGTATTAATAGCAGAACCTTTTTACATAAAGTCTAATCTGTAGTTGTCACTACCATTCCCAATGTGCTTTCCCAATGGCCTGTCTCCTGGAGCCTCACATCTGTAGGCCCTGACAGTGGTTATATTGCCTCATTTATACCTTTCTGAGTTTTTAATCCTGTAATGCCAATGAGAGCCTTAACCAATTTATGACATCCACTAATAAAAATGTTGGCATACATGGCCCTTTCTTATCCTCTTGGCTGGTGATAGAATAGTCTGTGATTCCAACTGGAGCCACTGAAAGGGTTTATTTAGCAGAGGTAGATTGGTTTCTTTATCTCCATCCTGGTAGCTGTCTGAATTTTATAAGTTTAAATGCTCTCTTGTTAAAGAAAATATTTCAGCTATAAAGTGTGACCTGTAGCCAAGTTATTCAAAGGAAGCAGAGAACAGTATCCAAGTTGGATTACTTAATATAAAAATAAAATCATATTCCCTTACGTGATTTAGCTTTAAGCCACCTTTTTTGGCATATAATGTCAAAGACATTTCAAGGGTCAGTGGTAGGCATTTGAGTTCTCTGAAATGGACCAAAAACAAAATACCAGGTACTAAGAACTATTTTAAGGGGTTCTAACATGAGAAGGAACCCTGCTAGGGTAGTAGTTAAAGCATTCGGCCACTAACCAAAATGTCAGCAGTTCAAAGCCAAACAGCTGTTCTGTGGGAGAAAGATGGGACAGGCTGCTTCCATAAAGTTTTGCAGTCTCAGAAACCCTACGGGCAGTTCTACTCTGTCCTATAGGGTCACTATGAGTCAGAATAGACTCAACGGCAGTGGGTTTGGGTTTTTTTTTGGGGGGGGGGCACATGAGAAGCAACAAAAAACTCAGTTTCACCTCAGCCTTTTGAAACACAATAAAACTACAGAATGAGACCAGGAAATAGAGCCATTTGTTTTAAATATGCGGCTAGAAATGGCCAAGAATTGGCACTATGCACAGGCTGCATCATTGAGTGGTGTGGGGTGACCAACCATCCCGTTTATTGGGACTGTCCTGGTTTTAACCATGAAGGTCCCTTATTCTGGAAACCTCTCCATCCCAGGCAAACCAAGAGATGTGAACACACAGTGGTCACAATAATAGACTTGAGTAGACTAACAGACATGGCAGTGGCACAAGACCCAACAACGCTTTATCCTGTTATATGTGGGGTCACCATGAGTCGGAACTGACTCAACAGCAAGTAACAACAACAAAGTATGCCAAGTCACAGACCACAGACTATGGCCAAGATAAATAGACCATCCAGGTAATGCATTTTGCTGGTTGATGCATATCAGTTGTCTCTGTTTCTTTGTCTCTTAGTAAAAGAAGGGTTAAAATCTTCAACCTCCTTATCAGAATTGTAAGAAACTGTGTCAATTCATTGCCAGGCAATTTGCAAATGTGAGATGCTTTACAATTATAAATAATAGCTTGGAAGCGATTTTCCTACATCTATAGACCTTACCTGGCTGACGCTAAAGTCTTGCTGTGTAACTATCAGAGCTTTCCTTATTGAGAAAATCTAGCCCATTGTGAGTAATTTTACATTTCTTTCATTCCTGCTAATGCTAGGCGACCTCTCAGGACAATACAGTGCAACCTTGACTCGGATTTTGTTTAACCCAGCTGGATGCAGTCAAATTATGGGCTTCTTTTTAGGTGGAGCATATTTTTGTGGGCTGTGGGAGACCTGTAATTCTTTTTTCTTTTCATGCAAAACCATTTATAGCTTTGGGTGATGTCAAATCCACAGGGTGCCTACAACAGTGTCATGCAACCAAAGGGCTTCCCACAACATCCATCTGGGACACAGTGGAGCCAGGGTCCCACCCATGTCTCTGTCCACCCACTCTCAAGTTCTCTTGCACCTTCCTCCATTAGGGCAGAGTCTTTTACTTCTTTCTCTGCTTGTGGTTCAGAGGTTTCAATTACCAGCCAGGTTTTCTTTTCAGCAAGAGAGCTATTGTTTGATGCTGTGCATTCATCCATCCATAAGTACTTCAAATCTGTCTGACTCGCTGCCTTCAGAACCATGGCAACAGCATGGTTTTGTGAAAGAGTCCTAGATTAGGAGGCAAAACCTCATTTTTAGGTCCAGCATTGCTATGGCCTCGCTGAGTTACCTCAGGCAAGTTGCCCAACCTCACAAGACTTCTGATTCCTCATCTGTTAAATGAGTGTTGGATTAAATTAACTCTAAAGCCCTCTAGCCTCTAAAATTTTCCGATTCAATACAATAGTGCTAATGAGTGGAGGGAATGAGAATGATAAGGATGAGACAAAGAGAAATAGAGGGGAAGGCTCCAGCCTCAAGAGGAAAGGGAGGCAGAGAGAGATATTCGGAGGAAAGCTGGCCAATGGACTGTTTAGAACAGAAATATCTGCTATTCCATTTTAAGTAGCTTGCTGTAATATGATGTGATTTTACTCCTGTCCCACCATCATTCTAAATTTTTAGTAAAAGTGCTACCCAACAGCATTCCGCTGGTGGTGATGGTAGAGAAGAGATCACAAGAAGTCAAAAAACAAAACAAACAAACCACAAAGCCTCATTGCTGTCGAGTTGACTCTGACTCTTGGCAACCCTATGTGTATCAGAGGAGAACAGTGCTCCACAGGATTTTCAACGATTGATCTTCAGCAATAGGTCACCAGGCTTTTCTTCCGAGGCATTTCTGTGTGCGCTTGAACCTCCAACTAATCAGATTGCAGCTGAGCCCATTTAGTCTTTGCACCACCAGAAACACTTGAAATGGAAAAAAAAAAAAAAAGCCACAGGGCTTCAAACTGGTTCGAATGGGTTCTTTGATGGCCAATGAAGCGAAACCAGAATAGATTCAAATTTTTAAAATTTGGGTGATCTAGAATGCTCACTCGAATGGGAAAAATTACTGATCAAAGACCTGGAATGAGAGACTTGCAAGAGGTGTAGTGAGCCCTTGCAGGAGCCTGATGCCTGACATAGGATTATTGCCAGGACGGTGGAGAGCGACACACATTCAAAGAGGCCCAATCAGAAGGCAGCTTTGACAAATTCAGGGTCTTGGCAATTACTACACTTGACACGGTTGCACTGAGAAGAAGCACAGAAGCAGAAATGTTACTTATGCCTGCACTGGCCTTTTCTCTACACTCTGCAGCCCTGGGCCCTTGTCCTTTATTTTAGGGATCCAGCAACTCTGCTGGGACCTGATAACTCTATGATTATAATGGATCTTATTAACTAAACAGGCACCAGAGGAAGATCATTTACCACCAGAACTCATTAGTTCCTGCTGTTATGGTGGGCCTCGATTGTTGCTACTCCCTAACTAACTTCTTGGATGTAGTCCACAAAGGAAAATATCAACATAGAGTCTATTCCATATGCTTTCATCCTGGGGTCTCCAGAATCCCAAGGGTATGTATAGTATTAATAAGGCTCTGTGAGCTACTTCTGCCATTTTAAAAGTTGTATTGAAAATAATGAATTTCCCTTTGTCTGCCCATTCCCACAGCTTTGCATGCAGCCACGCTCACCCTCATTATACTCAAGCAAGCACATTAAATTATGCAGGTGGTGCAGTAGTTAAGTATTGGGCTGCTAACCAAAAGGTCAGCAGTTCAAACCCACCAGGTGCTCTATGGGAGATGTGGCAGTCTGCTCCCATAAAGATTTACGGCTTTGGAAACTCTAAGAAGCAGTTCTACTCTGTCCTATAGGGTCACTAGGAGTTGGAAATGATTCGATGGCAATGGGTTTGGTTTTTTATTTTAATTTCTGTTTATTGTTTTATCCTACCACTGGATACCTTTATATTCCTGTTCCTCTAATTATATTGGCACTTAATATCTTGTATTTTTATTTCTGTAATAGTATGAGAGTCTATATGTATACACACACACACACACACATACACACAAACAACCCAATATCACTGAATTGATTTTGACTCCTAGTGACCCTTTAGGACAGTGTAGAACTGCCCCACAGGAATTTAAAGGCTGTAAATCTTTATGTAAACAGACAGACCTCATTTTTCTCACGCAGAGTGGCTGGTGAGTTTGAACTGCTGAACTTTTCTTTAGCAGGCAAACGCTTTAACCACTAGAAGGGCAAGAAAGGATAGCATATATTCCCATGTATCCCATCACTGAATGTCCATAATTATCAACTCGTTTGATGCACCAGTATATTTGATGGTCAGAACAGATCATTTTAAACATCCCCCCTCCTCTAAACAACAAAATTATTTTTTGGTAGTACTTACGAAAATAAATAATAATAGTAACATTAATAGAAATGCAGACAGTAAAAATTTTCTTTTATTGAACTTCATATATATAATCTTGGAGCTCTGGTGGTGAGAACCCCAGCCTATATAACCCAGAGACCAGAAGAACCAGATGGTGCCTGGCTACTAATGCCAACTACTCAGAAAGGGATCAGAATAGGAGATCCTGGATAGAGTGGGAGAAAATGTGAAACAAAACTCAAAATCATAAAAAAGACCAGACTTATTGGTCTAACAGAGGCTGGTGAAACCCTCAACACTATGGCCCGAGTCACCCTTCGGGCCTGGAATTGATCTCCCTCCTGTGGCTTAACTCTGAGTCAAATAATGGACAGGCCTTCAAGCTGAACACCTGTACCAGGGAGATGCACTCCTTAGAACAACCAACCATGGGAGATTAGAAGGGCAGCATTCACACAGGGAGAAATGTAGGGAGGCAGGAATGTATAGGCAAGAAGCACACAGGGAAGAGGTAACAACAGGGAAGTGGGAGGTGAGATGTTACACTGTGGGGAATGTAACCAGTATTACAAAACAAAATGTGTACATCAACTGTTGACTATAAAATGAATCTGCTTTGTAAATCACAATAAAAAGTAAAAAAAAAAAATATTTTCTTTTATTGAACTTCATATATATAATCATGGAGGTCCAGTGGTAGAGTGATTAAAGCATTCAGCTGCTAACAAAAGGTTGGCAGTTTAAACCCAACAGCTGCTCTGCAGGAGAAAGATGAGACAGTCTGCTTTCATAAAGATTTACAGCTTTGGAAACCCTATGGGCAGTTCTACTCTGTCCTATAGGGTTGCTATGAGTCAGAATCAAGTTGATGGCAGTGAGTTTGATTTTTTTTTTTTTTTTGGTATATATAATCATACTCGTAAACAAAATAAAAATAAAATAAATATTAAACCGAAAGCCAAACCAGTTACTGTCTAGTCAATTCCATCTCATAGCAACCCCCTGCATTTCAGAGCAGAACTATACTCCAGAGATTTCTGGTTGTGACCTTTTGGAAACAGGTCATCAGGCCGTTCTTCTGAAGCACCTCTGAGTGGATTTGAACTGCCAACCATTTGGTTACTAGCTGAGCACCTAAATATTTGTGTCATCAAGGAAACTAAGTAAATAGTGTTAATATCTACCTAGCAGTTTGGACTTTGGTACTTAATTACTATTGATACGATAATATTTTATATGCATAGTCATGTCATAACTAATAAGTGAATATTGTTGTTGTTGTTGTTGTTGTTGTTATGTGCTGGCAGTCAGTTTTGGCTCACACTGACCCTATGTACAAGAGAACAAAATACTGCCTGGTCTTGCACCATCCTCATAATCACTACTGTGCTGAGCCCATTGTTGCAGCCAATGTGTCAAGCCATCTCATTGAGAATCTTCCCCTTTTTCACTGGTCTTCTACTTTACCAAGCATGATATCCTTCTCCAGGGACTGATAACATGACCAAAGTATGAGAGATGAAATCTTGCCATTCTTACTTCTAAGGAGCTTCTAGTTGTACTTCTTCCAAGACAGATTTGTTAATTCTTCTGGCAATCCATGGTATATTCAATATTCTTCACTGATATCATAATTCAAATGCATCAATTCTTCTTCAGTCTTCCTTATTCATTGTCCAGCTTTCATGTGCATATGAAGTGATTGAAAATAACCATGCTTTAGATCAGGAGCACCGTAGACTTCAAAGTGATCTCTGCTCTAACACTTTAAAAAGGCCTTTTGCAGCTGATTTCCCAATACAATACGTCATTTGATTTCTTCACTGCTGCTTCCATGGGAAGTTGTGATGAGTTGTGGTGCTGGCGAAGAATGCTGAAAGTACCATGGATTGCTAAAAGAACTAACAGATCTGTCCTGGAGGAAGTGCAGCCAGAATGCTCCTTGGAAGCAAGAATGGCCAGACTTCATCTCACCTATTTTGGTCATGTTGTAAGAAGGGACCATTCCCTGGAGAAGGATGTCATGCTTGGTAGGGTGGAGGGTCGACGAAAGAGGGGGAGGCCTTCAACGAGATGGATTGACACAGTGGCTGCGATGATGGGCTCAAGTATAGCGGGGATTATGGGGCTGGCGCCGGATCGGGCAGTGTTTCGTTCTGCTGTGCATGGGGTCGCTATGAGTCGGAAACGACTCGACGGCACTTAACAACAACAACAACAGCTTCCATGGGTGTTGATTGTGGATCTTAGTAAAAGGAAATCCTTAACAACTTCAATCTTTTCTCCATTTATCAAGATGCTACTTATTGGTCCAATTATGTGGATTTTTGTGTTCTTTATGTTGAGGTGTAATCCATACCGAAGGTTAGAGTTTTTGATCTTCATCAGTATGTGCTTCTAGTCCTCTTCACTTTCAGCAAGCAAAGTTGTATCATCTCCATAATGTAGGTTGTTAACGAATCTTCCCCTAATTCTGATGCCACATTCTTCTTCACCTACTCCAGCTACTCAGATTATTTGTTCAACATACAGATTGAATAAGTATGATGAAGGGCTATAACCCTGATGCACATCTTGCCTGACTGCAGTGTTCTCTTACTCTGGTTGAATGACTGCCTTTGGTCTATGTACAGGTTCCTCATGAGCACAGTTAAGTGTTCTGGAATTCCTATTCTTCACAACGTTATCCATAATTTGTTACGATCCACACAGTCAAATGCCTTTACATAATCAATAAAACACAGGTAAACATCTTTCTGGTAATCTTTGCTTTCAGCCAAGATCCATCTGACATCAGCAATGATATCCCTCATTCC
>NW_006921630.1:7227853-7231411 GCF_000298275.1 Orycteropus afer afer
TTTTTTTTTTTTTTATCAATTCTTTCAGTGCAGCTTGGTCTTCCTTCAATATCACCAGTTCTTGATTATATGCTATCCCCTGAAATGGTTGAACATCAACCAATTCTTTTTGGTACAGTGATTCTGTATATTCTTTCCATCTTCTTTTGTTGCTTCCTGCATCATTCAAGATTTTGCCCATAGAATCCTACAGTATCACAACTCAAGGGTTGATTTTTTTCCTTCAGTTCTGTCAGCTTGAGAAATGAGAAGGGTTTTCTTTCCTTTTGATTTCCTAATTACAAGTTCTTGCACATTTCATTATATATATTATATAGTATATTGAAATCTTCTGTTCAGTTCTTTTGCTTCATCCTTTCTTCCATTTGCTTTAGCTACTCTCCATTCAAGAGCAAGTTTCAGAGTCTCTCCTGACATCCATTTTGGTTTTTTATTTCTTTCCTGTCTTTTTAATGACCTTATACTTTCTTCATGTATGGTGTCCTTGCCCAACTCGTCTGGTCTTTGGTCACTGGTGTTCAGTGCATCAAATCTATTCAGATGGTCCCTAAATTCAGGTGGGATATACTTAAGGTCTTATTTTGGATCCCTTGGACTTGCTTTAACTTTTTTTACATTCAACTTGAACTTGCATATGAGCAATTGATGGTCTGTTCTACAATTGGTCCCTGGCCTTGTTCTGACTGATGATACTGAGCTCCTCCTTCATCTCTTTCCATAGATGTAGTCAATTGATTCCTGTGTATTACATCTGGTGAAGTCTATGAGTATAGTCTCTGTTTATGTTGTTGAAAAAAAAGTTATTTGCAATGAATAAGTTATTGGTCTTGCAAAATTCTACCATGCAATCTCCAGCATAATTTCTATCACCAAGGCTGTATTTAATTTTTTTATTTTAATCAATTAATTAATTAATATTTGAGTGAAAGTTTGTAGAGCCAATTCATTTCCATTCAATAGTTCATACACATTTTGTTTGTAACATTGATTACAGTTCCCACAATGTAACAGCTCTCTTCCCAATTCTTCCCTGTGGTTACCTTTTCCCTGTGTCCTTCTTTCCTATGCATTCCTCCCCTCTGAGCCCCTCTGAGCTCTCTCCCTGTGCAAATGCTTCCCTCTGATCATGATTGATTGTCCTAAGGAGTATCTACCTGGTGTAAATGTTCACTTCTACTCACTAGAAGTAGATTGCCCCATCTTCCTCCCTCAGAATGGCTGGTGGGTTTGAATCATCAACCTTCTGGTTAGCAGTCAAATGCCTTAAGCACTGCAACACTCAACTCACTGCCGTTGAGTCAGTCCTGACCCATAGTGACCCCTCCTTGGGTTTCTGAGCTGGTATCGCTACAGAAGTAGATTGCCCATCCTCCTTTGAGGAGTGGCTGGTGGGTTTGAACCTCCAGCCTTCTGGTTAGCAGTCAAATGCCTTAGGCAACTACAAGTTAAGCCACAAGAGTGAGTTCAATTCTAGGCCTGAAAGGTGACTAGGTGCCATAGCCTCTCTCAAAGCAGTAAACCCAATCTTTTTTTAAGATTTTGAGTTTTGTTACACATTTTTCTCCCACTCTATCCAGGATCTCTAATTCTGGGCCCCTTCCAAATGGTTGGCAGTGGTAGCTAGGCACCATTTAGTTCTTCTGGTATCAGGGTCCTATAGGCTGAAGCTCCCATGCCCCACTAGTCTCTTGGAATAATTGTTCCCATGCATCTTTGATTCTTTGCTCTTCTTTGCTCTGGATGAGGAGAGACCAATTGTTGTATCTTAGATGGCTGCTCTCAAGCTTTTAAGACCTTAAATGATACTAACCAAAGTGCGATACAGAACCATATTTTTGTGTAGTAAAATGCCAGTTGAACCAATTGAGCTTGATGTCCTTTGGGACCATGATCCTGTGCCAGCTGGCCCAGTGACTCAGTCCATCAAGCTGTTTGGCTGTGGATAAGAAGTTATCATAACTTTGCCCTCTGTTAGCTCTAATATGTACATGGGAGCTCTGGTAGCATAGTGCCTAAGGCACTTGACTGCTAACCAGAAGGCTGGTGGTTCAAACCACCAGCCACTCCTCAGAAGGAAGGTTGGGAAATCTGCTTCTGTAGTGATACTGCCTTGGAAACCCAAGGAGGGGTGGCTATGAGTTGGGTCCAACTCAACAGCACCTAACAACAACAACAGCATAGCACATAGAAATATATGTGTAGAGATATCATCTGCCAAACTTATACATGGTCATGGTTATATTCCCTCTTGACTTCCCATATCTGATCATTTTGCCTGACTATGTATGTATCCACTGTAGATGAATGTTTTTCATTGCTGATAATGCAGTATTGGGAGCTCTGGTGGTGTAGTGCCTAAGGCATTTGACTGCTAACCAGAAGGCTGGTGGTTCGAACCCACCAGCTACTCCTCGAAAGGAAGTTTGGGCAATCTATTTCCATAGAGACACCACCTCAGAAACCCAAGGAGGTGTCACTATGAGTCGCAATCACCAGTGAGTTTGTTTGGTTTTTTTTGAATGCAATATTATGTGTGTAAAAATATTTACCTTTGTTGTCTGTACCTCTTGTGGACCTCTCTGTGTCTTCCTTTTCCTAAGTGCTATTATACTGGTCACTTGCTTTTGTTATATTGTCTTTCTCTTCACCTAAGTGATTATGTGTCTTTTATCTAGATAGCAATTTTCCCTCTCCTCCCCTTTCATCCCTAATAACCAACAAAGTTTCCTTCTATGTGTAAAGCTTTCCTTCTGTGATTGATTTATTTCACTCAGTATAATGTCTTCCAAGTTCATCCAGGTTATGAGCTGTTTCATGGATTCTTCATCATTCTTTAATGTTGCATAGTATTCCATTGCGTGTTATGTACCATAGTTTGCCCATCTGTTGATGGGCACTTAGGTTGTTTCCATCTCTTGCTATTGTGAATAGTGCTACAATGAACATGGATATACATATATCTATTCGTGTCACAGCTCTCACTTTTTTAGGATATATGTCAGGCAGTAGGATTTCTGGATCAAATGGTATTTCTATTTCCAACTTTTTAAGGAAGTGACCAAAGCCATATTTTTCAATTACTGATCCTTCTTCTTTGTTTCCAACTTTTATGCTTCAATCGCCAGTAATTATCAATGAGTCTTGATTGCATGTTTGGTCAATTTTAAACAGAAGAAGTTGGTAAAAATCTTTGATTTCTTCATCTTTGGTCTTAGTGGTTGGTGTGTAAATTTGCATAATAGTCCTATTAACTGGTCTTCCTTGTAGGCGTATGGATATTTTCCTATCTCTAACACCATTGTGCTTCAGGATAGATCTTGAAATGTTCTTTGTAACAGTGAATGCCTCACCATTCCTCTTCCATTTGCTATTCCTGGCAGAGTATACCATAAGATGGTCTGATTCAAAATAGTCATTACCAGGAGATCCGGCAAGATGGTGGACTAGACAGAAAGACTGTACAGACCCTCTTCAACAAAGAAAAGGGAAACCAATTAACACAGACACAGAAGATAATCCTGGACCCCTGAGCCTTGAAGGGAAGGATATACAAGTGGA
>NW_006921630.1:7235226-7256746 GCF_000298275.1 Orycteropus afer afer
ACAAAGTATATGTGAACTGCTGTATGGAAAGTGAATTTGCTCTGTAAATCTTCACCCAAATCACAACAAAATAAATAAATAATAATAATTAAAAAAAAGAAAAAAGAAACCAAAATAGTCATTACCTATACATTTCAGCTCACTAATTCCTACGATATCAATCTTTATGTAGTCCATTTCATTTTTGATAACCTACAATTTCCCTAGATTCATACTCCATATATTCCAAGTTCTGATTATTAATTGGTTTTTGCAGCTGTTTCCTCTCATTTTGAGTTCTGCCACATTTGCAAATGAAGGTTTAAAAAGTTTTACTCCATCGACTTCTTTAAAATCTACTTTACTTTGAGGACGCGGCTTTCCTCAGTTGTTTTGAGTGTCTTCCAACCTGAGGGGCTCATCTTCTGGCCCTATATCTGGCAATGTTTTCCTGCTGTTCATAAGGTTTTCAGTGGCCAATTTTTTCAGAAGTGGGCCTGGCCACGTCCTTCTTCCTAGTCTACTATAGTCTGGAAGCTTCGCGGAAACCTATCCACCATGGGTGGGCCTGGTGGTTTTTGAAATACCAGTGGCATAGCTTCTGCCCTCATAGCATCACGTAAGCCACCACAACAGGACAAACAGATGAATGGTGGAAGTGAATGTTAATAAAACTGAAGCATTTATAAAAGTTTCAGTGTAGGCAGCTAGTAAATCATAACACAAATGTATATTTTATTTTTATTGTGTCTTTAATTTTAAAATAATTAAAATCAAGAAAGGAAAATAAAGTTCATTTAAAAAAAATATTACTCAAAATCACTGAAATGTCACTTACCAACAATAATATCATACTAGTTAATTCTCTGTTTCATTATTTTCCATTTTAAACACAAATAAACACTCCAAAAGATCACTCAGAATGACAGATTTGAAGTCACTCAAGTTCTCATCTCTAAGTAACTTAATTCAAGTAACAGTCAAGTGCGTGGCTGATGACTGAAAAGAGATGGAGATCTGTTTCTGTTAAGATTAAACAACAACAACAAAAAAACCAAACCCACTGCCATCAAGGTGATTCTGATGCATAGTGACCATAAAGGCCCCCATAGAGCTTCCAAGGCTCCACATGTTTAGGAAAGCAGACTGTCATATCATTCTCCTGAGCAGCAACTGTTGGAAGAGCCTACCTTTCGGTTAGTGGCTGAGTGCTTTAACCATTGTGACACCAGGGATCCTCCATAAAGATTATAGCTTAGAAAATCTATATGGCAGTTCTCTGTCACTTGGGGTCACTATGAGCTGAAACCAACTTGACAGTACTTAATAACAACAATAATATGTGGCACAGGGCCTAAGGCAACTGACCACTAACCAGAAGTTTGGTGGTTCAAACCCCTCAGCCGCTCCACAGACAGAAGACTGGGCAATCTACTTCCGTAAAGATTTACCGCCTCAGAAACCCAATGGGGTCGCTATGAGTCGGAATTGACTTGATGGCAGTGCGTTTGGATTTTTTTTTCTTCAGTTTATTTCAAATCTACTTTTTAAAAGCAGGAATGTGTAGTTCTACAAGGTTAAAGATGTGAACTACCGCAGGAGTAAGTTCAGATGATTCCTAATTGTGGACCTTTATTATTGTTTGAAAATTTTCTACTGATAAAACACCACTTTATTGTCTGCATCTGGGGCAGACTGCTCCCATTACCCTTCCCCTTCATACACCACTACTGTATGTATTTTAATACAGTTTGGGCACTGTGATATGTGGTAGTTGCCTGTATCTATGTAGTTGGCGCTTGGGAGACCATGTTCTTCTCCTTACTCTGGCTCCACCCAAGCCTTAGTCTCATGGTTCGTCTGCATCTAAAATTCCAGTCTTTCATCAGCTTTAGATTGGGCTGGAAAATTTAGCTTTAACAATTTTGCAAGGTGCACGATTTTCCAACCATGCAGAAAGGACCTCTTTTTAATAAATCTATTTTTTCGTTTATGCTTTTAGATGGGCCAGCCAAGATAGAAGCTTGTTTCTTTTAGGACATGATAGAAAGCTTCAAGAAGCAGCCAACATATCCAATATCCTACCTGACATCTTTCCACAAAGTGCTCTGTATCTCCAGCCTTTGTAGGCATGTTGTCTGAGTCCCAAGACACAATGAGAAACAATTCAACCAGGGGCCTTGCTACCTTCTAAATGGGTTGCTACCTATCCCCCTGGAGAAAGAGGGAACTGTTAGAAACTCATTTCAGCCAGTTACACATTTTAGGCCCTGTTACTTTAAATACTCCACCCGTATTTACCAGGACACCAAATTGGAAAGAGATTAACTCAGAGGATATTTAATAATAACTGAGACATGGCAAAAAACAGTTGAGAGCCATGGTGTAGACAAGGACAGGTAGGCAGAACAAGATCATGACAGTTTTTGGCCCCTCTTCAAATCAATACTCTTTAGGTATTTTTTCAATATTTATTTGGTGGGAAAGGAATATTTTTAAATTTTCACTTGAGATTACAGTCTAGTTTGGAGGGAATGCAACCAAATTATATTTTAGCCAGGTATATAAGAATTCTCTTGTGGAGTACTACATTAACTGATACCATATTGGGCAATCTACTTCCATAGTGATACCACCTCAGAAATCCAAGCAGGGGTCGCTATGAGTCAGATCCAACTCGATGGCAGTGAGTTTGGTTTGGTGTTTTCATATATCCAATATATTCTATTGATGTCTTACTGCCTGCTTATTAATTGGCACCCTGGGCATCTACCCAGCTGGCATACTCCTTAATCCAGATTTTGATCAGGATAAGGGAATAAGTAATTAGAAGCTCAGGGTGGGAGGGCAGATAAAGCCTGGTGACTATGGGCTGTTGCCTTGTTTTTCCTTTGTTTTGTTATTTTAACTATTATGCTGTACGTTTTTTGTGTGACAATACCCTTTAAATCTCAAAGTAGCCAGTTTCATGACCACTGTTAAGTATACTGGAGAAATCCTCTACCTAAAGTTGGTGTTTTAAAAATTCCTTTCTGTGGTCCTTTAGATGTGTGCTACATTAATTCACTATTCAGTGCCACCAGAATTAATTTTATACACTTCCTCAGTCAGCTCCCATATCCAAGTAATTCACACTCATAGGCCCTTGATTGAAAGGAAAGTTGGGTTATTTTGAAAAAGGACCCTGTAAAAGTGCAATTAACATATACTGTAAATCTTCCCACAGGCCTTCTGAAAAGAAAAGGATCCCTGTGTATTTATTCAAATGCCTGTATCCTTTCACCATACTTATTCAATCTGTATGCTGAGCAAATAATTCAAGAATCTGGACTATATGAAGAGGAACGTGGCCTCAGGATTGGAGGAAGACTTATTAACAACCTGCAATATGCAGATGACACAACCTAGCTTGCTGAAAGTGAAAAAGACATGAAGCAAGGTGTTCATTTACTGATGAAGATCGATGACTACAGCCTTCAGTATGGATTACACCTTAACATAAAGACCAAAATCCTCACAACTGGATCAGTTAGTAAAATCATGATAAATGGAGAAAAGATTGAAGTTGTCAAGGATTTAATTTTACTTACATTCACAATCAACACCCAAGAAATCAAGAAACCGAAAAACGTATTGCATTGGGAAAATCTGCTGCAAAAGACTTCTTTGAAGTGTTTAAGAGCAAAGATGTCACTTTGAAGACTAAGGTGCACCTGACCCAAGCCATGGTATTTTCAATAGCCTCATACACATGAATAAGGAAGATTGCAGAAGAATTGATGCATTTGAGTTGTGGTGTTGGTAAAGAATATTGAATGTACCACGGACTGCTAGAAGAATGAACAAATCTGTCTCGGAGGAAGTACAACCTGAATGCTCCTTAGAAGTGAGCATGGCCAGATTTCATCTCTCATACATTGGTCATGTTGCCAGAAGAGCCAATCCTCAGAGGGATATCATGCTGGGTAAAGTAGAGGTTCAGCAAAAAAGGAGAAGACCCTCAACAAGATGGACTGACATAGTGGCTGCAACAATGGGCTCAAGCAAGACAATGACTGTGAGGATGTCACAGGACCGGTAGTGTTCTGTCTCATTGTACCTAGGGTTGCTATGAGTTGGAACTGATGTGATAGCACCTAACAGCAACACACAGGGGAAAGAGAAAACCCCATACTTTTCTGGGATTACTAGTTATTGACTCTGTAGTGAATTGAATTGTGTCCCCCAATAATTCACATCCACCCAGAACTTCAGAATGTGACCTTATTTGGAAATTAAGATAAGGATCAAGAGGAGATCATACTAGATTAGGGTGGGCCCTAAATTCAATGAGAGTGTCCTTTATAAGAGGCAGAAAAGGACACACAGAAACACAAGGAAGAAGGTCAAGTGAAGATAGTAGCAGAGATTGGAGTTATGCTGCCATAAGCCAAGGAATCCCAGGACTCTGGAAAAGGCAAGGAAGGATTCCTACCTCTAGAGATTTTGAAGGGAATGTGGTCCTGCCAACACCAGTTTGGCCCAAGTCCATTCAATAGTGAACCCAGAGGATCCATGGATTCCACCTCCCCCTAGTATGGTTATATCCCAAGTTCTTGAACATATAACTGGAATAGACATACTAAGCAACTGAGAAAATCCCATATTGGCTTCTTGACCTATAGAATGATAGGTAGTATGATAGGTAGTACGAGCTGAAAAGAAGCCCCTGGCTCATCCTTTTCTTATCAGAATAGTAAAGCAAAAGCAATAATACATCCTTGAAAGGAGCGATCAACTTTAGTTGCACCATCAAAGACCTGAAGTATCCCAAGGCAGTGATTACTACCATATCCCCATTTAACTTATCTTTGGTGCAGAAGGTAAATAAATTTCAGAGAATGACTGTTGATTATCATAAATTAATTAGGTGTTTTTTGCAGCTATTTTTTCTAATTTGGTATATAGATATACATCAATATAAAGAAAACAAATATCCTTACAAATGGACCAATAAGCAGCATCACAATAAATGGAGAAAAGATTGATGTCAAAGGCTTCATATTACTTGGTTCTATAATCAACACCAATGGAAGCAGCAGTCAAGATATTAGACAACGTATAGCACTGAGCAAATCAGCTGCAAGGGCCCTCTTTCAAGTGCTGAATAGCAAAGTTATCTCCTTGAAAACTAAGGTGTGCCTGACACAAGCCATGGTGTTTTCAATGGCCTCAAATGCATGTGAGAGCTGGACAATGAATAAGGAAGACTGAAGAAGAGTTGATGCTTTTGAGTTGTGGTGAAGAATGCTGAAAGTACCATAGACTGCTAAAAGAACTAACAAATCTGCTCTGAAAGAAGTGCAGCCAGAATGCTCCTTGGAGGTGAGAAGATTGCCCAACCTTCTTTCTGAGGAAGGTTGGGCAATCTACTTCCATAGTGATATTGCCTCGGAAACCCAAGAGGGGTCACTAGGAGTTGGATCCGACTCCATGGCAGTGAGTTTGGTTTGGTTTTTATACTTGGGTCATGTTGTAAGAAGGGACCATTCCCTGGAGAAAGATATCATGCTTGGTAAAGTGGAAGATCAATGAAAAAGGGGAAGGCCCTCAACATAATGGACTGACATGGTGGCTGAAGTGATGGGCTCAGGTATAGCAGGGATCATGGAGCTGGCACAGGACCCGGCAATGTTTCATTCAGCTGTACATAGGGTCGCTATGAGTCGGAGACAATTCAACAGCACCTAACAACAACAATATATATATTGTTAAATGCCACTTGAAGGATTCCCCTTCACTGTTCTATTTCGTGCACCTGATTTGGGGTACGATGTTGCAGCAGCAGTCTACTGGTTAATGTAGGCATACTGTGTAGAACCACTTTAAAACCAAGTCTGGGTTTTTCATTTATATAAATGACATATATATATGTCATTTCAGACCCTGGCCCCCCTGGTATATAGCTATTGATCTAGTAATCTATTTCTTCTCTTTATCAATGTATAAGACCCTCCAGCAGCAGTTTGCTTTAACTAGCAAGGATTTGATTCAGGGTTATATCAACTCTCTTGCTTTGTAAAATCATCTAGAAAGAAGATATCTCAATCATCTCAACATTCTATATAACATGATGGCCCACTAATTGATCGACATGCTGACCAGCAGGAAGTAGCAAGTACCATAGTTGATTTAGTTAGACACATGCATGCCATAGAATAGGAGATAAATCTTATGAAAATGAAGAGAATTTTTTGGGTTTTAAAGGCAGTATGTACCTAATTTCAGTGTACTACTACAACCCATTTATTAAACCCAAATGCTGCCAATTTTGAACATAGTCCAAAGCAATAGAAGATTCTGGTTATATGACTGATCCAATCAATCCAATGATATTCAAAATATCAGTGGCAAAGAGGGATGCTTGCTTCTGGCAAGCTCCAGTATGAAAATCATAGTGCAGACTCCTAAGGCCTCTCTTCTTCTGATAACAATTCTCTTTTCAAGAAATAGTTCCTAGCTTGCTACTGGGCCCTGGTAAAGACATCTGGAACACCAAGTGACAAAGCAAACTGAGTTGCCCATCATGAACTGGATGATATATAGTCCACCAAGTTATAAGTTAGGAGTATGCTCAACAGCAATACACCATCAAATAAAACCATTATGTAAGAGACAGAACACAAGAAGATCCTGAAGATACAAGTTGCGTGAGTAGTGGCTACAGTAGCTATTTCTTTGGACTTGCCTCTTCTTCCTCATGGCATCATGGGATTTCCAGATGATAAGCTGACTGAGGAAGAAAAACCCAGACTTGGTTTTAAAGTGGTTCTACACAGTATGCCTACATTAACCGGAAGTGGACTGCTGCTGCAACATCGTACCCCAAATCAGGTGCATGAAATAGAACAGTGAAGGGAAATCCTTCAAGTGGGCAAAACAGTGAGAAGTACATTAGGTTATTCTATCAACTTTGTCAGAACTGAAAATAGGCAATGGTTCATGAACAGTGAATAGATGGTCAAGGAATTGGAAAGAACAGCATAGGAAGATTGGTGACAAGGAGGTCTGGAAAGTGGTATAAGAATGGGCATCTTGAAACCAGCACAGAATATGAGGATATTTGTTTCTCTTATGACTGGTCACTGCAGAGGAGGCCATGAAAAAGTCAAATTGATAAGTTGACCTATTTTGTGGATACCAGTCAGCTGCTCCTGTGTTTACTCAATGAGGCTATGCCCAAAGTAGTTATGGCAGCAAGTTTAGAAGCTAATTATTGGCTCAATAATATGGACTTCCTTTCACCAAGGTTGATATGGCTAGTGCCACTTGTGAGCACTTAATTTGCCAACAGCATGGGCTGATGCAGAGTTCCTGGGGGACCCATCAGCCACCCCATGGTAGGTTTATTACGTTGCACTTTTCCTATTATGAAGGATGTAGAAGAAAAATAGAAAACAAAAACAAAAACAATAAAAGATAAAGGAGAAAATGCTGCATCTTGCATTTCCTACCAAAAAGAAGGAAGCACGAGACTTATTCTGCTCCTTTGGGTTCTAGAGGCAATACTCAACACCTAGAAATGTTGCTCCAAGATTCTGAATAGAGCTCAGAGCAGGAAAGAGCTCTATAGCAAGTTCAGGCCATGCTGCAATCAGCCTTGTTCTTTGGACCATATAATCCAACATATCTTATATCAATAGAGGTGTCAATGATGAGAAAAGACACAGGAAGGAGTTTATAACAAGTTCCAAAAGGAGAATCACAATGCAGACCTCTGAGATTCTAGAAAAAATTCATGCCATCTACATCAGAGAATTACATACCCTTTGCGAAGTAGCTCTTGGTGTGTTACTCCACCCTGATAGAGATAGAACACTAAACCATGACACATCAAGTGACTGTGATTCTATAACTGGCCATTAAGAGCTGGAATCTGTTACATATACCACATCATAAAGTCTGATAAACCCAGCAAAGCCCATGTTAAGTTAAAAATTGTACATTTGGAATTGAGCTCAAGCAAGAGGGCATGAGATAGCTGCATGACCAGGTAAACTAGACCCCCATGTCACCCATCTTAATGGTACAAGCGCCCCTCCCTTGGGTTGTAATATGACTATATGGAGGGATCCCACATGACCAGCTAAAAGAGCTGCCTGAGTGTGTCTTGCAAATGGGTCACTGTGGTGTGTAGGGATAAGTCTGAATGGGGGCCCAGCCACATTCATTAGTGAAAGACAATAGAAAGGGAAATTTTTCCCAATGGGTGGAGTAGGGAGCGGTGTTCTCCATCATACAGTTTGTGTGGAAAGAGAAGTAGCCTAAGGTGAGAATGTAAGTAGATTCCCAGGTAGTGGCCAGTGGCCTGGCCATAAATTAAGGACCTAGAAGGAAAAGGACTGAATGATTAGAAACAAGGAGGGCTATGGATGGATGTGGGTGTGGGTATGAACTAAGAAGATTGTTTGTATCACAAATTAATGTCTGCATTTGTGCAAGCCTGAAAGTGAATGCCTCCTTCAATTTTGCACCCTAGACACCTCTCTTGGCTCACTCTAGTCCTGCTGCTAACCGCAAACCACACAGATTCATTTTCACCATACTCTTTACCAAAGTCTGCCTAGACCGGATTCAAGGAAAAAGGACATAGACCCAATTTCTCAACAGGAGGAGTGATGTTTTAGTCAGGGTTCTCTAGAGAAACAGAACTAGTTCTACAGAGACAGGTAGGTAGGTAGATAGACAGACAAACAGACAGATAAATAGATAGGTAGATAAAGGGAGAGAAAAGGAGAAAGAGATCTGCTTTAAGGAATTGGCTCATGTGATTGTGGGGCCTAGTAAGTCCAAAATCCGTGGTCAGGTGGAAGGCTGGAGACTTTTTCAGGCTTGTATCCCAAGATCTGCAGATCAGGTGATGAGAAGAGTGCATAATGAAGAGAGTGAGGTCTGCCAAATATCTATTTATATAGTCTGGCAGCAGAACATACCCTAAGGAAACTCCCTTTTCCACTGATTGATTAATTATGTTACATTAGATTGTATTTTGAAATGTAATTTGATTACATTACTTTACATTATATTACATTATGGAACAGCAACTTAACTATCAAAAATGTTAAAAGGATGTACATCCATGTTTTAAAACTGCCTACCACACAGACCCTGCACTTAACATGGATGCTTTAGTGGTCAATGTCAATCTTTTTTCCTGGAAATGACATACAGAGAGGCTTCCATTCTACCTTAAAGGTATGGTACCTTAAAGAGTATGGTTAAAGTGAACAAATGGGCCCTGGATGAAAGCTTGTTATTCTCCAAAGGTGTTTGTCGTGGCCCAAACCCAAGTCATGTCTCTCTCAACTACCATTTCAACTAAGCTCAAACATAAGACAAATATACAGGTTTGTAAAAAAGCATGTGTCTCCATTCCATGAATTATTTAAATTTCATAAATAGACTCAACAACCAGCTAAAGCATTATTGCCTATAAAAGATCTCAATACATCAATTTTGAGGATTTCTTAGATGATATCCTTGATGAGAGCAAGATTAGAACATCTTGAATTTGATATTTGTGATAAAAACTCAAAAAGTGCTTGATTTAACAAAATTTGACATTTGTGATAATGAGGTGATAGTGTAAGACTTGCCTCTACTGCTTCCTCCCATGTCAGAACTTAGAAGAGCATGTTCTGATCACTCCTGAGCTCTAAGGAACACTGTGTCTGCCTCATCTGCAGGATAAAGCTGGGGATGAAAAATTGTGGAAGACAACTTCGTTTGCAGGTTGCTCTGGAAAGGATTTTATCAAAGTAAACCACGAATGTGCCAAACCAAGCAAAAGAAGCTTAAGGAATGACTGAGACTACAGCCATGTTGGGAAAGCTAAATAAATACTGGTAATGATACCTAACAGTTATTGAGTGCTTACTGTGTTCCAGGCAATTTGCTAAGTATTTTCCATGCTTTATCTAATTTAGCCTTCACAATAACCACATGAATAGGTACTATTATTATTACAGATGAGAAAAGTGAAGCCTGGGGTAGTTAAGAATTTGCCAAGAATTAATAGGTAGCAGAATTAGAACCACAATGGTGTTTTGTCTCCTCATGAGGTGAACTGAAGGAGCAAAACAAAATAACATTATAAGGACAGCCAGGCTAGAGGAGTAAGAGATGAAGAGGATGGGGTGAGGTAAAGGGATAAAGCAAGTGAGATCAGGTGGTTCACGAAGTTAAGCCCACAAGACCTGGATGTGTAAGAGCTATGTGTATGTCACAAGAGTAGGGGCAGTTCCTAGGAAGCACTGCCAGCAGGAACTGAAGTAGAATCTAAAGAGATTCAAGGTCATAGAACCAATATTATGGAAAGTTTATAATAGTTATGTCCTGGTGATGCAAATGGTTAAGACACTTGGCTGCTAAATGAAAGGTTGGCAGATAGAGTCTCCCCAGAGGTTCCTTGGAAGAAAGACCTGGCAATCTACTTCTGAAAAATCAGTCATTGAAAATCCTATGGAGCATAGTCTAGTCTGACAAACATGGGATTGCCATGAGTCAGAGGTGACTTCAGGGCAGCTGGTTTACTGGTTTAGAGTGCATATGGGGCCAGTGTGTCAGTACCACATTGTTCATATGAGATGTTGTTCCTCCTAGGGTGTCTTGATAACACAAGAAACACTAGCAGTTACTTTTAGAGAGACCTGGCATTTGGAGTTTTTGCTACACCTCAGAGTCCCAGAGAAATAAAGATCTGTTTCATCCCTGGTCCGACTACTGAAGTGGTTTTATTTTGTAGTTCTCCATGGTTAATATATCTCAGAAATGACTTTGTAAAAGCTATGCCTTTGCTGGCTATATTAGTATAGAAAACAAGCAGCTCATTATATGTTTAGTAGCATTTACTTATTTTACAAGATGCTGTAGTTTTGCCCTCCAACAAGATATTATCTACCTTTATCTAGCAGTTAAGCTCCTTTTAAGAAATGTGTAAGTTTAATTTTGCAGTAAATTAAATTATATTCTAAATGTCTATTTAGTCCAACTCCTTTGTTCTTAAGAAACATTAGAGTACTATGCTTAGAATTCTTCACGGTTTCATATTGTAAGTCATCGTATATTTTCAGTCCTACAGCAGGCTACAAACCTTCTTGCCTAGTCTTATTTGAATCACTGTGTTCCAACCTCAATGAATTAGTGATAAGAGGAAAGGGCACAAAAATGTTATCAGGAAATAGGGTTATCTAATATATTTGCTCTACTCTCTCTCTCCTGGCTCTTCTCAGTGATTACTCCTGCTGGACCACTCTTCTGTTTTCCATCTGTCTTTTTCTTTCTTTTTTTCACACCCACCCCCAACATACTGTTGGTATGGAAGCTCTGAAGGTATTTGGCTGACAGATACTTAGAGAGGCCAAACCTAAACTAGAGTGCTTGGTGGCAGCCCCAACTACGATATGGCAGATAGTGGGGTCACAGGGCTTCTCAGTGACAAGCTATCTGGCCCTTCTAGAGATCAGCAGGTGTAGAGATTGGCCTGCCAAGGCAAGGCCCCTCAGAGTTCTTATTTTCTTTTTAGGAGGCAGCTATAATAGACCAGAAAACCAACCCAGGGGTCCTTGGCAATATTTGGGAGAGGAGGGAAAGTGAGGAAGAGACTGAACTGACTGCTATTCTAGTCAAGAAGAAGTATGACTGTATTTGGTATTTCCAGGTCGGTAAGGTCTGACTTTTGGACGATGTAGCTGTGCTATAAATACTGTTACCCAGACTGAGTGACAAGTAGAGACCTAGGGTACATAGGATCTTAGGGGTCCTATGGGACCAAAGATAATAAAGAATGAATCTCTTATGCCAAGCTTTAAGAATGCTGTAACTAAGGGGTCAATAAAACCCTGCATCCAATAAGAAGACAGGTAGAGGAAGGTGTGTTTGATAAACTAGAGATAAAAGTCTGGTGATTGAAGCAAGGAGGAGAACCTGAGGCTAATATTGGGCACTGAATACAAAGCTGAGGGATCAAGGATCCAGAAAGAGGCACTCAGAGAATAAGTGCTAGTCAGTAATGGGTGGGTTATGCACACAGAGAGGCAGGCTAGAAAATACCTGAATCAGGCCTGGTCCAGGGCTGATTTTTCTGAGCTGAGTTGTGACATATGGTCAAACCACTACAGTTAGAGGGACACAGAGAAGCATAGTGTGACAGAATGCAAACAGGCCCTAGGTTAATAACAAGATTCATTCTTAAGTGTGTCTTTAAGTCAAATTTGTATGCAAGTCAGAACAGGTGCATACAATTCTTATTTAGCCTTACTTTAGTGCAAGAAAAGCTCCAAACCTTTTCAATGATTTAAAAGCTGCAGGTGCAGCAAGTGAAGGTGATTGTGGTGAAGAATTTTTTGCTAGCGGAGGTTGGCTCAATCAGTTAAAAGTGAGGGTAAATTTACGTAACATTAAAGGGCAAGTATGAGTTGTCTGTAGTCCTACATTCATGACCCAGGCAGGGACTCACTGTAGAACAAACAGCAGAGTCAGTTCGGTGCTGAGGGTTTTCATGTGGTTAAAGACTACTTTCCCTACTCCCAAAGTATAAAGAATTAAGAGTATGTTCTTTTTTCCTCTAGCTAAGTGGTCTTTCGCACACAGATTTAAGAAATCAGTTATAGGTAAATACAAAGCAGCTTTACTGCTACCTCCCTTAATCTCCATATCTGATGGGCAAGAGGGAGTGTACCAGTTTAAGGAAGAGTTAAAATGTATAGCTCTTACTAGTTCTGGCAGGAAGCCGGGCAGGCTCATGGCCCAGGAGGGATTGTGCTATCCCAGCCCCTGCAGGCTCACAGATAGGCTAGGGTTAGAGAAGGGGCAACAGGGTGATTTTACAAGTTATAGCAGGTTTAACAGTAACTAACCAGTTGGAGTTCACATAGGTACCTCAGGCTTTGGGGGAGAAAACCAGAGATTGTTTCCTTTATGGGGCTAGCCCCACAGAAGATCCTGAAACTTGCCTTACTGAGTAAAATCAGATATTCTTAGCTTGGGCCATGTTCAGGTTGACTGTATAATTTATCATTCAAACTGAGCACTTTTGAGACAATAAGCTGGATAAAGGAAGACAGAAGAATTGATGTACTTGAATTGTGGTATTGGTGAAGAATAATGAATATATCTTGGTCTGAGAGAAGAACAAACAAATCAGTCTTAGAATAGATACAACTAGAGCACTCCTTAGAAGTGAGTATGATGAGACTTTGGCTCGCTTACTTTGGACACATCATGGAAAAACCAATTGCTAGAAAAGGACACCATGGTTGATGAAGCAGAGGGTCAGCAAAAATGAGGGAGACCCTCCATGGGATGGATTGCAATAATACAACAGTGGGCTCAAACATACCAATGATCACAAAGATGAAGCAGAATAACGTTTAGTTCTGTTATATATAAGTCCACATGTTGTTCTTGTTTTTGTTTCGTGCCATCAAGTCAGACCTGACTCACAGTGACCCCTCCTTGGGTTTCCGAGATGGTATCACTACAAAGTAGATTGCCCAACCTTCCTTCCGAGTGGCTGGTGGGTTTGAACCACCAGCCTTCTGGTTAGCAGTCAAATGCCTTAGGCACTACACCACCAGAGCTCCTAAGGTCACATGACTCAGAGCCAACTTGACAACAACTAACAAAAACACAACATTATTAATTTTGCTAGGAAAACAGGTGTAAACTTGAACGTCTCTGGAAAAGCAAGGCCCGTGGCCATATAACTCATGCGCAACAATCTCGTAGTGCAATGAATTATTTAATGTGGCTCTTCTAGCCATAATCTTTATGACTCCCACCAGATGACTTGGTGGGACTATGTAAATGTGAGGTGCTCTGTGGCCCACCAAGGGGATTGGATAGCTTGTTAATAATGTAAATAAGGCACATTGCACCCTTCTGGAGGTGGTACCATGCAAATGAGGGGTATGGAACCCTAACATGGGGATTGCTCAGTTTTGCCAACCCACTAGGCTTAAAATAAACCATCCCAGAGGTGGAAAAGGGGGATCTCACTGTCATCAATGAACAGCAGCCAGGAATGGAGTGTGTCCTTGCACTCGAGATCCCTGCACTGTACCTCCTCAACCTGAGAGAGACAGAGAGAGAGAAAGAGAGAGTGAGAGAGGGTGGAAGAGAGAGGCTGTAATATTTGGTAGAGAGATAAGAGCAGCAGAGACAGGAGAACCAAGAAACCAGCACAAACAGAGCAGCAGGCTTGCTGGCCCACAGAGCGAGAAAGCTGAGTGTCTTTGGGCAGGAGGCTTGTTGGCAGAGTAGGTTGTACCTATCACAAAGCTAAAAGAACTTTGTACCACTTGGTCAAGCAGGGCAGAGGCCAGGCTGAGAGGCCAAGGACCAAAGAGAGACATGTCTATGGGCATGGATGTCCTGATTGAAAAATTGTATCCTGAGCATTCCTGAACCTCAACTGTAACCTGTTGCTTCCCTAATAGACCCCGTAAATGTGAGTATTGTCTGAGTTCTGTGTGGACCCAGCAGAGACGTAGAAAGTAATGTGGGAGAGACAGTTGATGTCAGTATTGGTAAAAAGGATGCAGGGTGGTAGCATGTCTAACCTCCACCTTATAGGGACCAGCCTTGGGCTGTTAATGTTGTTCTGGATACTCCTCTTCCTTGTGAAGTTAGAGGAGGTCAGAAGATACTGCCACTATGTCCTTTCTGCAAACCTAATATTTTCAGTTTCATTATAAAAAGCTAGTCATCTTCTTAAATTTAAATATAGCATTTGAGTCTAAAGTAGAGTTGTGAGATAAAATACAGAATACCCAGTTAAATTTGAAAGTTACATAAACAAACATTTTTTAGTATAAATGTCTCAGTATTGCATGAGATATACTTACACTAAAAATTTGTGCATGGAACAAATATTGCTCAGGACACACTTAGACTAATAAATCATTTGTTGCTTTTTGAAATTCAAATTCAACTGGTCATCCTACATTTTTCTTTGCTAATGGCAGCCCTAGTCTAAAGTTAAACCACATGGCATTGTATCATAATTCCATCATCCTGTTTACAATGTAAGGCCTTTACTCAAATTAATTTAAGGTATAGTCTGGTTGCCAAAAGAAGAAAGTGGAGGTGACTATGGGTTCCTACCAATTAACCCAGCCACTTTTCTTACATTTCGTGAGACTAGGAATAGGCTGGGCCTGGGCCTGGTGCTCGGTGGTAAGCTGGGAGGATAGGTCAGAGTCCTCAGACCTAAGTAGATAAGCATGGTCCGCCTGCTTTAAGTTCACCTTTGCTTGATCTGCCAGGCCAGTGATTGTCAACCCTGGATGCACTTTAGACTCACCTGGGGAGCTTTTAAAAAACGACTGATGGCTAGGCCCCACTCCAGACCAATTACATCAGGACTTTTAGGGGTGGGGCCTGGTATCCATGGTGGCAAAAGCTCCCCAGGTAATTTTAATGTTCTAATGAGATCCTTTGTCCTATGCCTTTTCCTTGATCCCAGTGGCCTCAGTTGTTTGTCTGATTTCTTTCTTTCCGATACAGTCTCTGTAATATAGTCCAGAAAATATGAACTAAGACCCATGTACCATGGCCAGAATGGTAGCATAGATGAGCTATGCCTGGAAAGGGTTGTTTCTGTCCAGGACCTTGTCCCATGCTGACTCCTGGCTCTATCTAAGCAACCCACCTGCTCCAGCCTCTCTTCAGTTTTGGCATTCTTTGTCTCCTGCTACCCTGTCAATTCCCAGTTTGCAGCTGGTCTCCTCCTCTCAGTCCCATCCAATGGCTGCCCTCTTTGGCTTAGACCCAGGACCCCTTGTGGAGAATGTCCTGATGGCACTGGTTGATGTTCTGGGCTCTACCTTTCCCTGGCTTCTAACACAGGGGGCCATGCCCAGAGATTTATTTATTGAGAGAACCCAGATTTTGCATTTCCAGAGCAGGGATGATTGTTGTTGTTATGTGCCATTGAGAAAGCAGGGATTAGTGACCCTTTAAGAGTGATGTGTCAAAGTGCCAATTTCCTTCCAACAAGCTGGGAAGGGCACTGCTGACAGGGAGCCGGCAGCAATAAGCATGATTTGCTTCCCACTTGGTAGCAAGAAGGGCCTGGCAATGGCAATCAGCCCACACAGCTTTGAAAATTGACTCTCCTCCCTTAGGAATTCAACTCAATGAATTTAGATATTTGTTTTGGATCGGAACCACTAGTTCAGTGCCCTGAACAGGACAAAGGAAGGGCTTTTGACTCATTCATTCATTCGACATTCGTTCTTTGAATATTTACCATGTGCAAATACTATGCTATATGGTGAGTGTATATCTGTGAATAAAACAGATATGATCCCTGGAATCTATGAGTCTTACCATCTAGTCACAAATAACTGAACAGAAGAATAAGAGGAAAACCAAGATGAAAATACTTGAACAGAATGAGGGTAAGACTGAAGTGCCTGAACACAGTTTTTAAAATGTGTTCTTTCACCCAGTGAACAATCAACCACTCGAGCCTGCTTTGTGGCTCAAGGCCACACACACAAATTATTTAATCAAACAATAGTCTGGTGCAAATGGAGCTATTTCTTAAACCCAACTGTTTATACAGCAGCTACCAAGCTGTTAAGAACGAGTCTCCCACTACTCACAACTGTGGATTGAACAGATGCTCTAGAGTGTGTGTCTCTCACCCACCAGAGTTTTAGGCAAGAAGAGAGAACAGGTTTGAGTGTCTGCAGTTCCTGGAGCTTCACATGTGGCTGCGTTGTCTTGTCTGTGCCCAGAGGCTGCTGCTCCTCTCCCCAGGAATCCTTTCAGCACAGTAACGATTTTTAGAGGTATAATAAGGAAGGTTTGTGTTGAATTATTAAACAATGGGCATTGAAGGATATATTTTCTTTTATTTTTGTACGTCTAGCTTTTACCAATTTTCTTGTACCAAGGCAAAACATACCTGTAACACTGAAGCGGATTACTTCTCACAGTATTTAACAAGCTTTTAAAATCTTTTGTGCTTTGGAAAACTTTGAAAACTCTCATGTCCTCTTTTCATTTCCTGAGATTCAAAATAAATTAAATATCAGAGTGGGGAGGGGTGTGTGGGGGAAAGCACACCCAAGCACTAGAACAAAGCATTGCTTTGTTTCCAAACCAGGCCCACAACCCGGCCAGCACCCCCAGTTCCTGAGAATCACTGTTTTAAATGGTAATATTAACATTTACCATTTTCATTTGTGGGTAACTTTCCATTAGCTTTTCAGTTGTGAGCGTTTTCTATGTGAAATAAAAGACAAAATATTACAAATGAAATAGGATGGACTTTAAACAAACAAACCAGAATTTATGAACAGTATGCCTTAGAAATGGCTAGTTCAGGGGGGCAATGTGTGTTTCTAGGGATAGTGTTATTACTAAAAAAAAAAAAAAAAAAAAATAGTTGGGACTCTATTGCCATGGAGTCAACTCGAACTCATGGTGACCCGACATAAGTTGGATACAACTGTGCTCCATATGGTTTTCAGTGACTGCTTTTTCAGAAGTAGAACATCAGGTATTTCTTTAGTTTTGCCTTTGGGTTCATTTGAGCCTCCAGCTGTTTGGTTTGCAATTTATCACATTACCTGTTTCTACCACCTAGGTACTCCCCACTTAGATGTAACACAGGACAAAAAACGTGAGATTTGGCACCAACTGAAAGTTATAACTGCAAATTGAAGTTCTGACTCTTTTAACTGGGAGACCTTGACCTAATTGTTTAACCTCTCTCTGAACCTCACTTTCTTCACTGGTAAGATGAGAAAAATGAAAGGAAAATATGTATGTAAAGTGCATGCACATGCCAGGTAACCCAATAAAGAGTTATTCACATCATAATTATCACTAATGACATGTTATTTTTAATTGCGTTAAAAGATCTTAGAGAGTATTGTTCTGAAAATTCTAACTCTTCTGAAGTCAAATCAGGAGAATAAAAATAAATGATAAATGGCTGGCAATTCTGGTTTTGATGGGAAAAAAATATTTGTTGCTATAGTAATGGGGCTGTTTTTATGTGGTTCATTGAGTGACTCTGAAGTCAACTCCAAAAGATGTTTCCACAATGTTCTGAACTACCACACTCTTTGTGAAATTCCTGCATGCCTTCTTGGGTGGCCACTTTGAAGTGGATATAACTACTTTGAATGTTAAGTTATGTGGTATTAAAGAATTCTCTTTGTTTTATAGTTGCACCAAAGGAGCTCTGGTGGTGTAGTGGGTAAGGCATTTGGCTGCTAAACAGAAGGTCAGCGGTTTAAATCCACCAGCTGCTCTATGAGAGACAGATGAGGCAATCTACTTCTGTAAAGATTTATGGCTTTGGAAACCCTATGGAGGTCACTATGAGTCAAAATCAACTCAATGCCAGTGGGATAATAATTGCACCACATACGTGGACTCTATAAAATACGCTTAATTATTGCAAATTTGCCATCTCATTTACTCCATGTCCTAATATACGTATGTCCTCCTTTTTAAAACTGTGGTATGCTGTAACCAGAGATTTTTCCCTTTTTCTTTTCTCAGTTTCCTCCCTTTAATTTCTGAACCTTTGTAATTAAAGCAGTCCTGCTACAAAAAGCTACTGTGATCATTCCACAATTTCAGGAGGCTTTCAGGTTTCCATTTTCTTCATCTCACCCCAGATGCCTGGCATACGCCATAGCAGCAAAATCAAAGTCTGTTGCATTTTTTGGAATGTTATTAATGCTTAAGCAGCCCAGGGATTTCGATAGCTAGAACAGGGATCCCCCTCCCCCACTTTTGCTTTTTAATCCAGAGAACAGAGAGCAAAAATATGCCTGCAGAACTTTGTCCTGAAGTGGTACCCAAATGCATTTTAATCTACTCATTTCTCTCGGCTTGCCACTCCATACCACCCCATCTCTATTTCCTCATAAGAAAATCACCTTAGTTATTAGACAATGATATCACACAATAGAAATATTAATCCAATGTTTGTGCAGGATATTTTAAATGTCACTATTGAACTCCACCTTTCTTCCCATTAACAACACCAGAAAGGGAGTTAGTGAAGGGCAAAATCATCTGTTATTGTCTCTGAGTGGATTTAAAACTTGTTCCCCTCCAGGGTCTTCAGGCCTTTTTTTTTTTTAATAGGAAGGTGTTCATCCAACTGAAAATATTCCATGCCTATAAGCAATGTAAGACTCAGCGTATCTGGCAATTCACATTGTTTGAAAGGATGAGAAAATATAGCACTGAAAATATGAATATGTATGCTGTGCAGGGGAACTTCTGAACTTTTCACTGTCTTAAGTCTTTAAGGTGGAAGCTCTTGAGGATGTTGGATTTTAAGAAACATTCTCTCATTCATGGGACTTGAGGATACCTCTCTGAGCATAAAAAATATTAGGCCACAAATGAAGGCATTTTGAGCTCAATGGAAGAAAGGTTTACCTTCAACACAGACAACTCTACTTCTGTAATAAAATATTTTCATTAAAAGATCCTGTCTTAGCCCTCTAGTGCTGCTATAACAGAAATATCACAAGTGGGTGGCTTTAACAAACATATTTATTCTCTGGCAGTTTAAGAGGTTAGAAGTCTGAATTCAGGGTACCAGCTCTAGAGGAAGTCTTTCTCTCTGTGTCAGCTCTGGAGGAAGGCCCTTCTCTCTTTGGGCTTCTGCTCCTGGAGAATCTTCATGTGGCTTGGCTTTTCTCTTTCCCTATCTCTAGAGGTTCTTAGCTCAGGGCCCTGGGCCCAAAGGACATGCTCCAGTCTTGGCTCTTTTTTCTTGGTGGTAGTCAGATCCCTCTCCTCTGCTCACTTCTCTCTGTTTTTGTCTCTTGTAAGATGAAAGGTGATGCAGGCCACACCCTTGAGAAACCACCCTTACATAGGATCAGGGCTGTGACCTAAGTAAGGGTGTTGTGCCCCATCCTTATCCTCTTACAATTGGTTGGGTGATCCCATCAGATCACATCATGGGGGATGATTATATGATTATATCTTAACATAACATAACATAACATAACATAACATAACATAACATAACATAACATAACATAACTGCCAAACCACTTGGCCTAGCTAAATTGATACATATTTTGGAGGGACACAATTCAATCCTTGGTAGGTCCTACTCACTCCTATCCTTCTCTAAGGTTGATGGCAGTTTGGAACATCTAAGGGAGACCAGGAAGTGAGCTGGCAATGGTTTGGAACAGTTAAGAGAGACAAACTTGTCTGTCAGTTTGTTGTACTGTGGTGGCTTGCGTGTTGGTGTGATGCTGGAGCCTATTCCACCAGTGTTTCAAATGCCAGCAGGGTTATCATGGTAGACAGGTTTCAGTGGAGCTTCTAGACTCAGAAGAAGGAAGAGGCCATCCACTTCTCAAAGAATTGGCCCGTGAAAAACCTTTTGAATAGCAGTGACTCACTGTCTGATATATTACTGGAAAACTTCATGAATATCCCTGAAACATTGTCCACTGTAGTGCCAGAAGATGAGCCCCTCAGGTCAGAGGGCACTCAAGATATGATTGGGGAAGAGCTGCCTCCTCAGAGTAGAGCCGACCTTAATAATGTGGATAGAGTAAAGCTGTTGGGATCTACATTTGCTGATGTGGCACAACTTAAAATGAAAAGAAATGGCTGCAAACATCCATTAATAATAGGAAGATGGAGTGTACAAAGTATGAATCTAGGAAAATTGAAAGTTGTCAAAAATGAAATGGAACACATATAGATTGATATCCTAGGCATTGTTGTCATTGTTGTTAGGTGCCATTGAGTCATTTCTGACTCATAGTGACCCCATGCACAGCAGAACAAAACACCACCCAATCCTGCGCTAGCTCCATGATCCTTGCTATACTTGAGCCTATTGTTGCAGCCACCGTGTCAATCTTGTTGA
The DNA here is from genome assembly GCF_000298275.1 of Orycteropus afer afer. NCBI lineage: Eukaryota > Metazoa > Chordata > Mammalia > Tubulidentata > Orycteropodidae > Orycteropus > Orycteropus afer. The sequence continues at coordinate 7,256,126 of NW_006921630.1, forward strand.
AGGCCTTCCCCTCTTTCGTCGACCCTCCACCTTACCAAGCATGACATCCTTCTCCAGGGAACGGTCCCCTCTTACAACATGACAAAAGTAGGTGAGATGAAGTCTGGCCATCCTTGCTTCCAAGGAGCATCTCGGCTGCACTTCCTCTAGGACAGATCTGTTAGTTCTTTTGGCAGTCCATGGTACCTTCAGCATTCTTTGCCAGCACCACAACTCAAAAGCATCAACTATTCTTTGGTCTTCCTTATTCATTGTCCAGCTCTCACAGGCATACAAAGTAATTGGAAATATAATGGCCTGTGTCAGGCACACCTTAGTCCTCAAGGAGACATCCTTGCTCCTCAGCACTTGAAAGCATTCCTTCACAACTGACCTGCCCAGTGCTACACGTCGTCTAATGTCCTGACTGCTGCTTCCATTGGCCTCGATTGTAGAACCAAACAATGTGAATTCTTTGACAACCTCAATCTTTTCTCCATTTATAGTGATGCTGCTTATTGGTCCAGTTGTGAGGATTTATGTCTTCTTTATATTGAGAGGTAATCCATACTGCAGACTGTGTTCCTCAATCTTCATCAATAAGTGCCTCAAGTCATCCTCACTTTCAGCAAGCAAAGTTGT
>NW_006921630.1:7258396-7292135 GCF_000298275.1 Orycteropus afer afer
TTTAGTCAATTTCAGACTGCAAGAGTTGATAAAAATCTTCAATTTCCTCATCTTTGGCTTTGGTGGTTGGTGCATAAATTTGAATAATAGTCATATTAACAGGTCTTCCTTGTAGGCGTATGGATATTATCCTATCCCTGACAGCATTGTACTTCAGGACAGATCTTGAAACATCCTTTGTGATGACCCTAGGCATTAAAGAGCTGAAGTGGATTGGTTTTGGCCATTTTGAATCAGACAAACATGTAATCTACTATGCTGGGAATGACAAATTGCAGTGGAATGGCATAGCATTCATCATCACAAAAAATGTTTCAAGATCTATCCTGAGGTACAATGCTGTCAGTGATAGGATAATATTCATACGCCTACAAGGAAGACCAGTTAATATTACTATTATTCAAGTCTATGCACCAACCACCAAAGACAAAGATGAGGAAGTTGAAGATTTCTACCAAGTTCTGCAGTGAGAAATCGACTAAACATGCAATCATGATGTGTTAATTATCACTGGTGAATGGAATGCAAAAGTTGGAAACAAAGAAGAATCATTGGTAGTTGGAAAATATGGTGTTGGTAACAGAAATAACACTGGAGATCACATGATAGAATTTTGCAAGACCGATGACTTATTCATTGCAAATACCTTTTTTCAACAACACAAACAGTAGCGATATACATGGACTTTGCCAGATGGAGTACACAGGAATCAGACTGACTACATCTGTGGCAAGAGGTGATGGAAAAGCTCAATATCTTCAGCCAAAACAAGGCCAGGAGCTGATTGTGGAACAGACCATCAATACTCATATGCAAGCTCAAGTTGAAGTTGAAAACAATTAAAAGAAGTCTACAAGAGCTGAAATATGACCTTGATAATATCCCTCCTGAATTTAGAGACCATCTGAAAATTAGATTTGATGCATTCAATACCAGTGACCAAAAACCAGAGGAATTGTGGGATGACATCAAGAGCATCATCCATGAAGAAAGCAAGAGGTCAGTAAAAAGACAACAAAGGAAGAGAAGACCAAACTGGATGACAGAAGAGACTCTGAAACTTGCCCATAAGTGGAGAGTAGCTAAAGCCAATGGAAGAAATGACAAGATAAAAGAGCTGAACAGAAGATTTCAAAGAGCAGATTGAGAAGAGAAAGTCAGTTATTACAATGAAATGTGCAAAGACCTGGAGTTGGAAAACCAAAAGGGAAGAACACACTTGTCATTTCTCAAGGTGAAGGAACTGAATAAAAACATTTAAGCCTCAAGTTGCAATATTGAAAGTTTCTATGGGCAAAATATTGAATGATGCAGGAAACATCAAAAGAAGATGGAAGGAATACACAGAGTCACTGTACCAAAAAGAATTGGTCAATGTTCATCAATTTCAGGAGATGGCATATGATTAATATGGTGGTTGCCACAGCAGGGCTGAGTAGATTTAGCTGGTATGGTCAGGAGATTTGTTACAGGAAAATTGAGTAAATTAGTAATTATATTGAAGATAATGGGAGCCAGCTCTTTCACTGTTGGAGAGTTCTATATTTGACTTACAAATATGGAAAGGAGAAAGGCTAGAGTACATCCTATGGTACTGGATTGGAGTTGGAGGTATCATTGTGAACTTCTAGTTTTTAATATGATAAATAGATAACTGAACATCAATATACTTGCATTTAAGGAGCTCTGGTGATGCAGTTGTTAAAGCATTGGGTGCTAACCAAAAGGTTGGTTCAAATCCACCTTATTAAAGGCAGAAGTCGAAGCTGGGCTGAAGGAACTGGAGAAAAACAAAGCTCCAGAATTGACAGAATACCCATTGAGATGTTTCAACAAATGCATGTCACACTGGAGGCACTCATTTGGCTATTCCAAGAGATTTGGAAGACAGCTACCTGGCCAACTGACTGGAAGAGATCCATATTTGTACCAATTCCAAAGGAAGGTGATACCACAGAATGTGGAAATTATTGAACAATATCATTAATATTACATGAAAGTAAAATCTTACTGAAGACTATTTAAAAATTGTTGCAGCAGTATATTGACAGAGAATTTCCAGAACTGCGAGCTGGATTCAGAAGAGGATATGGAATAAGGGATATCATTGCTGATATCAGATGGATCTTGGCTCAAGCAAAGAATACCAGAAAAATGTTTACTTGTGTTTTATTGACTATGTAAAACCTTTCAATTGTGTGGATCATAACATATTATGGATAACATTAAGAAGAATGGGAATTCCAGAACACTTAATTGTACTCATGAGGAATCTGCACATAGACGAGGAGGTTGTCATTCAAACAGAACAAGGGGATAAACCAAACCAAAGTCACTGTCATCAAGTTGATTTGACTCATACCTACCCTTCATGGGGTTTCTGAGGCAGTATCTGTACGGAAGTAGATTGCCCCATCTTCCTTCGGAGGAGTGGCTGATGCGTTTGAACTGCCAGCCTTCTGGTTAGCAGTCAAATGCCTACTGCATGGTTTATAATCAGGAAAGGAGTGTGTCAGGTTTGTATCCTTTCACCATACTTATTCAGTCTGTACGCTGAGCAAATAATCCAAGAAACTGGACTATATGAAGAAGAATGTGGCATGAATATTGGAGGAAGGCTCATTAACAACCTGTGATACACAGATGACACAACTTTGCTTGCTGAAAGTGAGAAAGACTTGAAACACTTACTGATGAAGTGAAGACTACAATCTGCAGTATGAATTACAGCTCAATATGAAGACAAAAATCCTCACAACTGGAGCAATAAGCAGCATCATGATAAATGGAGAAAAGATCGAAGTTGTCAAAGACTTCATATTACTTTGTTCTACAATCAGCACCAATGGAAGTGGCAATCAGGACATTAGACGACATATTGCATTGGGCAGATCTGCTGCAGAAGACCCCTTTCAACTGCTGAAGAGCAAAGATGTCTCCTTGAAGACTAAGGTGAGCCTAACCCAAGCCATGGTGTTTTCAATAGCCTCATATGCATGTGAAAGCTGGACAATGAATAAGGAAGACCGAAGAAGAGTGGATGCTTTTGAGTTATGGTGTTGGCAATGAATACTGAGAGTAACATGGACCGCTGAAAGAACTAACAAATCTGTCCTGGAGGAAGTGAAGCTAGAATGCTCCTTGGAAGTAAGAATGGCCAGACTTTGTCTCACCTACTTTGGTCATGTTGTCAGAAGGGACCATTTGCTGGAGAAGGGTATCATGCTTGGTAAAGAGGAGGGTCAACAGAAAAGGCGAAGGCCCTCAATGAGATGGATCAACACAGTGGCTGCAAAGATGAGCAAGAGTCATGTAGCTGGCACAGGACTGGGCAGTGTTTCATTCTGCTGTACAGTAGGGTTGCTATGAGTTGTAGACAACTTGATGGCATCTAACAACAACAGTGTTGATGGGATTTATCTCCTACAGTCACTGTGGTTGCCACAGCAGGGCTGAGTGGATTTAGCTGGTATGGTCAGGAGATTTGTTACAGGAAAACTGAGTACATTAGTAATTATATTGAGGATAATGGGACCCAGTTCTTTCACTGTTGGAAAGTTCTGTATTTGACTTAAAATATGGAAAGGAGAAAGGCTAGAGTAAATCCTATGGTGCTGGATTGGAATTGAAGGTCTCAATGTGAACTTCTGGTTTTTAATATGATAGATAGACAACTGAACATCAATATACTTGTATTTAAGGAGTTCTGGTGATGCAGTGGTTAAAGCATTAGGCTGCTAACCAAAAGGTTGGTGGTTCAAACCCACTGATGGCTCCATAGAAGAAAGATGTGGCAGTCTGCTTCTGTAAAGATCTACATCCTTGGAAATCCTATGGAGCAGCTCTACTCTGTCCTGTAGGGTCACTATGAGTCAGAACTAATTTGATGGCAGTGGGCTTGTTTTTATAAAATATATGTGCCTATATGCATCTTGTGGTACAGTGAATTACTTACAATGGCTCTTACAGCCGTGATCTTTGTGACTCCAACCAGATGACTGGGTAGGACTTTGCAAATGTTGGGTGTTTGTGGCCCACCAAGGGGATTGGATAGCTTCTTAATAAGGCAAATAAGGTAAATAAGGTACATGGCACCCTTGTGTGGTTAGAATCATGCAAATAAGCTGTATGGAAGCCTAAAGTAGGGATTAGTCAGTTTTGCCATTTTGCTAGGCTTAAATTGAGCCATCCCAAAGATGGAAAAGGAGACCTCACTACCATCAAGAAAGAAAACCTGGGAGTGGAACACTTCCTTGGACCTGAATACCCTGCACTGAGAAGCATTGGCAGATAGAGGGCAGAGAGACGGTAGCAGCAGAACCAAGAGACAAGCATGAGACCAAGTAATGGGGAGGAGGCTGGCTGGTGGAGTGTGGTGTATCTTGGTGCATCTATCACAGAGCTAAAAGAGCTTTATAACAGAGGCCAGGCTGAGAGGCTGAGGGCCAAGGAGGGCCTATAGGCATGGCTGAGGGGAGGCTGTCCTGAGCAAAGAATTGTATGTTAAGCATTCCTGAACCTGAATTATAAACTATTGCTTCCCTAATAAACCCTATAATCTTGAGTATTGTCTGTGAGTTCTGTGTGGCCATTGCAATGAATTCTTGAACCCAGCATAGAAGTAGAGTACTGGGGAGGATTGGTGTCAGAATTGGCGAAAAGGTTGGAGGGTGGTGGCATATCTGGCCTGCACCTCATAGGAATCAGCCTTGGGCTGATGCTGCTGATGGTGATTCTGTGTCCTCATGAAGTTAAAAAGTTAGAGAAGGTCAGAGGATGCTGCCTCCATATCCTTTTGTGCATCTATACATCACACACACACACACTCACACTCACGGCTGTTTTTAGTTGCTGTGTCAATTCTGATTCATGGTCATGTGTGCAGAGTAGAACTGCTCCATAGGGGTTTTAAGGCTGTGACCTTTCAGAAGCAGATTGCCAGGCCTGTCTTCTGAGGCACCTCTGGGTGGGTCAAACCACCAACATTATGGCTGGTAGTTGAGTGCTTAACTATTTGCACCAAAGATTCATGTATCTGCAGAAAGTGGACCTGGAAGCAAAGACAGGTGAGTAGCAATGAACATACCTAGCACCTACGTCTTGGTTTCTAAATACCATTTTCCATGAAAAGGAACTAGGATTCCTTCAAGAAATGGCTGATTTCTGAGTATGGTAACTAAAAATTGCCACTCAAAAGATGTCCATATCCCCATCCATGGAACCTGCCTACGTTTCCATATTTGAAAAAACAGGCCTTTGCAGATGTGATTAAGTTAAGGATCTCGAGGTGAGATTATCCTTGATTATCCAGGTGGGTCCTAAATGCTATCACACGTGTCCTTATAAGAGAGAAGCAGAGGGAGAAAACAGACAGAAGAGGAGAAAGCAATGTGACCATGGAGACTGAGACTAGACTGTTGCAGCCATAAGTTAAGGAAAAGTGGCAGCCACCAGCAGCTGGAAGAGGCAGGAACAGATTCTCAACTAGAGCCTCCAAGGGAGCAACACGGAGATTCCAGCCCAGGGACACTGGTTTCAGCCTTCTGGCGTCCAGAATTGTGAGAGAATAAATTTCTATTGTTTTAAGCCACCAAGTCTGTGGTAATTTGCTACAATAGCCACAGGAATAAATATACAGGGCAGGGAATGTACAATATGAAGCTAGAACATCTTGCTATGCCAGGAAATAAGATAATGCTCAAAGAGTACTAAAGGCATAGCAAAAGACACAGGAGCCAATTTGAAGGGTCTCCCATTGGCCAAATTGGGGACAATCCAAAATCAAGATAAATATCAAGAACAATACGGGCTCAAACATAGCAACAATTATAAGGATTGTGAACTGAACCAAGATCTTTTTTCTTTTATACACAAGCTGTCTGAGTTGGAGCCAACTCAACGGCACATAAAAAGAAAACAACTAAATATAAAAGGAATCCATGAGTCCAAAATAAATAAATAAATGACAGAGAAAGGATAACTCTACCACGTAGTATCATGTCAACTAAGAGAAAGAATAGCAGAACTAGAAAAATCACCATTTGGCAACAATCACAGTGAAAATTGATTTAGAAAAGATTTATCAGTGGATACTAAAACTAGTGGACGAAAGCTTGATGAGGAACAGGATATTTGTATTACCTCACATAATACTTATTCAAAAGAAAAAAAATTAACTTCACTGTAGAGAAACTTGGCTGACACCATCTTGACTGTTGTTGTTATGTGCCATCAAGTTAGACTTGACTCATAGAGACCCCTCCTTGGGTTTCCAAGGTGGTATCACTATGGAAGTAAATTGCCTAACCTTCCTTCCAAGGAGTGGCTGGTAGGTTTGAACCACCGGCCTTCTCGTTAGCAGTCAAGTGCCTTAGGCATTATGCTACCAGAGCAAATTCAACATCACTAGTAATGGGGAAAATTGACTTCTGTTCCCTTCATAGGATAAACTGAGAAGTAGTGTACCTGTGGTATTCCTGACAAAATGCATAAACTAAATCCATGAGGAAACATCAGACAAACCTACACTGAGGAATATGTTACAGAAGAATTGGCTGTACTTTTCAAAAATATCAGACATGCTGGACAAGGAAAGGCTGAAAGACTCTTTCAAATAAAAGGAGACCAAATAGATATGACAACTAAATGTAATGTACAATCCTTGATTGGATCCTGGAGTCATAAGGGATATTACTGGCACAAATGATAACATTTGAATGACGTTTGTAGATTAGAGGTAACATTGTATTGGTATTTATATTGCAGTTTTGGGGAGCTCTAGTAGTGTAGTGCCTAAGGCACCTGACTGCTAACCAAAAGGCTGGTGGTTCAAACCCACTCCTCAGAAGGAAGGTTGGGCAATCTACTTCCGTAGTGGTACCACCTTGGAAACCCAAGGAGGGGTCGTTATGAGTCGGGTCTGACTTGATGGCACTTAACAACAAACAACACCAACATTGCAGTTTTGTGAGGGTCTGTGTTTATGGCATAACATACTAAAGCATTAAGGGTAATGGAATATTTTGTCTGCAAATTCCTCTCAAAATTTTCAGAAAAATAATGTATATAAATATGTTGTTGTTCAGTGCTGTCGAGTCGGCTCTGGCTTATGGCAACCCCATGTACAACAGAATGAGATACTGCCAGGTCCTACACAAGCCTCACAATCCTTGCTATACTTGAGCCCATCGTTCCATACACTGTGACAACCCATCTCATTGAGGACTTTCCCCTTTTTTGCTCTCTACCAAGGATGATATCCTTCTCCAGGGAATGGTCCCTTCTGAAAACATGACCAAAGTAAGTGAGACAAAGTCTGGCTATTCTAGTTTCCAAAGAGCATTATGGCTGCGCTTCTTCCAGGACAGATTTGCTCATTCTTTGAGCATTCCATGGCATTTTTGATATTCTTCGCCAACACCAAAATTCAAAGGCATCAACCCTTTTTTGGTTTTCCTTATTCATTGTCCAGCTTTCACATGCATATGAGGCAATTGAAAATACCATGACTTAGGTTAGGTGCACCTCAGACTTCCAAGTGACATATATATTTTTTTTAAATTTTTATTTTGATTTGGGTGAAAGTTTACAGAGAACATTCATTTTCTATACAACAGTTCACGTACACTTTGTCTCATGACATCAACTGCAATTTCTCACAATGCAACAGCTCTCTTCCCACTTCTTCCCCATAATTAACCTCTTCCTTGTGTCCTTCCCTCCCATGCACTCCTGTTCCCCAAGCTGTCTCCCTGTGCATACACAGCCCTTCTATACTCCCATGATTGATCTCTCCAAGGAGTGTATCTTCCTAATACAAATGTTCAGCTCATATGCCTTTCTCTTGAGTGGGTTCAATTCCAGATCTGAAGGGCAGCTAGGGGCCATAGTCTCAGGGATTCCACCGGGCTCTATTGTACCAGAAAACCTGGTCCCTTTTTTCTATGATTTTAAGTTTTGTTCCACATTGTTCTCCCACTCTATTCAGGATCTCCTGTATATCAAAGTTTAGTTTTGATTTAAGGTTTAAAGAGTAGCTCAAGGCAATTGTCTTGGGGAGTCCTCTAGTCACAACCAGTTCAGTAAGACTGGACTTTTAAAGAATTTGAGTTCTGTTTTCTGTTCCACATTTTTCTCCCATTCTAACAAGGGCCATATATCATGGCCCTGATCAGAACATTCATTAATGGTAGCCAGGAACCATCTAGTTCTTCTGGTCTCAATGTAGGTGAGGCCATGGTTCCTGTAGACTGTTAGTCCTTTTGATTAGTTTCATCTCTGAGCCTTTGATTTCCTTCTTTCTGTTATGCTCTGGATGAGTAGACACTGATAATTGTGTCTTAAATGGCCATGCTCAAGCTTTCAAGACCCTAGGCACCACTCACCAAACTAGGACATAGAACATAAACTCTATGAACTTATGCCAATTGACTGGGTGTTCCCAAGAGATTATTTTCATAAGCCTTCAAACCCAGAAAACCAATCTCATGAGGTATTCGGTTATGTCTAAGAAGTATTTGTAACTATGCTCCTTATATGGTTTTTATTATACACACACACACACACACACACACATGTGTATACACACACATACAAAAAAATCAAAATCAAACTCACTGCTATAAAGTCAGTTCCGACTCATAGAAACCCTACAGGACAGAGTAGGACTGCCCTATAGGGTTTTCAAGACTAGATCTTTATGGAAGCAGACTGCTTCATCTTTCTCCTGTGGAGCAGCTGGTGGGTTCAAACTGCCAAGCTTTTGGTTAGCAGCCAAATGCTTTAACTACTGTGCCACCAGAGCTCCTTCACATACATACTTTGTTTGTTGTTGTTATGTGCCGTCCAGTTGGACCCAACTCATAGCGACCCTTCCTTGGGTTTCCGAGGCAGTATCACTATGGAAGTAGATTGCCCCATCTTCCTTCCGAGGAGTGGCTAGTGGGTTTGAACCGCTAGCCTTCTGGTTAGCAGTCAAATGCCTTAGGCACTATGCTACCAGAGCTCCCTCACATACATATGTTGTTGTTCTTGTTGTTGTTTGCCGTCGAGTAGGCCCCGACTCATAGCGACCCCTCCTTGGGTTTCCGAGGCAGTATCACTACGGAAGTAGGAATGCCCAACCTTCCTTCCGAGGAGTGGCTGGTGGGTTTGAACCGCCAGCCTTCTGGTTAGCAGTCAAATACCTTAGGCACTATGCTACCAGAGCTCCTCACATACATATAGATATATCTATATGTGCACATATGTATGTAAAACCCCTCCACACTTATCAATATGGTTGTGTTCCAAAGACCAGGTAGTTATGCCAAATTGGCCTTACATGCAAAACTTCAGCAACCAAATGTTCTTCAGTTATTTCCCAGGTGACCCCACAGGGCTGCTCCCTCCCCCGCAGCAGCAGTCTGCATCTTGCTCATCTCTACTCTGTGACTTTCATACTTCCAATGGGAAGGTCAGATCGTGCCATTTCAAACCAAAAGCGGAACTGATTGGGTCAGGATTTGGAGCCAGGAGGGCACCAACGCTACCTCCACTTACATGGAGTTTTTGCTGTCCATGAGTAAATGCCCACCCAAAGTGACATCTTTGCTTCTTAACACTTTAAAGAGGTCGTTTGCAGCAGATTTGCCTGGTGCAATACAGTGTCTGATTTTTTGACAGCTGCTTCCATGTATATTGATTGTGGATTCAAGTAAAATGAAATCCCTGACAACTTCAATCTTTTCTCCATTTATTGTGATGTTGCTTATCACTTCTTTTCAAAGGGTACTTATGGAATGCTTGTGGCATTATTTAAAAAAAAAGTGAAAAGGCACTGGAGGGAAAGCCAGGAGACCTGTGTCTGTCATAATCTGTGTCTCTTTGGGCAGGTAATTTAACCTCTTGAACCTCAGTTTCTTCAGCTTTATCATTCTCTGCCTTTCTATTGTTGTTGTTAGGTGCTATCAAATCAGTTCTGACTAATAGTGACCCTGTGTACAACAGAAGGAAACACTGCCTGGTCCTGTACCGTCTTCACAGTAGTTGTTATTTTGGACACACTATTGCAGGCACTGTGTCATTCCGCTCATTTAGGGTTACCCCTTTTTCACTCACTGTCTACCAAGCATTATGTCTTTCTCCAGGGACTGGTCCCTCCTGATAACATGACAAAGTCTTACCATCCTCACTTTTAAGGAGCATTCTGGCTGTACTTCTTCCAAGATAGATTTTTTAATTTTTCTGACAGTCCACGGTATGTTTAATATTCTTCACCAACACCATGATTCAAATGCATTAGTTCTTCGATCTCCCTTACCTATTGTCCAGCTTTCACATGCATATGAGGTGATTGAAGTACCAAGATTTGGGTCAGAAGCACTTTAGTTTTTAAAGTAACATCTTTGCTCTTTAACACTTTACCTTTCTATGTCTAAGGCAATCGGTTTCAGTTTACTTCAGATCATAAAAGGGTCCACCAATGACACAGTTAAAAAACTCATGGCTAGAGTGTGGGGAGTGAATGTTAATAGGCACAGGATTTCTTTTTTGAAGGGGGAATGTTCTAAAATTGGACGGTGGTGATGGTTGCACAACTTTGAATATACTAAAATAAACAGTGAACTGCACACTAAATGGGTACATGTGATTATATCTCAATAAAGCCTCCCCCCTTTTTTAAATCATTGCTTCTGCTTTCCTCACTCCATTCCCAACCATGAATCTTTACGATTATAGTAAGGAAGCCTGTGACAGAACAGTAATGGTTTGGCAGCTGAGCAAGTGGAGAAAATTTATTCTCATTTCAGAGGGAATCTAATCATGAGGAAACATCAGACAAACTCACATTAAGGAATATGTTACAGAATAACTGGCCCTATTTAATAACTCAGTAGGTAAGGAAAAAAACTAAAGAAGCCTTTCAAAATGTGAAGAAAGAGTATGAGGAACCCCTCAAGTGCATGCCCACCCGCTTCTGTTCTCAGCTTCTGCTCATTTCACCCTTTATACAATCGCTGAGTGACCTGATCCATGTCTGTGACTTCACTTCCCTCCCATAGCTTGGTGACTCCCTGTATAATTTAGGATTAGATTCTGCAGCATGTAAGAGAAAACTAAAATACTAGTGGATTAACAGCTTAAGCAAAAGAGAAGCTTTGGATTTTTTTCTTTCTCACATAAAAAGTCTGGGTAAATAGTCCAGAGCTGTCATGAAGCTCCATGATGTCAGATGTTTAGAGCCTCATAGGCTGTGTACTGTGCTGCTCCACAAGGAGATGTTCACAGACAGCATGAATGGTCCTCTCCACAGTATTACAGAGTGATGGCCCTACCCAGGGTCCTTCTCTCTTGTTATTCTTGAACAAGTCATCTCAAACTTATGGTCCAGGATCACACAGCAACTATCTTCTAGGCAGTAAAGTAGAGGAAGGGATATATGCAAAAAAAAAAAAGAAGAAGAAGAAGAAGAAAAAGGAGCACCAAGTATACATAGGGGAAATCTTAAGTAAGGTTTTCAGAACTTTCCACATGACCAATAAACTAGTTGCCATGGAGTCACTTCTGACTCATGGCAACTTCATGTATTCCAGAGTGGAGCTGTACTCCATAGGATTTTCAGCAGCTGATTTTTTTGGAAGTAGATCACCAGACCTTTCTTCTGAGATGCCTCTGGGTGTATTCAAACCACCAACCTTTCAGTTGGCAGCTGTGCATGTTAAACATTTGCACCACCTAGGGACTCTTCCACTTCTATTTCATTGTCCACTTATATTTCATGTGACCTTAGTCACATGACCATGCCCAGTTACACATGAAGCTGGGAAATGTAGTTTTCATTCCAGGTGGCCATGTAGCCGTACTTTTCTCCTGTCCCAGTGGAGACTCTGTAATCATGAAATACCCAAAACCAAACAAAACCCATTGCATTCTGACTCACAGCAACCTTATAGAACAAAGTAGAACTGTCCCATAGGGTTTCCAAGGCTGTAAATTTTTATGGAAACAAATTTTACATCTTTCTCCCTCAAAGCTACTGGTAGGTTTGAACCACTGACCTTTTGATTAGCAGCTGTACTTAGCCACAGCACCATCAGGATTAAAAAGGCAATAAATATTAAGAGATAACTAGCAGTCCTGATCCCTCTTTCTAATGCAGATTTCTAGTCCAGATCCATATATCCAAATGTCTCTTGGACATGTCCACCCAGCTAACTCATACACAATACAAATAAACATGTCCTAAATGAAAAGCATCGTGTTTATCCACCCCACTCCCATCCCAAACCTGCTCCTTCTTCTGTGATCTCATTAAATGATTAAAAAATGTCAGTGCCATCTACCAAGTTGGAATAGAATCATCTTTCATTTCCCTCACTACCTACCCTCTACTCCTACCCTGCAAAGTTTATCTTCTAAGTGGCTCTCATATCCATCTCCCCATTCCCATTACTTTAGCTCAGACTCTCATTGTTTTGTTTTCCATTATGGGTTACTATAGTTGCTCTGGTAGCGTAGTGGCTAAGGCACTTGACTGCTAACCAGAAGGCTGGCGGTTCAAACCCACCAGCCACTCCTCGGAAGGAAAATAGGGCAATCTACTTGCGTGGTGATACTGCCTCAGAAACCCAAGGAGGGGTCACTATGAGTCAGGTCTGACTCGACGGCACATGACAACAACAACAACATAGGTGCCTCAAATAGGACTTTCTGCATCCAGGCTCCACCCCCTACAATCCTGTCCCCACACTGCACCCAGAATGCTCTGCCTAAACAAAAACATAATTTTGGCCCACCCATTCTCAACACTCTCCAGTGATTCCCTATCTCTATGGAGGCAAAGTTTACTTTCTTTAAGCATAGCATCCAATGCCTTTGCCTGCTTCTCTTACCCCATCTGCTGCCTCTCCCACATGCACAACCTTTGCCCCAGTCATACTGAACTATCTGTAGTTCCTTAAACAGTCAGCTGTTTCACTCCACTCTGCCATTGCACATACTGCCCATTCTATTGGGAATGACCTTCCCATTTTTGTCCAGCTAACTTCTTGTTTCTTCAAAACTCAGTTCCAGCATTTCCTCCATCAGAAAAATTTTCCTGAGTTTCTCAATCTGATTTAGACATTCTTCCTCTCTCTCCCATAATGTGCCATCCATAATTATCTCAGTACTCATTTATTTGTATATATTTCCCACTAGACGATAGGCTCTTTTAGGCCTAGAACCTGGCCCTTTTTATGTTGGCATCCCTGGTGCCTAGAACATAAACATTCGTTGAGTGAATAAATATACTAGGCTCAGTCCCACATATGTTTATATGTTGTTGTTATGTGCTGTCGAGTCGGCCCCGACTCATAGCGACCCCTCCTTGGGTTTCCGAGGCAGTATCACTACGGAAGTAGGATTGCCCAACCTTCCTTCCGAGGAGTGGCTGGTGGGTTTGAACCGCCAGCCTTCTGGTTAGCAGTCAAGTGCTTTAGCCACTATGCTACCAGAGCTCCCTATGTTTATATGTTGTTGTTGTTGTTGTTATGTGCCGTCAAGTCAGCCCCGACTCATAGCGACCCCTCCTTGGGTTTCCGAGGCAGTATCACTACGGAAGTAGGATTGCCCAACTTCTTCCGAGGAGTGGCTGGTGGGTTTGAACCGCCAGCCGTCTGGTTAGCAGGCAAGTGTCTTAGCCACTATGCTACCAGAGCTCCCATGTTTATATAGAGTTACTTAATTTTCGCAAAACCACTATGAGATATATTGATCTTACAAATGGGGAAACCAAGGCTCAGGAGAATTGCATGCACTGTCAAAGGCCACAGAGCTAGTTACTAGCACAAATGGAAATGAAAATCCAGTGTTCTTGCCTCCCTGTGTATTCCTATTTAGACAAATAACATTTGTGACTGTTATGGACTGAAATATAAATGTGTCCACTTTAGAGCTGGTTAACCTCCATCCTGATTCCACCATCAGAGATGTACATTTCTTCCCTTCCCTACAAATCCCAAGTCCCTGAACAGGATTCTAGGGCACTTATAAAAGATAATCTAGAGACACTGTTTCTCTGTCTCCTCCCGGGAACATGCTTTTATTAAGCTTTAATCACTACCAGTGGAGTCTGTGTTTCTTTACTCATCCACTCCTTCAATGAATATTTATTAAACGCCAACTCTGTCAATGTTAGGCTAATTCACACAGAAACAAAGACAGTTCAGCCATTATCTGAATCTTTTAATCTTTTTGTTGGAGTCACAGAGAGTCAGTCTTGTCTAAGAATACAGTTACAAATGAGGAACAAGCAACAGAGCCGAGCTGCATGTTCAAGGTTACATATTATTATTGTTCTTCCCTAAACAAGGCGTGTGCAATCCTTGTATTGGGAACAGGTTTCAAGTACAATAAACAATGTGCTCTCTTATCTCAGATGCACTAAGGTGGTTCAGCAAGTTGTTTACCGCTCAGGTGTTCCTTATGCAGCAGTTTTCATATAATAATGATATCTCTAAATTCCCTAATGCTCTACTCTCCCAAAAGGTAATAAGAAATCTAAACTGTGTGCAGCTTACATGAATTCATTCATGTGGAGAACAAAGCCATTTTATATACTCCAGCAATGTCCATTTGACTAGAAGCCAGAACATTTTACACAAGCAGCAGAATCCATCTCCTGTAATTGATTCAGGTTTCTTTTGATAGGAGGAGAGCCGGGGAAAGGAAAAGAAAAGCACGTGATAGTAATTGCAGTTGGAAGCACTCCCAACGACAAGAGCAGTTCTTTAAAGGTCCTCTTCTCCTGGTTTCACTTTAAATTATCTTAATGGAGCAGTAAATTTAATAGGAAAAAAGAAAAGTGGGGAAAGGAAAGCTGGGAATTTTTATTTATTCGTTTGATGAATAGGGAACATCTAGCACACGGAAGGAGGACAATGGTGGTTCCTGCCAATGGTGGTAGAATTCCTGCCTTCCATGCAGGAGACCTCAGTTCTGTTCCTGGCCAGGGCACCTCACAGGAGACCCAGCTTCGTTCTGATCAATATGCCTCATACACAGCTCTCACCCGTCCATCAGTGTACACTCACATGTTGCTGTGATGCTGAACAGGTGTCGGCAGAGCTTCCAGACTAAGGCAGACTGGGAAGAAAGGCCTAGCAGCAATCTACTGAAATCAGCCAATGAAAACCCTGTGTTCACAGCAGTACAAACATGCAAACCATCATGGGGATGCGCAGGAGCAGGCAGCATTCTGTACTCTTGTGCATGAGGTTACCATGAGCTGATTCAAGGGCAGCTAACAACAACCACATGGAAAACACCAGGTCCCCAAAACCAAACCCACTATCGTTGAGTCAATTCCAACTCATAGTGATCCTATGAGTAGAACTGCCTCATAGGGTTTCTAAGGCTGTAAATCTTTACAGAAGCAAACTGACATATCTTTCTCCCGTGGAGCAGCTGGCGAGTTTAAACAGCTGAACTTTCACTTAGCAGCCAAGCGCTTTAACCACTACACCACCAGGGCTCCTGAGCATCAGATCAGGTTCTGTGAAAATATGAATATTATCATACAAGAATTCTGATTTCAAGGAGAACATAACACAGTAGGAAATGTAACAGGTCCACGTGCATACACACACACACAGACACACACACATACACACACTTATTACCCTCCCTACTCAAACTCACTGTCTGAACTTTTGCTTCCTAAATTCAGGAATAGAAAAATCCAGATAAATTTATTTTATTTTTTAAAATGCATTTTACTGAAATATAACTTATGTACAGTGAAACACACAAAACTAAAGTGACATGGGTCAATGCTTTTTTTTTTTTTTTGCAGTGTTCCTTCCCTACCCCTCCCACCCCTCCCTAGCAACCAACAAAGAAAGTTTCCCTCCATATATAAACCTTTCCTTGACCCTCTACAACAATGAACAAATACTATATTTGTCCTCTGTGACTGACTCATTTCACTCGGCATAATGTCCTCCAAGTCCATCCATATTATGTGGTGTTTTGCAGACTCTACATTATTCTTTAGTGGTGCATAGCATTCTATTGTGTGTATGTACCACAGTATGGTCATCCACTCTTCTGCTGATGGGCACATAGGTTGTTTCCATCTTTTGCTATTGTAAATAGTGCTGCGATGAACATGGTTGTGCATATATCTATCTGTTCCTGTCCTGGCTCTCACCTCTCTAGGATATATACCTAGTAACAGGATTGCTGGGTCAAATGGTATCTCCAATTCCAGCTTTCTAAAGAATCGCCATACTGCTTTCCAAAATGGTTGTATCACTTCACAGTCCCACCAACAGGGTATGGGAGTCCCAATCTCTCCACATCCCCACCAGCATTTGTTATTTTCTGTCTCATTGAACCTTGCCGTTCTACATCTCCCTGATGGCCAGTGATCCTGAGGATCTCTTCATGTATTTGCTGGCCACCTGAATATCTTCCTTGGTGAAGTATCTCTTCATGTCTTCTGCCCATTTTTCAATTGGATTGTTAATTCCTTTGCTGTTGAGGCACTGGAGTCTTCTATAAATCTTAGAGATAAGTCCCTTGTCAGATAAGTAATTATTGACAAGTATGAATCTGTTGCTGTCATTTTTGTTA
Organism: Orycteropus afer afer; assembly: GCF_000298275.1. Classification (NCBI taxonomy): domain Eukaryota; kingdom Metazoa; phylum Chordata; class Mammalia; order Tubulidentata; family Orycteropodidae; genus Orycteropus; species Orycteropus afer. The sequence goes on from NW_006921630.1 coordinate 7,274,993, forward strand.
TGTGTTTTTTCGTGGTGTTGATTTCTTTGTTCCATATAATTTTCTGTGCTGAGCTCATTTTGTTTATGAATTGTATTATCACTTCCTTTGTTGCTATCTTTTTTGTTGTTGTTGTTATGTGCCATTGAGTTGGCCCTCCTGACTCATGGTGACCCCTCCTTGGGTTTCCGAGGCGGTATCACTATGGAAGCAGATTGCCCAACCTTCCTTCCCAGGAGTGGCTGGTGGGTCTGAACCACCAGTCTTCTGGTTAGCAGTCAAGTGCCTTAGGCATTATGCTACCAGAGCTATTCTTTTAGTATTTGCTAAATAATTGTGTTGGTCGTCTTTTTTATTTTGATGTAAAGGTTTACCATTTTTCTTTGAGGTTATTCTGTGATTTATAATTTTCTTCCCAAGTTTAGAACAGTCCAATCTATCTTGTAGTTGTCTTGACTTCCCTACCATTAGAAGTTCTGTAACTATACAATTTTTTCCCTCTTTTTGGTTTGTAGTTGTCCTCATTTTCAACTGATGTCTCTGCAATCCAGATAAATTTTTAGATGAATTCTTCCCTATCCAAACTTTTTCTACTCATTTTCCAAAACCTGGGAACCGCACATAATCAGAATCTGAACTCACTATCCAAACTATCAGTCTGCAAACTAGGAACCTGATAGATGTGGCTAGCAGACACTGTACATGTGATAGGTGCTGTAAGAGTGGCTTCCAATGCCAGGAGGCTTGGAGAAGTAAGGAAACCTTCCAATGGGGCACAATTTTGTGGCGAAGATGTTTTAACCCAGCCTTGATAGCTGGGTAGAATGTTTTTCATTGTCGTTCCACAATCCTTTATTTGTTCCTAGTTGGCCCCTCCCAAAGTCCCCAGCAGTTCTTCTAAACCTTTGCCACTCTTTTCAAGCCCCCTACCCCTAACCCTGGGAGCTCTAGTAGCATAGTGCCCAAGGCACTTGACTGCTAACCAGAAGGCTGGAGGTTCAAACCCACCAGCCACTCCTTGGAAGGAAGGTTGGGCAGTCTACTTCTGTAGTTATACTGCCTTGGAAACCCAAGGAGGGGTTGCTATGACTCAATGGCAAATAACAACAACAACAACCCCTAACCCTGACTCATTCACTCTCACCAAATAATCTTTCCTCTTACTTCATAGATAAAATAGACGCTGGCAGCTGTGAATGACTTTATTTCTCACCTCTGAAATAAAACCCACTCACCCTTTCTACGGGAGCTCTGGTAGCGTAGTGCCTAAGGCACTTGACTGCTAACTAGAAGGCTGGCGGTTCAAACCCACCAGCCACTCCTCGGAAGGAAGGTTGGGCAATCTACTTCCATAGTGATACTGCCTCGGAAACCCAAGGAGGGGTCACTATGAGTCGAGTTTGATTCGACAGCACACAACAACAACACACCCTTTCTACATCTTTAAATGGCTAATAGTTCTTGGTTGCTAATCAAAAGGTTGGTGGTTCAATCCACCCAGAGGTGCCTTGGAAGAAAGGCTCATATCTGAAATATCAGCCACTGAAAACCTTATGGAGCACAAGTCTGCTCTGACACACATGCGGTTACCATGAGTCAAAGGCGACTCAGCAGCCACTGGTTGGTTGATTAACTCATCCTTACCTCATACTCATCTGTCTCAAAGGAAGGAATACCTTAGCAGGGTGATTCCTTCATTTGTCCTTTGAATTCCATCTCCCCAACCTGCCTGCCTGTAAGCCTTTGGTTCTGTAGTAAACATCCACAATCTGCTTTTTGTCTGCCCTACATCCCTTCCTTTTCTAACTCTCCTTTCCCCTTCTCATGTGGTTTGGGCTATCAATTATGTGATCCTACCTTCCCCAGCCCAAGGCAGACCAACAAGGCCAACTAGAGTCTCTTTCAAGGGTGCATTTGGGCACGGGAGCATAGAGAGTTAGTTGTGTTCTGTAATCTGGAATTGCCAGCTGTTGAAACAGCAAAACCTGGCCGTTTTACATGCAGCAAGGCCACCTGAGAACAAGGCTAAGGAGAGGCAAATGATGCCAGAAAACACAGAGCTAGAGGACTGGCAATATTGTTTTTAAAACCACTGATTTTTCACTTACGTGAGCCAGAAACTTTCCTTTTTGTTTAAGGTTGTTTAAATTGGGTTCTGTTGTTCAACGCTAAGAATTCTGATTAAAACAGTTTCTTACTCCATCAATCAGCTCCCATTTCTCTGCAGTAATGGTGTCCTTCCCCTCAGCCTATATAAATGCTTCCAGATCCTCTAGTGCTACTATAACAGAAATACCACAAATGGGTGGCTTTGACAAACATAAATTTATTTTCTTACAATTTAGGAGGCTAGAAGTCCAGTTTCAGGGCACTGGCTCTAAGGGAAGGCTTTCTGTCCTTGTCAGCTCTGGTGGAAAGTCCTTGTCTCCTCAGCTTCTGTTTCCTGGTTCTTTGGAAATCTCCTTGTGTCTTGGCATCTATCTTCCCATCTCAACTCTGCTGGCTTATTTAATCTCTTTTATATCTCAAAAGAGATTCATTGAAGATACACCCTATACTAATCCTGCCTCATTAATATAACAAAGAGAACCCTTTCCAAATGGGATTATAACCACAAACATAGTAGTTAGGATTTACAACACATATTTTTTGGGGGACATAATTCAATGCATAATAGCCAGTCTAGAAAAACCCTCTTTTGATCCTGTAGCCATTTCCTGTTCTTCTGCCTTTCCTTCATACCCACAGCAGTGTTGGCAGGTGATGGAGTTTTATCACTAATCTGTGGCAAAACTAAAAAAAATAAAATAAAAATAACACAGTGAGGTTTTTTTTTTTTTTTTTTTTTAAGGTAGGTTTATTGAGGTATAATTTAACACAGTAAAATTCATCCTTTTTAGGTATAGAGTTCTATGTTATTGAAAAATACAGTTTTATAACCACCATCATAATGAAGATGCAACGTATTTTCACCACCCCAAAAAATCCCTCATGCCTTTTTGATCAACCCTTCCACTAGCCCTTGGCTAAATACCTAGGACTAGGATTGCTGGGTCATATGATAAGTATATGTTTAACTTTAGAAAAAATGCCAAACTATCTTCCAAAGTGTTTGTATGGTTTTACATTCTTACTAGCAAGGCATGAGTTAAGTTATTCCACAACCTTTTTAGCACTTGGTGTTATCAAGTTGTTGTTTTTGTTTGTTTCCTTTTGGGTTTTGTTGCTCACCATCCTAATGGGTATGTAGTGATATGTCATTGTGGTTTTAATTTGCATTTCACAAATGACTAATGATGTTAAGCATCTTTTCAAGGGCTTATTTGCCATCTGTGTCTCTTCTTTGATGAAGAGATCTTTTGGCCATTTTTAAAAATTGGGTTGTTTGTATTCTTATTGAGTTGCCAGAGTTCTTTATATATTCTAGATACTAGTCCTTTATCAGATATGTTTTTGGCAAACATTTCCTCCTAATCTGTGACTTGAGTTTTGGACATTCAAAGAGCAGAAGTTTTTAATTCTGAAAAAGTCCCATATATCAAATTTTTCTTTTATGGTTTATGGTTTTGGTAAGAAATCTTTATCTTACCAGTGATTTGATTTTTAAATTAAAATAAATTTCTTTAATTCAAAGCATTTTTAATTTATTCTGACACTGTGCTTCTTTCTTTGTTGGAATTAAAATCTTTTTAAAAATAATAAAATGATGACAATGAGAATAGATAGAAGTTTGTGTATGTCTGTGTGGGCAAAATGGGGTATGGGGGCATTTTCTAACTTCTTAAGGGGAAAGGAGGATCCAGAACAACACCAACAGCCCAAGGCTAATTCCTATGAGGGAGAAGTCAGACATGCCACCACCCTCCAACCTTTTTACTAATTCTGACACCAATCGTCCCATGCATGGCACTCTCTACTCTGCTGTGTTTAATAATTCATTGCAGTAGTCACACAGAACTCCCAATTATGGGGTTTATTAGGGAAGTAACAGGTTACAATTCAGGATCAGAAAACAACTCAGGATATAGTCCTTCAATCAGGACAGCTTCTTCTCAGCCATGATTCAGGCAGCTTCTCTCTGGCCTTGGCCTTTGCCCTGCTCAGGCAAGCATTACAAAGTTCTTTAGCTCTGCAGATAGGTGCCCAGAGAGGCACCCCACTCCACCAGCAAGGCTTCTGCCTGTCGGCACTCAGCTTTCTCACTCCGTGAGCTGGGAAACCCACCACTCTGCCTCATGCCAGTCTCTTTGTTCTGCTGCCTCTGCTGCCACTGTCTCTCTGCCATCTCAATGCAGGGATATTGGGTCCAAGGACATGCTCCACTCTTGGTTCTTCTCTCTTGATGGTAGTGAGATCTCCCTTTCCAAAGCCTAATGAGACAGAAAAACTGACCAATCCCCACATTAGTGTTCCATGCACCTTATTTGTATGGTCCCACTAACCACAAGGGTGTCATGTACCTTATTTACATTATTAGCAAGCTATCCAATCCCCTTGATGGACCATAAGCACCTCACATTTGCATAGTCCCACCCAGTCATCTAGTGGGAGCCACAAAGACCATGGCCAGAAAAGCCATATTAAATAATTGACTGAACCACTGTGATTGTGCTTGCCTAGTAAAATAGAGTTAAATAATGATTCTGTGTTAGTGTCATAGGTCAGGTTCTCCAGGAAACAGAAATTTGCAGAAATTTTGAGGAATGCTACCAGAGACAACATCTATAAGGGTGTGAAGGAAACAGATTGGGCAAAGGGAGACATCGAATTATGATATAGTTGCCTCAGCTGATTGCATGGGGAGTTCTAGAGCTAGGATGGCCCTTCAGAGTTGCCATGAATAGCAGGAACCATCTAGACCTTTGTATCCCTTCCACCTCACCTTTCAAATGAGATAATATGAGAAATTAATATAAAATGTGGTAAAGAATGGGAGATACTAAGTAGTTGAATGGTACCAAGTCTTGGTGGGCCTGAGGCAATCTTTCTGTAAGGACAAAATAAAACAAAACTTATTAGTCATTGGTGAAACTCTTTCCATGGTTCTGTGACTTCTGCCACACAGCAGCCATGTATCCTGGCAACAGTCTCTGAGCTTTATGCCTGGTTTGCATCATCCTCCCCAGGGTAAGAAAATTACTTTTACCTGATCTTTCTTGCTAGCTATGTGAAAAGGAGCAATCATTTTGTCTGAGTGCAAATGGCTGTTCATCACAGCTGCCAGACTGAGGTGGTAAAGAAATTGCCAAGGGAATTTGTCCAAGATGTGGACAAGGCTTTGTATGAGAACTTTAATTAAGAATAGCTCTTGATGAAGTGTGGAAAATGAGGTTTTGTTGGCTTTAATTCACATACTTGGTCATCACTCATGTATCATCAAGACCTCTGCCTCCCTTCCCACATTGCCACCAGTCTAGGCTGGAAATAGAACCAAAGCCTTAAAATCTCCTACCACCCAGCTCTGCACAAACAAATCCAAGTCTCCACTAGAAGAGTGTGCTGTTTTCCTCTCCCAAAGTGGGCATCCTGGCCCCCTTTAGTCTTTTCAGTTAAATGTGCTCCTGGGAATTGGAGCTGTTGATACTGTATTCTTAATCTGACTCTTCAAAATGAAGAAACTAGTTTATGGCAAAGCCAGAACTAAAGCCAGATCTCCTATATTTCAAGTCAATCAAGCCAGATACCCTAGAGTCATCCTTAATTCTCCTGTCTTTCTCATGGCATATCCAGTTAGTCACTAAAAAACAAACCCATGGCCATCGAGTTGATTCTGACTCATAGCAAACCTCCAAGGTTTCTAAGACTAAATCTTTGCAGAAGTAGATTGCTTTATCTTCTTTCTGAGGAGCAGCAGGTGGGTTTGAACCTGCTGACCTGTTTAGCAGCCAAATGGCTTACACACTATGCCACCAAACCAAATCAAACTCACTGCCATCAGTAGATTCCAACTCATAGTGACCCCCATTGGGTTTCCAAGGGTGTGAATCTTTACAGAAGCAGACTACCTCATCTTTCTTCCATGGAGCAGCTAGTGAGTTTGAACCACTGACCTTTTGGTTAGCAGTCAAATGCCTTAACCACATTGCCACCAGAGCTCTTCAAGTTATATTATTTTGTCCTAAAAATAGCTCTCAAATGTATCCCATCTGTGCTGGTTATGTTTGTATGTCAACTTGGCTGGGCCTGGTTGAGTGGCTGGGCAGCTGGTGGTAGTTATTCCCCATGATGAGACTGGCAATCATCTCCATGGTGGGATCTACTACAAGCAGCTGAATACCTGCTTTGCGTATGTGGTCTGCTTCCTGTATTATATAAAATGCAGATTTGGGAACGATCTCTAGCTTATGGCATCTTGAACCCTGCATGTAGCCATGCCGTTGTTCAGCAGCCTGCCATGCTCTGCCAACCTTGGGACTTACAATGGACTTAAATTAATGGCCTGCCATGTGGTTTCGTAACATCAGGACTGTGCCTTTTTATTTGTCGACCTTGGGTTTGTTAGCCTCAGCAACTAGCAGCTGTCTGAGTGAAGAAACTCCTCTAGCTCCAGTGGGCTGGGAGCAGGAGGCAGAGCTGGATCCCAAGGTCGAGGGGCTTTCATCCAGCCCCTAGAGCCTGGCACTTTGAACTTGGACTTAAAGCTTCCAGACTGTAAAAAAATAAACTCCTGTTTGTTAAGGCCATCCCATTTGTGGTATATTTCTGTCAGAGTGGCACTAGGTAACCAGAACACCCTCTTTCCCAATTATCATTGCTTCTGACTTTGCTTAAAAAAACAAACCAAACTCACTGCCATCGAGTCAGACCCGACTCATAGCAACCCCTCCTTGGGTTCCAAGGCAGTATCACTACAGAAGAAGATTGCCCAACCTTCCTTCTGAGGAGTGGCTGGTGGGTTTGAACCTCCAGCCTTTTGGTTAGCAGTTAAATGTCGTAGGCACTATACCACCAGACTTTGCTTAGGGTCTGTCTAATCTCCTAGATAGTTTCAGTAGCTTCATAACTGATCACTCTGCCTTGGTTTCTTCCATGGCCAGCCTAGTCTGCACTGTGCTAAGGGAAAACTAACCCCAGATTCCAACATGTTCTATAGAGAACCTTTTATTAAGCCTAAGACAGGACAAAGACAGTCATCCAGGATGAGAGAAACCATCAGTATATACAGAGTACAGAAGCCAAATGTAGTTGCTGACTCACAACCATGGGGCTAATTATATATGATGCAAAATAAAGGCAATCACCACAAAATCACGATTCACTGCAGGTTAATTCATCACTCACAGGTAGGGCTACAGAAGTGGAGGCATGGGGGGGTAGGGAGTAGGGGAAGGATTATGGTTGGGATAAGTATACAATTGAAGATTAAAAAGAGTTACAGGATTGGTTCTGGGGCTTGATCACCTGGCCACATGTTACGTAGTAGTCAGGGTATCACTCATGACCATGTGGCCCTGAGTCATAGCCACAAGGTGACTACAAGACAATACCAGGACCCCAACCTTTAACTTAATAACATGCAGCTATTTTCAGTAAATCGTTAAGGACACACCCAGACAAATCCCCTAGTTCTTTATGTGAGTACAATCTACTTTCAACCACACTCTTCCTGAGGACAAAATGCCTCTCCCTAGGTTTGTCCTAGACTTGTCTGGGCATAGCCACATTGCTGATTTAATATCAGAAAGAACTCAAATGGCATCTGAACTTATATCAAAGCTCAAAATGGAATTAGGGCTCTTGCTGTAGATTGCAGCCTTCCACAAACTAAGTGCTTTAGAATTTAAACTCTACTACAGCACATAGCAGCCAGAGAAATCATTGTCAAGCACAAAGCTCACAATTCATTCCCCTACTTAAACCTTTTCATAACACCCATCCCCTTCCATATTAAGGTCCAGACTCCTTAGCCATACAGACAACTGTCTCCTTAGCATGACAGCAGTTATGACACATTTGACTGTAAGCCCAACTAATAGAGGATTTGACTATAATGACATTTGTTGTTTTCTTAGCTAAAAGTCCTAAGCTAGACAGTCTTACAGTAGGTTTGACTTCTCAGTGGTGTTGTTGAAGACCCTGTCACTGTCTTTTCTCTCTTCCATCTTCAGTGTGCAGCTTCCAGCCTTACCATAGGCTTCTCCTTATAGTCACAAGATGGCTGCTGAACGCTAGGTACCACATCCTCACATGGCAGCATTCAACTCACAAAGGAAGGAGGTAAGGAAAAAGAAAAAGAGAACCTTTTTTTTTTTTTTTAATTATTGTGATTTAAATCAAGGTTGAAACTCTTGCCTAGATGCTCTCTACCAGACTTCTTGTATCTTTTTGTCCAGAACTGATGCCATGCCCAGCCCTAGACCTAGAACTATTATCAAAGATCAAGGGCTTTGCTAAGATTGGGTTAGGTCAACTCATGCCCTTGGCACAGTGCAGACTAGGCTGGCCGTGGAAGAAACCAAGGCAGAGTGATCAGTTATGAAGCTACTGAAACTGTCTAGGAGATTAGACAGAGCCTAAGCAAAGTCTGGTGGCATATACCACCTGAACAAAATCAAAGCCCTATTAGCAAGAATTAGAAATGACTCTTGGAATGGCAACCTATAGGGTATATTCCAACCTCCATAGCCTCTGCCTGACCCTTAAGCTTCATCTTCTGCTTGTCTGTCAGTTTGTCATCCCATGGTGGCTTACGTGTTGCTGTGAGGCTGGAGGCTATGCCACCATGTTGCAAAATGCCAGCAGGGTTACCCATAGTGGGCAGGTTTCAGCTGAGCTTCTGGGTTAAGACAGTCTCGGAAGAAGGAAGAGGCCATCCACTTCTAAAACAATTGGCCAGTGAAAACCTTATGAATAGTAGTGACTCACTGTGTGATATATTACTGGAAAACTTTATGAATAGCTCTGAAACATCGTCCAATATAGTGCTGGAAGATGAGCTCATCAGGTCAGAAGTCACTCAAAATTTGACTGGGGAAGGACTGACTTCTCAGAGTAGAAAGGACCTTAATGATATGGATAGAGTTAAGCTTTAGGGACCTCCTTGGCTGATGTGGCATGACTCAAAATGAGTTGAAACAGATGCAAACATCCATTAATAATTGCAACATGGAATGTACAAAGTATGAATCTAGGAAAACTGGAAGTTGTCAAAAATGAAATAGAACACATAAGGATTGATATCCTAGGCATCAGTGAACTGAAATGCATTGGTTTTGGTAATTTTGAATCAGACAACCATATGATCTACTACGCCGGGAATAACAAAGTGAAGAGGAATGGTGTGGCATTCATCATCACAAAGAGTGTTTTAAGATCTGTCCTGAAGTACAATGCTGTCAGTGATAGGATAACATCCATACGCCTCCAAGGAAGACTAGTTAATAGATCTATTATTTAAATTTATGTACCAACCATCAAAGCCAAAGATGAGGAAATTGAAGATTTCTACCAACTTCTGCAGTCTGAAATTTACCAAACATGCAATCAAAATGTGTTGATTATCACTGGTGACTGGAATGCAAAAGTTGGCACAAAGAAGAGTTACCAGAGGTTAGAAAATATGGTCCTGGTGATAGAAATAACACTGGAGATTGTATGATAGAATTTTGTAAGACCAACAACTTATTCATTGCAAATACCTTTTTTCAACAACATAAACAATGACTATACACATGGACTTCATCAGATGGAATACACAGGAGTCAGATTGACTACATCTGTGGCAAGAAGTGATGGAAAAGCTCAATATCTTAGGCCAAAACAAAGGCAGGAGCTGATTGTAGAACAGATCATCAATGGCTCATGTGCAAGTTCAAGTTGAAGTTGAAGACAATTAAAGCAAGTCTGTGGGAGCCAAAATACAACCTTGATAATATCCCTCCTGAATTTAGAGACCATTTAAAGAATAGATTTGATGCATTGAACACCAATGACAGAAAACCAGAGGAATTATGGGATGACATCAAGGACATCATCCATGAAGAAAGCGAGAGGTCATTAAAAAGACAAGAAAGGAAGAAAAGACTGAAATGAATGTCAGAAGAGACTCTGAAACTTGTCCTTGAGCAGAGAGTAGTTAAAGCAAATGGAAGAAATGACAAGATAAAAGAGCTGATCAGAAGATTTCAAAGAGCAGCTTGATAAGACAAACCCAATTATTATAATGAAATGTGCAAAGACCTGGAGTTAGAAAACCAAAAGGGAAGAACATGCTTGGCATTTTTCAAGCTGAAAGAACTGAAGAAAAAATTTAAGCCTCAAGTTATAATATTCAAAGATTCTATGGGCAAAATATTGAATGATGCAGGAAACATCAAAAGAGGATGGAAGGAATACACAGACTCACTGCACCAAAAAGAATTGGTCAATGTTCATCCATTTCAAGAGGTGGCATATGATCAAGAACCAATGGTATTGATGGAAGAAGTCAAAGCTGCACTGAAGGAATTGGCAAAGAACAAGGCTCCAGGAATTGATGGAATACTCACTGACATGTTTCAACAAACGTATGGCCCAGTGGAGGCACTCACTTGGTTATGCCAAGAGATTTGGAAGACAGATACCTGGCCACTGATTAGAAGAGATCCATATTTGTACCCATTCCAAAGACAGGTGATCCCACAGAATGTGGAAATTATCGAAAAATATTATTAATATCACATGCAAGTAAAATCTTACTGAAGATAATTCAAAAACAATTGCAGTAGTATATTGACAGAGAGCTTCCAGAAATGCAAGCTGGATTGAAAAGAGGACATGGAATGAGAGATATCATGCTGATGTCAGATGGATCTTAGCTGAAAGCAAAGAATACCAGAAAGATGTTTACTTATGTTTTATTGACTATGCAAAAGCATTCAATTGTGTGGATCATAACAAATTGTGGATAACATCGAGAAGAATGGGAATTCCAGAATACTTGATTGTACTCTTGAGGAACCTGTCCATAGACCAGGAGGCTGCTGTTCAAACAGAACAAGGGGATACCACATGTTTCAAAACCAGGAAGGGAGTACATCAAGGTTGTATCCTTTCACCATACTTATTCAACTTGTATGCTGAGCAAATAATCCGAGAAGCTGGATTATATGAAGAAGAACATGGCATCAGGATTGGAGGAAGACTCAGTAACAACCTGTGATACGCAGATGACATAACTTTGCTTGCTGAAAGTGAGGATGACTTGAAGCAGTTATGATGAAGATTAAAGATGACAGTCTGCAGTATGGATTACACCTCAATATAAAGAAAACAAAAATCCTTACAACTGGTCCAATAAACAGCTTCATGGTGGATGGAGAGAAGATTAAAGTTGTCAAGGATTTCATGTTACTTGGTTCTACAATCAACACCAATGGAAGCAGCAGTCAAGATATCAGATGACGTATTGCATTGGGCAAATCTGCTGCAAAAGTCCTCTTTCAAGTGATGAAGAGCAAAGATGTCTCCTTGAAGACTAAGGTGAGCTCTGGTAGCATAGTGGCTAAGGCACTTGACTGCTAACCAGAAGGCTGGCAGTTCAAACCCACCAGCCACTCCTCGGAAGGAAGGTTGGGCAATCCTACTTCCGTAGTGATACTGCCTCGGAAACGTGGCTAAGGCACTTGACCGCTAACCAGAAGGCTGGTGCTTCAAACCCACCAGCCACTCCTCAGAAGGAAGATGGGGTAATCTACTTCTGTAGTGATACTGCCTTGGAATCCCAAGGAGGAGTCGCTATGAGTCAGGTCCGACTCGATGGCACATAACAACAACAACAACAACAACAACAACCCAAGCTGTGGTATTTTTAACCCCTTTTTTTGCATGTGACTGCTGGACAATGAATAAGGAAGGCCAAAGAAGAGTTGATGCTTTTGAGTTGTGATGTTGGAGAAGAATGCTAAGAGTACCATGGTCTGCTAAAAGGCCTAACAAATTTGTCCTGGAAGGAGTGCAGCCAGAATGTTCCTTGGAAGTGACAATAGCCAGACTTCGTCTCACCTACTTTGGTCATGTTGTCAGAAGGAACCATTCCCTGGAGAAGGATATCATGCTTGGTAAAGTGGAGGGTCAATGAAAAAGGGGAAGGCCCTCAACGAGATGGATTGACACAGTGGCAGCGGTGATGGGCTCAAGTACAGCAAGGATCATGAGGCTGGCACAAGACGGGGAAGTGTTTCATTCTGCTGTGCACAGGGTTGTTATGCGTCAGAGACAACTCGACGGCACCTAACAACAACAACAACACAACAACAGAGAGAGGCTGATCAGAGGGCTTTGCTGCATAAGAGTCAGTGAAATTTAAGCAACCTGCTCAGGAGTCAGGAGACTAAGGAGACAGATCAGGGTTCATCTGAATTAAGGAGGTTATTCCTAAACCTACATGATGGATTGAATTGTGTCTCCCAAAAATATGTGTTGCAAATCCTAACCCCAATACCTATGGTAAGGAGCGCTGGTGGTGCTGTGGTTAAACAATGGGCTGCCAAAATTTCTGTGGTTCGAATCTACCAGCTGTTTCTTGGGACAAAAATGAATCAATCAGCTTCTATAGATTTACAGCCTTGGAAACTCTATGGGGGGAGTTCTTCTCTGTCCTGTAGGGTCACCATGAGATGGAATTGACTGGATGGCAGTGGATTTTTACACTTGTGGTTATAATAACATTCAGAATGTGTGTTCTTTGTTAATAAGGTAATATTAGTGTAGCTTATGTCATAAATCAGTGTCTTTTGACATTGAAAAGAGATGAAACAAGCAAGGGAGCAAGCAGATATGGTTGAAGAGAGATGCCAAACAACATGAAGATCGCCTAGGAGCAAAACTTCTGGACAAGGACTTTCCTCCAGAGCCAACAGAGAGAAGTCTTCCCCTAGACTTGCCACCTTGGATTTGGACTTCTAGCCTCCTAGATGTGAGAAAATAAATTTCCACTTGTTAAAGTCATCCACTTGTGGTATTTCTGTTATAACAGCACTAGAGAACTAAGATATTCTACACTGTTTCCTTTAGGACTTATGGCTGAGAGCTATGGGAGCTCATGTGTTGTTGTTATGTGCCCTCGAGTCGAACCCAACTCATAGTGACCCCTCCTTGGGTTTCTGAGGTGGTATCGCTACGGAAGTAGATTGCCCAACCTTCTTTCCAAGGAGTGGCTAGTGGGTTTGAACTGCCAGCCTTCTGGTTAGCAGTCAAGTACCTTAAGCACTACACTACCAGAGCTCCTAATGGGACCTCATCTAGATAGAAAGAAGAGAGACTTACATATAAGTCCGGGCAAAGCTGGACTTCAGTAGGATCATGTGTAGCTGTAATTTGCTGAAATATATGTAGTCATACTGTAACAAGAGTCATCTTGTGCTTGAAATAGCCACCTGAGAGTGAGATAATTTGCATAGTTAGTAAAGAACAGTGACTGTCAAGTTGATTCAGTCTCATAAGGACCCCATATGTGTCAGAGTAGAACTGTGTTCCATAAGGTTTTCAATGGGTGAGTTTTCAGAAATAGATCCCCAGATCTTTCTTTCTTCCAAGATGCCTCTTGGTGGACTTGAACTGCCAACTGGTTTGAGTGAATATGTTAACCACTTACACAAAAGGAATGAAGGGTTAAGTGTAGTTTAAAGGTCGGCTAGAGTTTAAACAGGAGTATAGAGTCCCTTCAGTGCCTGCAAAGGAAGCCCGTGGGAGATCACAGTACATTTCTCCTTGGATTGTTTTCCTAGAACTTTGGTCATAGAACCCTGGGACATCTTTCTGGTTCTTCATCTTTGCACATGAAAATTACTTGTACCTCAATAGGGCACATTTTGAGATTAAAAGCCCCCAAATCCAAACCTATGGCTGTTGAATCAATTCTGACTCAGAGTGACTCTATTTAGGACAGAGTGTAACTAATAAAATTTCCAAGGCTGTAACTCTTTGTAGAAGCAGACTGCCATATCTTTCTCCTATGTAGGAGCTGGTGGGTTTGAACTGCTAGTGTGTTGGTTAACAGCCAAGCACTTTAACTACTGTGTCTTCAGGGCTCCTTTCATTGAGATTAAAACTAAAAGACCAAACCCACTGCTGTCAAGTTGATTCTGACTCATAGCAACCCTATAGGACAGAGTAGAACTGCCTATATGGTTTCCGAGGCTGTAAATCTTTACAGAACCAGGCAGCCTCATTTTTCTCCTACAGAATGGCTAGTGGTTTCAAACTGCTGACCTTTTTGTTAGCAGCCAAATGCTTTAACCACTGCCCCACTAGTGCTCTCATATGTTGAGATTAGGGGTTGGAAAATTCACTGCCCTATTTTTAAACATTAAAACTACCAAACCCATTGCCACTGAGTTGATTCCAATTCATAGTGACCCTATAGGACAGAGTAGAACTGCCCCATAGACTTTCCAAGGCTATAATCTGTATGGAAGCAGACTGCTTTATCTTTCTCCAGTGATTTGAACCACTGACCTTTTGGTTGGCAGCCAAACACTTAACTACTGTACCACCAGGGCTCCTTTAAAAAAAAAAAAAAAAAAAATAGGATCCTCTAAGTAACCTCCAATCTTTTTCAAGCAAAAGTAACCCAAAGATGAGTTCTTAAAATTAATGCAAGGCTCAATAAAAGTGCAACAGAATCTTGAACCTAAGTAATTCATTTCCACAAGTCACTAGACTCAATAAGTGGCATTCAACCTCCAATGGAGTTCTGACCTAGCTAAAAATGGCTTAGGGCCATTTAAGCAAAGCAAGCAGGACAAATCTTTGGCATTCTGCTGCCTGACAAGTAAACCAAAAACCAAACTCACTGCCATTGAGTCACATCCGACTCATAGTGACCCCTCCTTGGGTTTTCAAAGCAGTATCACTATGGAAGCAGATTACCCAATCTTTCTTCTGAGGAGTGGCTGGCGGGTTTGAGCCACCAGCCCTCTGGTTAGTAGTCAAATGCCTTAGGCATACAGGTATTGGCTAACAAATGAAAAGAAGCAGGAAAATGTCTATGTGGCTATAGAATGATATTTTAAAGAGGAAACTACTCATATCAATGGAATGATACTTTTTGGGGGTTAGATATATTTTAAAAAGGAGCCCTGGTGACACAGCAGTTAAGTGCTCAGCTGCTAACTGAAGGGTCAGTGGTTTGAAGCCACAGCTGCTCTGCAGGAGAAAGAAGAGGCAGTTTCCTTCTGTAAAGATTTACAGTCTTGGAAGCCCTATAGGGTCACTATGAGTTGGAATCGATTTGACAACAATGAGCTATATGCTGAAAAAGAAAACTAGGGCCATGAGTTAAAGAAAGAGAGAGGAAGGGGAAGGGAAAGAGGGAGGGAGTAAAAGAGAAGGGGAGAAGAGAGAGCAGGAGGAAAAAGGTTTTTGACTGCTCACCAGAAGGCCAGTGATACCACCTTGGAAACCCAAGGAGGGGTCACTGTGAGTTGGATCTGACTTGATGGCAGTGAGTTTGTTTATTTATTTATTTTAAATTTAAATAGGATATTGTTTAGACTGTTGCTTCCACTAATCTCTGCCTAATTTCTCTGAACTATGACTCAGGTCCTTACCCAGGGGCATGTCTGTCCTTGTTTTGACAAACCTTTAAAGTATTTACTCAGTGTTCAGTGCAGGTGGCTTTTCCATTCTTTGTATCCAGCAATCTCCTTTACAGGCCAAGAACCACAGATGACCAAGCTATCTGTCTCACACACACCTTACAAGAGCAATTCTTTGATTTTCTTGTCATTGCAACATTTCCTTGGCCTTGTCATGTGGGGTTGTTTCTGTGGTCTTCTGGCTGCCATAATTTTTGTGGTCCTTGGTTTCCTTGGAACCCTGTGGCGGAGGGTTAGGGTCTGAGGGCTGCCTGGGCAGAGGAGGAGGACTGGGTTACATACAGTGTTTGTTGTTTAGCAAAGGTCTGTCTGGAAAAAATTACATATCCTTCCAAAATCTCAGATTGGGAGATTTTAGTGGGTGCCTACCAAGAATAGCCAGAACAAAACTACATGGGAAGAATGTAAGACTTTCAGTCCTGCAGTCTTCTCTGGGTGTGGCTGTCTCCCTCTCACTCCCTCAGGGCACCTAGTGGACTGCTATCTCTATGGGCCACTATCAAAACCTGTCCTCAGGAACAGAATGAATGCACTCATTCACACAGGTGCAAAGGCTAAATGAGAAACTTCTCCTTACAGGTCTTAAAACAAAGGCATTAGTGACATTTTCTGATATCTTTTGATCAAAAAGGAGCCCCAGTGGTGCAGTGGTTATGTAAATGATCAGCTGCTAACTCAAAGTTTGGCAGTTTGAACCCACCAGCTTCTCTGCAGAACAATGAGGCAGTCTCCTTCAGTAAAGATTTACAGTCTTGCCCTATTTTAAAACATTAAAACTGCCAAACCCATTGTCATTGAGTTGATTCCAATTCATAGTGACCCTATAGGACAGAGTAGAACTGTCCCATAGACTTTCCAAGACTGTATTCTCTATGGAAGCAGTCTTGGAAACCCTATAGGGCAGTTCTACTCTGTTCTATATGGTTACTATGAGTTGGAATCTAGTCGACCGCAACTGGTTTGGATTTTTGGAGAGCTACCAAAAACAAAGAGAGAGAGATGTTCAGGAGTTGTCTTGGTTCTCTAATGCTGCTCTAACAGAAATACAAGTGGTTTATTCCCTTACAGTTTGTTGTTGTTATGTGCCTTTGATTAACAGTCAAGTGCCTTAGGCACTATGCTATCAGAGCTCCTGTTGTTGTTATTTGCTATCAGAGCTCCTGTTGTTGTTGTTATTTGCCATAGAGCTCATAGCGACCCCTCCTTGGGTTTCTGAGGCAGTATCACTACAGAAGTAGATTGCCTATCCTTCATTCCAAGGAGTGGCCGGCCTCTGGTTAGCAGTCAAGTGCCTTAGACACTATGCTACCAGAGCTCCTAAACAGAGCTCCTAGGAGGAGTTCAAAGTGCTGGCTCTAGGGGCTAGGTGAAGACCCTTTTGACCTTGGGCTTCAGCTCTGCCTCCTCTTTCAGGCCCACTAGAGCTGGAGGTGGTGACATGTAGAAGTGAGTTTTGAGGCTGAGCCTCTGGTGTTTAAAACCCAGCGAGATGCACCTGGTGCATAGGTAACAGCCCAGTTTATAGACTGAGACAGACTAGGAAGAAGGAAGAGGCTGTCCACTTCTGAAAGAATTGGCCAGGGAAA
>NW_006921630.1:7295136-7299129 GCF_000298275.1 Orycteropus afer afer
TCATTCTGCTGTGCATGGGGTCGCTATGAGTCGGAAACGACTCGACGGCACTTAACAACAACAGAGCTGGAGGCTTTTTCTGACTCACCCAGCTGCTGGTGCTGAGGCTGATGAACTCAAGGTTGGCAGGTAAAACGGCACAGTCCCAAGATAAGCAGGCAAACACAGCAGACCACTTATTCAAGTTCAGGAACTAGAGATAAAGACTCAGCCAAATGCAGGATCCAGATGTGCCAAAAATCTAGAGACATTTCTCAAAGCTTCTTCGTGTGTACTGGAATCAGGCCACACCCTGAAGGCAATTAGCTGCCCACACAGCAGATTTCACCATGCAGGTGATTGTAATCTCATCATGGGGAATAACTACATTTAGCTGCCTCCAGCCACGCCAAACCACAGCCCAGCCAAGCTGACACAATACCTTAACCACCACAGGGAGCATAGGAAAGCCTTCTTGGTTTCTCTGATATTGCACTTCATGGGCTTCAGCCTACAAAGAATGGCTCTTCACAACTATCTATCAAATTGACAATAGCAACTGAAAAAACTTAGAGGGCAATGAGTTTATGTCAGAGGAGGAAGAAAATCCAGAAAAGGAGGGTGATAATGGTACAATCTGAAGAATGTAACCAATGTCACTGAATTGTACATGTAGAAATTGTTGAATTGGTATATGTTGTGCTGTGTATTTCATTCTCAATTAAATATATATATATATTTAATTTTGCTGTTGTTGTTGAGAATATACACAGCACAACATAGTGCCTAAGGCACTTGACTGCTAACCAGAAGGCTGGCGGTTCAAACCCACCAGCCACTCCTCAGAAAGAAAGTTAGGCAATCCACTTCCGTAGTGATACCACCTTGGGTCCGACTCAATGGCAAACAACAACAACATAGGCTCTTTGGCAAAGTTTGCTTGATATTCAAAATAAGTCTGGAGTCCCCTCTCTTTTAAACTAAACTCTGTAAGAAACACAGTCAAGCTACCTTGTATTGCACACCAACTATATGTCAGGTATTTTGTAAAGCACTTTACATTCCATTATTTTCTTATTAATTTTCAAAAGTAGGTAGAATATCATCTAGGATCTTTTTGCTTGATCTGAATCAAACAGGCATAAATGCAAAGGTAATTTATTGGCTTATGAAACTGGAAAGTCCAGGCATTGAGCAATATTGGACTCAAACAATATTATCAGATGTTATCAGAACCTAGTCTTCCTCCATTCCTTGGCATGCGTGGCTCTGCCTTAATTTCTGTGTTGGCTTCTTTCTCAAGTTCATTGTGGGGACAGGTGGCTGGAACTACTCCAGTAAGACAGTCTTCCAGCATCTCTATTTTCTTCAAATAATAGAGAGCAGCACTTCCCGGGACCTTCCTCATAAGAGCTTAGACACACTCTGATTATGTGCTCATTTCTGAACCTGTCACATGACTAGGGCTTTCAAAAAGTCTGTTCTGAGTCATGTGCTGCACTCCTGGAGTGGGGTGATCGAGCCCTAACCAGACCAAGCATAGAAAAGGGAAGAGAGTCCCTAAAGGGGAACTGGGGGAGTAGATTCTGGATTGTTGGTGTTAGGTGCTGTTGAGTTGGTTTTGACACTAGCAATCCTATGCACAACAGAGAAACACTGCCTAGTCTTGCACCATCCTAACAATCATCACTGTGCTTGAGCTCATTGTAGGAGCCACTATATCAAACCTTTTTCACTGACCCTTTTCTTTACCAAGCATGATATCCTTTCTCTAGGAACTGGTACCTCCTGATATCATGACCAAAGTATAGGAGACAAAGTCTGGCCATTCTTTCTCCTAAGGAGAATTTCAGCTGTACTTCTTCCAACACAGATTTGTTCAATCTTCTGGCAATCTCTGATATTCCCAATATTCTTCACCAACACCATAATTCAAGGGCATCAATTCTTCTTTGATCTTCCTTATTCCTTGTCAAGCTTTTGCATGCACACGAGGCTATTGAAAAGATAACGGCTTGGGTCAGTGCACCTTAGTCTTCAAAGTGACACTTTTGCTCCTTACCACTTTAAAGAGAGACATCTTTTGCAGCAGATTTTCCCAATGCAATATGTTGTTTGATTTCTTGACTGCTGCTGCTTCCATGAATGAAATCCTTGATAACTTCAATCTTTGCCTTGGTGATAGAAATGACTCTAAAGCTCACATGATAGAATTTTGCAAGACTGATGACTTATTCATTACAAATACTCTTTTTTCAAACAACATAAACAATGACTATACACATGGACCTTGCCAGATGGAATACAGAGGAATAAAATTGACTACATCTGTGAAAAGAGACAGTGGAGAACCTTAATATTATCAGTCAGAACAACGTCAGGGGCTGACTGTGGAACAGACCATCAATTGCTCATATGCAAGTTGAAGTTGAAGCTGAAGAAAATTAAAACAAGTCCATGAAAGGTCCCTGGGTGGTGCAGATAGTCTGCACTCAGCTGGTAATCCCAAGGTTGTTTGTTCGAACCCACCCAGCAGCACTGCAGAAGACCCACACCTGACAAGTGTATTCCCTAAAGATTACAGCCAACCCCACTCTGAAAACTATGGAGTCTCTCTATATGAATAGATAAGAAAAAGAATGCCTCAACAATAAAACAAGTCTATGAGAGACAAAATATGACTTTGAGTGTATTCCACCTGACTTTAGAGACGATCTGAAGAAGAGATTTGATGCATTGAACACCAATGACCAAAGATCAGATGAGATGCGAGATGACATCAAAGACATCATACATGAAGAAGAATAAGTCATTGAAAAGACAGGAAAAAAAAAAAAAATGCATTGACCCATGTCACTTTAGTTTTGTGTATTTTACTGTACATAAATTATATTTCAATAAAATGCATTAAAACAACAACAACAACAAAAAAAAAAAAAGAAAATGAATGATATACTGCACTGGGCAAACCTGCTACAAAAGACCTCTTTAAAGTGTTAAAAAGCAAAGATGTCACTTTGATGACTAAGATGCACCTGACTCAAGCCATAGTATTTTCAATTACCCTATATGCCTTCAGAAGCTGGACAATGAATAAGGAAGACCAAAAGTGAATTGATGCCTTTAAATTATGGTGTTGGTGAAGAATACTGAATATACTATGGACTGCCTGAAGAACAAACAATTCTGTCTTGGAAGATATACCAGCAGAAAGCTTTTTAGAAGTGAAGATGGTGAGACTTTATCACTTATACTTGAGACATGTTATCAGGAGCCACCAGTCACTGGAGAAGGACATCATGCTTGGTAAAGCAGATGGTCAGTGAAAAGAGGAAAACCCTCAAGGAGATAGAATGACAATGGCAGCAATAATGGGCTCAAATAGCAATGATTGTGAGGATGACACAGGAAAGGCCAGTGTTTCATTCTGTTGTACAAAGAGTCCTAACAACACCTAACAATAACAACAACATGACAAGTTTAAAAAAAAAATAGTGAGAAATATGTTGGTTGTAAAATAATACTTTTTCAAAAATGAAATAAAACTGTGTGTGTATATGTGCATGTATTAAAAAAAAAAAGACAGGAGAGAAAGAAAAGACCAAAATGGATGACAGAATGACTTTGAAACTTGCCCTTGAACAGAGAACAGGTAAAGTGAATGGAAGATTCTGAGGAGGCAACAAGAGATGTTCAAATCCCTGTGTTTGTGTTTTAGTTTTATAGATGAGGAAGCTGAGGCTCAGGGGGTTTAAGAAAGTTGCCCAAGGTCATAGCTAGTAATTGGCATAGCAGGGACTTGAATCTTTTTTTTTTTTTTAGTTTTGTGTATTTTACTGTACATAAATTATATTTCAATAAAATGCATTTTAAAAAATATTACAGCATAGTAGAAAGATATACATGGCTCCACATGGTGTTTTTTTGTTTTTTTTTTTTAGGATTTGGGTGAAGATTTACAGAGTAAATTCACTTTTCATACAGCAGTTCACATATACTTTGTCTCATGTCATT
>NW_006921630.1:7300895-7301376 GCF_000298275.1 Orycteropus afer afer
TTCATGTCTTCTGCCCATTTTTTAATTGGATTGTTTGTCTTTTTGTTATTGAGGTGTTGGAGTGTTCTAAGGGACTTGAATCTTGTTTGTCATACCTAACAATCCACATTTGTTGTTCCATTTATTCAGAGAAAATGTGCTTGCTCTTTAAATAAATAAACGCAAGAATGCATAACTAGAGTAAGTGAACTAGTTAATGCCAGTTTTCCATCATGAAAATCCTCCCTATCTTGTCCTGTAAATTCATTCTGAGGGACACATTAAAGCTCTCTAGGAAGGCATAACTTTCTTTCCAATATGCCAGTGTCTGAATACTGCTGCCAAGGAAGAGAAGGGGACTGAGGCAATTTATTAAAGATATAGGACGTATTTTTTACTTGATAATCAGAATCACCTGAACAAAAAACTCTTCTGGCTTCAAGAAAGTCAATGTGTTAAGTGAATATTTAATACAATTTTGACTCTTTGCACCAAATATGGG
>NW_006921630.1:7302806-7307008 GCF_000298275.1 Orycteropus afer afer
ATTGCCCAACCTTCCTTCCCAGGAGTGGCTGGTGGGTTTGAACCGCCAGCCGTCTGGTTAGCAGGCAAGTGTCTTAGCCACTATGCTACCAGAACTCCCATAAAATATATACAATGGTGATAATAATACTTTCTTTATAGGTTTTCTTAAAATGTCAGATAGGATACTGTATTTTAAAACTCCAGAATATTTATCAATCTTAATGCATTTCACAAAGATGAAGTATTATAGTTCTCCCAATCTAGTAATCCAAGAGTTCCATGGTTATCTGTTTATATTAACAATGGAAAGTCCCAAGAGGTAGATTTAAATCAAGTTAGAACTGAAGTCTGCAACTTCAATGGGTGATTCTGAACTAGGTAACAACCACCTATTCAGGAAATTGTGGCCTTCAAAAAAACAAAACATACTTTTCCAACTAATATGCTTTATTAGATTGAAATGCAAAAGGAGTGTGGTAGAAATGTGGTATCAAATTCTGAAACAAAATTAGTAGTAACCAAAACTGTAACCAAAACTGTGAGTCATCTAACTTTCTCAACACATGTGACTTCTGGATCTTTCACTCTTATCCAAGTGATTCCATGGGTCCAGAGCACCCCACGTCTATCACCCCAAATATAACCAAATGCTCTCAGCAGGAAGCAGGAGGGTTCAGGAGAAAGAAGGACAGTCACAAGCCTAAACAGCAGTTTTACCAAGACAGAATTAGAACAAAGCAACAAACTATGCAAAGGACAGAGCCTTTCAATTTCAAGGTTTAGTTCATGTAAAAGTGGTCACTGTCAGCTCAGTGGCCAGGCCTGCTACAGGGTGCACTCTAGCAATACTGGGGAGTCATTTTCCTCCCCAAACCTTCCCTGGTACTCTCTGCCTTGCTTCGGCAAGGCACAAAAACTTAACACCTTTGATCATCTTTAGTCATATGATCACATTGCTTCTTGGCTTTTCCTGACTTTCCTTGCTTATTAAACAGTGACTAAGCACTAACCATCATATCATCTCAGGCTGGGTTCTCTAGTGAAATGTGTGTGTGTGTGTGTGTGTAGTGCCTAAGGCATTTGACTACTAACTAGAAGGCTGGCAGTTCAAACCCACCAGCCACTCCTCAGAAGGAAGATTGGGCAATCTACTTCTGTAGTGATACTGCCTTGGAAACCCAAGGAGGGGTCACTAGGAGTTGGATCCGACTCCATGGCAGTGAGTTTGGTTTGGTTTGGTTGGTATGTATGTATATGTGTATGTATATGGAGAGAGAGAGAGAGAGAGAGAGAGAGGCGAAGAGAAAGATTTATCTCAAGGAAATGGCTCATGCAGTTGTAAAGGCTGACAAGTCCCAAATTACATGATTGCAGGAGCTGATAAACCCATAATCAATAGGCTGTTGGGCCACAGGGCTGCAGAAGCTAGTGGATCCCAAAATTGACAGGTCAGATGGCAGGTTACTGGCTCACAGGGCTGCAGAAGCTGGCTAATCCCACAATCAGTAGATCAGATGACAGGCTGGTAGCTCAAGTCCCAAGAACCAGACATCAGATGATGATAAGCCAGATGCAGGATCCAGAACAAGGAAGAGCCTTGCCAGAGCATCCATATATATGTTGGATGCAGGTCATACCCCAAGTAAAGTCCCCTTAAATCAGAGTAAGGGTGTGACTTGAGTAAGGCTGACTTCAGCCATGGTCTCTTGTAAGGCTATGGCTAAAGATATACCAAACAATAATCTTTCCTCCTTAACATATAGAGGTTAGGATTTACAATGCGTAAAATGGAGGATAATTAAATCAGCTCACAAAATGGAGGACAACCACACCATATTGGGAATCATGGCTTAGCCAAGTTGACACATAATATTAACCATTATATATGTGTATGAGATAGTTTGTTTGTAGAACTGGAAGTAGAGTGCCTACTGTGTTACCACTCACAGGCACTGGACAGTACAGCCCCTGATCTAAAGGAACTCCCTGACTGTGGGAAAGAGAAATGATTCATTGGCCTACAGAGTGGTGCCTGGACTGAGTATTGAAGGATGGATCAAAGCCAGTTCTTCAGACTAATGATAGTGAGAGATATCCCAAGCCAAAAGAACGTAAGCTAAGGAGACACACAGTAGTCTATATTGTATTTGGAACTTTTGTGCCAATATGGCTGTACTACAGGATGGATGTGGCTGAAAGAGGGTGAGGAAAAGAAGCCAGAGAGGTAAACAAGGGCTAGATCATGAATAGCCTTGTAAGTCATTGTCTTAATTATCTAGTGCTGCTATAACAGAAATAATACATGTGGGTGACTTTAACAAACAGAAATTTATTTTCTCACAGCTTAGGGGCCAAAAGTTCTCAGGGAAGTTTTCTTTCTCTGTCAGCTCTGGAGGAAGGAGCCTTGTCTCTTCTGAGCTTCTGCTTGTGGGTCATCTTCATGCAGCTTGGCATCTCTCCTTTCCCAACTCTACTTCCATAGCTTGTGTTTAATCTCTTTTATATCTCAAAAGAGATTGACTCAAGATATACCCTACTCTAATCCTGTCTCATTAACATAGAAAAAACAACACATTTCCAAATGGAATTATTAGCACAGGCATATAGGTTAGGATTTACAACACATATATTTTTGGGACCCAGTCTCCAATCCATAACAGTCATATTTTAAAATTTGCCTTATCATGAGGGCAATGCAAAGGCATTGAGGAGTTTTAAACACAGACATGATATGTTCAGATATGCATTTAAATAATAACAAGTAATATGTTCCAAATAAAATTTGGAAAATAAGAAAAGCACAAAAATGTGTAACAGATTTATTGAGTGTGCTAGACATACTATGGCTCTAGCTAGCAAGAAAGAACATTTCTTTCTCCTGCTGCTTTAGAAAATCTATTCTAGAATGAAATCTTTATCACATTCTGTAGCTTTTCTGGTCCCATTCAGTCACAAGAAAGCTCTCATTTGAATACTGTAGAAGTGTTCTCAAGTTGGAGATGGAGGAATAGGCAGACAAGCGACACAGACCCTCTTCAACAAAGAAAAGATAAATCAATTCACAGAGATACAGAAGATAATTCTGGAGGCCTGAGCTTTGAAAGGAACTATACAGAAGTGGATTAGGCACCAACTAGTGGAAAAACCTGAACAGTGAGTACAGAGATGGTCAGAGCTGCGGATGGTCAGCTATTCTGAAGGGACCAACAGCCTGAATATTTCCAAGTGTTGTTGGGACCTGAGAATTGACCTAAAGATCAGCCCTAAGGTCACTAAGGGCTACAGGGATGACTGTGCTGGTGGCCTGTGACTAGGAAGGGAAACAGCAAGGAGGGAGACAACCTGAGCTATTGACTGTCTGCTGTCTAGAGGGTGCAGTCATTTTCATTGTTTACACACGGCAGGCATTTTGGATATTTAAAGTGATTGAGGGCTGAGCCATTTTGAATGTTTATAAGTGGAAGCCATTTTGGATATTTAAAGTGATCAAGGGTGCAGCCATTTTGAACCTTTACAAGCGGTGGTCATTTTGGATATTTAAAGTGATTGCATTCTCATTCAGATTCCAGGGACCTAAGAATAGGCTCTGTTTGCCAAGGTTGGCAGAGACATACAAGAGACTGACAACAGGAAAGGAGACAGGTGGTGAGTATACAAGTGCTGTCAATTAGTGAATAGAGGAGCACAGCACAGTGCCCTGCTTGCGTAGATAACAAACAAAGAAAACGAAAATTGTAGGCAAGTCACTCCAACATACAATCACCAATTAAATATAAACACAAAAATGTCACAATGCCTCAGAGACAACAGAGCATCACAGTCCACACAAAGAAGCAAAATAAAGCAGGAGAAACAAGGGACCAGGATACAGACCCAAAACATATCCCTGAGGAAGACGCAGCATTGGAACTCCCTGATAAGGAATTCAAAACAATTATGTTTAGATATCTTCAAAGGATTGAGAGACAGATCAAGGAAAACACAGACAAAACCCTAGAAGAATTTCAGAAGAAAATACAAGAAAAAAATGACAATATAAATGAAGAATTAGAAATGATTCAAAATCTACAGCAGAAATCCAGGAGATTAATACTAAATTATCAGAAATAGATAACGCATTGAAAGGGCAAAGGAGTAGAACTGATGCAATGGAAGACAGAATTAATGAGATGGAAGACAAATACCTGAATACTTCTTTGGAAAGGGATCAATCAGAAAAAA
>NW_006921630.1:7308238-7321998 GCF_000298275.1 Orycteropus afer afer
TCTAAGCACGTGAGAGAGAGTGGGCACCTCCCAGAACATTGTATTGTGCCACTCCCAACAGAAATAACCCAGGTGGATAGCTTCAGCAATCAGGGGCTGCTCAGTTGCTCATACAAAATCCCACCTTGGAGTTTACAAAGACTTATGGGTAGAAAAGCCACACTAAGTAATTTACTACACCGCAACATCAAAATAAAGAAGAGGACTAGCACAAATATTTAACAAATACTTGAACAATAGCAATGAAGGAAGTGATAACATAATTTATAAACAAAAGGAGCTCATCATAGAAAATTATATGGAACAAAGAAATTGACACTACAAAAAAGCACATAACAAAAATGACAGCAACAAATTCATATTTGCCAATAATTACATATCTGGCAAGGGATTTACCTCTAAGATTTATAGAAAACTCCAATGCCTCAACACCAAAGGAATTAACAATCCAATTGAAAAATGGGCAGAAGACATGAACAGACACTTCACCAAGGAGTGGCCAGCTAATATATGAAGAGATGCTCACAATCATTGGCCATCAGAGATATGTAAATCAAAACAACAATGAGATACCATCTCACCCCAGCACTAATGGCAAAGTTCAACAAGACAGAAAATAACAAATGCTGGCAGGGATGTGGAGAGACTGGGACTCTCATACACTGCTGGTGGGACTGTGAAGTGATACAACTACTGTGGAAAGCAACATGGTGATTCCTTAGAAAGCTGAAATTGGAGATACTATTTGACCCAGCAATCCCATTACTAGGTATATATCCTAGAGAGGTGAGGGCCAGAAAAGGAACAGATATATGCATACTCATGTTCATTGCAGCACTATTTATAATAGCAAAAAGAGGAAACAACCTACGTGCCCATCAGCGGAAGAGTGGATGACCAAGCTATGGTACATACACATACTGGAATGCTATGTAGCACTAAAGAATAATGTAGAGTCTGCAAAACACTGCATAATATGGATGAACTTGGAGGATGTTATGCTGAGTGGAATGAGTCAATCACAGAAGGACAAATATAGTATTAGTTCGTTGTTGTGGAAGGTCAAGAGAAGGTTTATATATGGAGGAAAACTTCCTTTGTTGGTTGCCAGGGGTGGGAGGGGAGGGGAAGGAACACTGCCAAAAAAAAAAAAAAAAAAAGCATTGACCCATGTCACTTTAGTTTTATGTATTTCACTGTACATAAATTATATTTCAATAAAATACATTTTAAAAAAAGGGGTTCTCGAGTCTAATATTAAGCCTTAAATCTTCTATTCATTGTAGAACTTCTCTCCTCTTTCCAGCTAGGCTTGCCTCTGGCTTAGAAGCTTGAAGTGGAGAAGGGGTGCATAGTCAACTTTCTTTTGACATCTTCTATGCCAGCTGCTTTCTCCTGATCCAGGTCTGTGGAGAGGGACTAGGGCAAAGGGCCAAACCTTATGTGGCTGAAACAAGTGTCACCTGGCATGGCATTTGCATCTTGGAACTCCCTAGTAAGGGATCTTTGGCTATAGTGCCCTTCTGCCAGGTGGTTCTCTTGGACGGGATCCCTTTTGAGAAGGCCCATGAATGAGTCCCATCCATTCCAGGACCTATCAACCTGTGGAAGTGCAGCTCACTGCCCATGAGTTCTCTTTCTTCATTCTGCTGCCAGTCTTTCACCTGTATACTTTTGGTGAGAGTCAGTCACCAGCCCCTGTGTCCCCCGAACTCTAGGAGATACATGTCAAGACATCCAAGAAGTTCATGTGGAAGGCCCCTTATTTTAATATTAAGGTGAGGAAGTGTTTCCCATGGCAGAGTAGGGGTGGGTTGCAGAACACACACAGCACCAGGACAACCCTCTATAAAGAAACCTTTACTTCTGGCCTCGCAAACCTCACAAAGGATTTTTTTATATGAAAACTTCTCTTTCATAGTCTGAAGTTGAGTGATAGGCAAATGCTGATGGAGCCCTTTCACAATCTCTGTGCATGTCCTGCATATCTAGGTGGTGCAGCACTTCATTTAGGAATGTGATGTTACTTACCAACTTGTTGTTATGTGCTGTCGAGTCAGACCCAACTCATAGTGACCCCTCCTTGGGTTTCCAAGGCAGTATCACTACGGAAGTAGATTGCCCAACCTTCCTTCTGAGGAGCGGCTGGTGGGTTTGAACCACCAGCCTTCTGGTTAGCTGTTAAGTGCCTTAGGCACTATGCTACCAGAGCTCCTACTTGCCAATTTGTTATTGTTGTTATGTGGCGTCAAGTCAGACCCGACTCATAGCGACCCCTCCTTGGGTTTCCGAGGCAGTATCTCTACGGAATTAGACTGCCCAACCTTCCTTCCGAGGAGTGGCTGGTGGGTTTGAACCGTCAGCTTTCTGGTTAGCAGTCAAGTGCCTTAAGCAGTATGCTACCAGAGTTCCCATTTGCCAACTTAGGACCTACCATATGTATTCTTAGCCTTTGGAAGCTTGAGATAATAGAGGAAGCAATTTTCTGCAAAAAATCCGTAATTCCACAACTTGTTGGTTTGGTTGCTTTTTCCTCTTTGGAAATGCACAGAATAAGAAGTGAAAGTCTCCTCAATTTTAACGTTTTGGTTTGTATTCTTTAAAATTGTCTTCTGTACTTATACAAATACAGAAAAGACAGACAGAGAGATAGATGGATAAATAGATAGATAGACACAGATGGATGATTTTGAAACATTGCTACTCATTTGGTGACATTCCTCCAGCAAGATGTGGGAATATTATGTTCTCTTCCCTTGAATTGAGGTAGGCTAGTGGCTGCTTTGACCAAAGGAATACAGTACAAATGAAGCTATCCGACTCCTGAGACTAGGTCATAAAAGTCCATAAAGCATCCACCTTGCTCCCCAGGAACACTAGTACTTGAAGCACTGAGGCATGTGGAAGAAATCTGAGGACTCTTCATGATGAACATCTTCCTGATGTTGGAGAAACCACACACAGGCCCTCAGTTGACAGTCTCAGCTGTCCTTCAACATCCCCACCTAAGCGCCAGCATCTTAGGAGTAGGTCTTCTAGCTCCAGTTACTCTAGCCATCAGCAGAAATTTAAGTCATCCTAGGTGAGGCCTGAAATATCACAGGGCATTTATATTTCATTAAATGACCCCTGTTAAGCCCTGTACACATTCCTGTATCCACAGAATCTCTGACTGTAAGATAATGGTTATTGTTTTTTTGCTATTAAGTTTTGGGGTGACTCGTTACAGAGAAATAGATAACAAGAACAGACTTAACATGCATATTAAGAAGTTTATTTAACTGCAGATGGTAAGGATGGAGAAGAATGTAGCAAGATGGGGAAAAGAAAGACAAGGTATGATGAAGTTTTTGCAGTAAACCACGTGAGAGGTAAAGGCAAAATTAAGGCAATGGTAGAAGGGATGGAATGATGGGGCCCAACTGAGAAATATTCAGGCTCAACACTTCTGCTCAAAAATAAGAAGCATAAAAGATGGGAGAAGAAGGCATAGGTCAGTACCCTTGTATGCACTGTGAATGGATGTCCCTTTTGTCATAACTCAGCTTTTTCTCCTTTCTGTGTGTAGAGTCAGGTTTCTCACCCCAGGCTGTGATTAAATGCTTTAATTCCACCAGCAGAGTGCCCTAAATGTTAGGCTGTAGATTATATTAATCAATGCATTTTGTTTTATCTTACATGCTCAGTTAAAAGTCTCTTCTATGTAGAAAGAAAATACATGCAAAACAATGTACAAATTAGCATAGACTTGCCGTTATTTTAAGCTGAGCCTTTGCACCTTGTCAGTGAGTGAAGAGACCTCTTGATGAGCAGGGTCAGTCCACAGCAATCAAACCCCATGGGTTCAACCTCCCTACTGCAGGCAGTAAAGGACAGAGTATATTCAACAACAGAAAGAGAGAAAAATTGCTTCTGGCCACCTCACTAACAGATTTCAAAACATACTAGGCTCAGATGGCAGAATAGTACCTACAATGAGGTACAGTTTTCATTATAAAAGGTAAGTACAAGTATCAATATGTGTGTAGCCAAAAGACCAGAGCATGTGTGCTAAAGATGGTGAAGGTTATTTTCTTTGGGGGTGGGATTAAGTCTGGTACTGTTTGTTTGTTCCTTTGTGCTTTGCTGTGTTCTCCAAATATTCTGTATGTGTATTATTTTTGAAATTTCAAAAAAAAAATTGTTATGTTAAAATCATTAAGCCCTCATGATTTCATTCATCTCACTATAGGTCCCTGGGTGGCCCAAATGGTTTGATGGTTCAAACCCATCCATTGGCACTGCAGAAGAAAGGGCTGGAGATCTGCTTCCATAAAATTATAGCCAAGAAAACCCTATAGAGCAGTTCTACTCTGTGACACAAGGAGTCACTGTGGTAGTTCAGCAGTCAAGTGCCTTAGTGTCAACGTGGCTGGGCCTGGTTGAGTGGCTGGGCAGCTGAATGTAGTATTCCCCATGATGAGACTGGTAATCAACTCCATGGTGGAATCTACTGTGAGCAGCTGTGTAGTTGCCTTAAGGACATGGTCTGCTTCCTGTATATAAGGAGAAGCCTTGGGGAATGGTCTCTATCTTATGGCACACTTGGACCCTGCATGTGGCTGTGTCATTGTTCAGCAGCTTGCCATGCTCTTCCAACCTTGGGACTTTCAATGAACTTGAATGAATGACCTGCCTTGTGGTTTGGTAACATCAGGACTGTGCCTTTTTACTTGTCGCCCTTGGGCTTGTCAGCCTCAGCAGCCAGCAGCTATCTGAGTGAAGAAAAGCCTCTAGCTCCAGTGAGCTGGGAGCAAGAGGCAGAGCTGAAGCCCAAGGTTGAGGAACTTTCACCCAGCCCCTAGAGCCTGACACTTGAACTCAGAATTAAAGCCTCCAAACTGTTAGAGAATAAACTCCTGTTTGTTCAAGCCATCCCATTTGTGGTATATTCCTGTCAGAGTGGCACTAGGTAACTAGAACAGTGACCAAGAGTTGGAATTGACTTGATGGCAATGGGGCATGTTAAAAATCTTTGTTTTTGTTGCTGTGAGCCATTGAGTTGATTTCCCATAGGGTTTCCTAGGCTGTAAATGACTACTTCACAATTTCACCCATCTCACTCATATTTTATCAGTGCTAGTATCACCTGCCAAACTCATTGCTGTGGAGTCAGTTCTGACTCATAGCGATCCCTCCTTGGGTTTCTGAGGCTGTATCTCTAAGGAAGTAGATTGCCCAGACTTCCTTCTGAGGTGTGGCTGGTGGGTTTGAATCGCCAGCTTCTGGTTAGCAGTCAAATGCCTTAGGCACTACGCCACCAGAGCGCCTCAAGCATTCCGTAAGAGGTCAAAAGTGTATTTAGGGCCTATTGACACACAAAGTGTAGGGATCTTCTCATTCTGCATTTCAGAATTCTTTTCTAAACACTTCTCCTCCAATTTCACCCCAATTCCCAAGTACTCAGGATACCCTTTGGATCCTCCAAACTTCTCTACAGTGCCAAGTCTGTGGTCTTTAGTAACTAATGTCTGTGCTCCCAAATCGCTTCTCTCTCTGGCACCTCCCATATTCTCCCATTTCCCACCCTCCATCCAAGTGCCTATTTCCCAGGTAGTTCTCTGGGTTTTAATAAAGGTTGCCCAGTTAATGTTACTGTGTCACTAATTGGTGATACTGAAGCTGTAGTCAAATGCAGATTTTCACGCTTCCACTAATCCATGTGCAAGCAGGTCACAACCTCTTTCAACCAAGCAAAGAAGGTTTCCTGTGGCCAGGCGCCATCGCATTAATATCAGATAGAGCAGCAACTAATTCAGTCATGTTGATGAATGCCCAGATGGTGCCCAGACTCATCTGCAGTCGGAGCTACAGAGCTAGAGTGCAAGAAACCAATTTCCTCCTGGCCTGAAGTGCTCCAGGTCACCTCTACTTACAGAGAAAATGACATGAGTCACTGAATCTTCTGAGCCTGCTTATCCAGAACATTGTGAACAGCAAAGCCACCAAATAACAATAGGTGTACACAAAATGCACATTGCCTCACCCCATTAGTCCCAAACATCTAAGTCTGATTTCCCAGAAAAAAAAAAAAAAAGCTAGGGAAACTGCAAAGTGCAGCAATTACAAAAAGTGCTTCAGATCAATACTCAACAGGGGAAGAAAGAAATGCAGCCAAACTTCTGAACTCTAGCTATTGAACAACTCAAAATCAAGGCTGTAGGGACTTCAGGTGGTTTGGATGGCTTTCTGGTTTATTTCTGTGGAGTACAAGTGGGAGTGACTTTTTTATATATGAAGGTTTTATTCATTAAACAAGCATTCGTCACTACCTACTATATGTCAAGTGTTATGCCAAGTCCTGATGCTTCAAATATGAATATGGTCTAGTCCTCATTTTGCAAAAATCTACAATCTAATTGGGGAGGGAGTGGCAACAGGGATTAGTCCAAATGATTAAACAAACAGCAGTAAAAGAAAGTCAGTCCTATAAGAGAGTACAAGGGAATAGAGATGAGGAAGAGCTTAAGTCCTTATGCCAGAACCTGGGTAGGGGGATAGGGAAATGAGCAGAGGTGGGAATGGGGGTAGTAGTCCCTAGGTGGAGAGTGGAGTCCGTGAGTGGTGCAAACAGTTAAAGTGCTGCTCAGCTACTGACCCACAGCAGCTCTGGTGGCGTAGTGTCTAAGGCATTTGACTGCCAACCAGAAGGCTGGCGGTTCAAACCCACCAGCCACTCCCTGGAATGAAGGTTGGGCAATCTGCAATCTATTTCTGTAGTGATACCGCCTCAGAAACCCAAGGAGGGGTCCCTATGAGTCGGATCCAACTCAACGGCAGGGAGTTTGGTTTTTTATTACTGACTGACAGATTAGAGTTTGGAGTCAACTCAGAGATACCTCGAAAGAAAGGCCTGGTATCTACTTCTGAAAAAGCAGTCATTGAAAACCCCATGAGGCACAGTTCTGTGAGGCACGTGAGGTCTCCATGAGTCAGAATCAACTCCATGCCAACCGGTTTTGATGGGAGGTGATCTGTGCGCCAAGGAGGAACAACAGACCCTGTAAGTTCACTGATAACTAGTCAAGCAAATGGCCAGTGAGGTACAAAATAAAGAAGG
The DNA here is from genome assembly GCF_000298275.1 of Orycteropus afer afer. Lineage (NCBI taxonomy): Eukaryota > Metazoa > Chordata > Mammalia > Tubulidentata > Orycteropodidae > Orycteropus > Orycteropus afer. The sequence continues at coordinate 7,315,338 of NW_006921630.1, forward strand.
GGAGATTAAAAAGATGAGAGTGTCTTTATATACTAAGGACAGTTTCAGATTTCTATATTATCTTAGTTTTCTTTTGTTTCTTGCTTCAGTCTAAGATTGAAACTAAGTGGAAACGACATTTTGTAACCTTGAAAATGGAAATGGCAGGAACTGACCTGTTAATCTCACACAGCTAAACTCATTCAAATCTTCATTTATCTGCTGTTAGCCTTTTAGGTTCATATTTGTCCTAGATAATAGATCAGAGAAATGTAAAAAGAATAGAAAAGTCAATCCTTTTTAAGTAATTGGTTTATGTTTTGTATTCTGCTTCCAAAGACATTCAGAGGAAATAATTAATGTACTGTATCTGTTTAACTGATCTAGTTAAAATGTTTATGAAAAAGTTGGAAACTATAGCTACATTTCAACTTTATTTCCTCAAGCTATCCCTTTCCTCAATTAGCCTGGTAATTGAGAGATAACTATAGAATATGCCACATCCACTCCAAAGTATATTTGCAGGAAAAATGCCAGAGATCTGGCTCTCTATTCTTTCTCTCTGAATAAAGGGCTCCCAGATGCCCTAGATGCACCTAAAGTCTATTTTTATGTGGCAAATGGATTATACATTTATTTCCTTTGAACTAATTTTTAAATTTATAAGCAGAATATGCTTATGGATTAAAATAGAAGTACAGACGAGAATAACAGCCACTTCCCAGAAGTAATCAGAGTTAACAGTTTTGTGAATCTACTTCCAATATACATTATGCAACAAAATTATGTTGTAGACCATGCCATCTCCAAAATTTCTGTATTGGCGAGGCTTAGGAGAGGCAATCTGGTTAGATAGGAAGTCTAAGGGATCAGCTACATTTGCATAATAAGTAGTTTGTATTTAGGTTGTTGATTTGGCATGGTTTGTGGGGGTGGAAATTGGAGGAAATTATACATCAGAAAGGAAGACAAAGGCCTCCTAGAACAACCCAGGGCAAGTAGTGATACATACACATACATACATACATACATACATACATACATACATACATGTATATACACACATACACACGTGTTGAAGTTCTAAGGAGCTCTGGCGGCACAGTGGATAAGGCATTTGGCTTCTAACCGGAAGGTCGGCAGTTCAAACTCACCAGCTTCTCCATGGAAGAAAGATGAGGCAATCTACTTCTGCAAAGATTTACAGCCAGGGAAACCCAATGGGGATAGCTATGAGTCTGAATCTACTCGATGGCTGTGGGTTTGGTTTTTTGGGTTTTGGTGTTGAAGATGACTGGACAGCACCTAAGAACATAAATGTATGTTGTTGTTCTTAGGTGCTGTCTAAACCAAACTAAACCAAAACCCACTGCCATTGAGTTGATTCTGACGCATAGTGACCCCCATTGGGTTTCCAAGGTTATAAATCTTTGCAGAAGTAGATTGCCTCATCTTCCTTCCACGGAGCAGCTGGTGGGTTTGAACTGTCAGTCTTCTGGTTAGCACTCAAATGCCTTAGGCACTGCACCACCAGCATCAGTTCCAACCCATAGCGACCCCATGCACAACAGAATAAAACATTGCCTGGTCTTGCATTGTCTTCATAATTGTTGCCATGTTTGTGACCATTGTTGCAGCCACTGTGTCACTCCATCTATACACAAACACATACATATACTGTGTCACAACTTGCTTTTTTTTTTTTATTTAAAAATGTCTTCGATATTTCACCATATCAATAACACATTGAGATTTACCATCTTTTGGAATAGTTAACATAGGATTGTATCGTATTCAACTAGTCTCCTATTGATAAATACTTAGATTTTTTTTCCCTTTTTCATTAAACATTTTTGTATGTATGTCTCCTGTTTATAATCTCACAGTTTTAGTAGAAGAGATTCCTAGAAGAGAACTTCTAGGATGATGGATATGCCTGCTTATATTTTGATAGAGAACTGTCATTACAATTATTGTATGACTCTAATGTTTATTTGTAATGGCAAAACACTATGTCTAATATGATTCATAGAATAACCATATAACTTACCATCCATACCAGAACATATTTGAAAGAAAAAGTAGATACTACTAATTCTTACTCTGGGACCACAGGTATAATTCAGGACTATCCTGGACAAATTGGGACATTTAGTCATCCTAATAATAATTATTAGCATAAACATTATTAAGGAAAATAAGATCATTAGAAATTTAAGATAATTCTCCACCTAGCTTAACAAATTTTACTTATTCTCTTTTTATCCCTGGCAAACCTCTTTACTACTCCCATAGTATTTCACTGAGAGAAAATATGAATCTTCCAGCAATCTACTTGTCAGCTCTTGCTTTAATGACAGCAAATAAAAGATTTAGGGGAAAGAGGGGAGAATTAGCTTCTAAATGTATTGCACTACATTTAGAAGTACATAAAAGTGCATAAACTTTTCATTTGAAAAAGGGAGATTCCCAAAATAGGAATCCTAGCTGGATATCAAAATATCTCACGGAATAAAGAAATATCATGGAGAAAGGGGAAACATGTTTTTGGAAAATAGTAATTGAACATTATAAAACATTTGCTTCCTATAAATCCACATCAGCATTTCTGATAAGGTCAGAAACTATATAGAAATACTGAAAAAGAACACAGTATATTTAGTTATCTGAGGCCTATGAGTTGGTTTCCAACAGGCCAAATGGAGTACCATTTCAGGTAGTCCCTGAACTAATGTTGATGGTTATGTCTCAGTCTGAGAACATGTACTCACTTGGGAGTCCTGTAAAATGCTGGCAGGGCTTGGCCTACTTCTTTGGTTCTTTATGGAGAGTCCAAGACCTGGGATACTAGGTAGATGGCCTTCTGTGAGTGTGGTCTATCACGTATGTCAATTCCCATTCCCAAGACAGCTGGGATAAAAAACTTATTTCACTGCCATTCCGACTCAGTCTATGGTGAAAATCTGTGTGAGTTCAGGTGACGACTGGTTGTTCCAGATGGAAAATGAAAGCCGATCACATGCCTTGTATGTGTGTGTTCCTATCCCTCCAGAGGTGCCCTTTGTTGTTCATTAAGGATTACATTCCTTTTTCTGTTATCCCAGGCTCAGGAAGAAAGCTCTTGACGGGTTAATGAATTGCCCAGCACGCTGAATCATCTGTCTTGTGTTTCTCACTAAATGAGAGGCTTTAACAGATCAGTGCAGAGGTGTGGGGAAGTGTGTGTCTAGCTAATGGCAAGCTGTTGAAAATGCCTTAGAGCCTTCCAATACACTACCTTAAGGCAATTCCATAAGGGGTTATTTTCCAAAACATTCCTCGTTTCGGCACTTGTCCATTGGCTGCTGATTCCAAGTGTCTGTAATTGCCTAATTTTCTTTCAAGGGCTGAATAACATACTGATTAGCAGTAGCAACTATTAACCTACTTTAATCCCCCTCCTACCCCAAATGGTGATGGGATACAATTAATAAAGCTTTCTCACTTAGATTTTGTTTTAATTAAGATGTACATTGCCAAAACATTCAAGATGCATTCTGTTTCTGTGAAACGAATGTTTACCTCTGTCAGAAGCTATCTGAAAGCTGAGGGTAGATTTCTAGGTACTGACAAAGAAAGCCAAGATGTTGTTATGTCAAAAACGAACAAACAAAAAATGCCAAACAGTATGTATGGCAGATCCCATTTATGTAAATATATTACTATATGAATAGAAGAAATTTGAAAGACAATGTACCACATTATTAATAGCTTTTACATCTGGGGATGGGATTGCCACAGCTTTTTACTTCCTAAGACATCTGTATGGTTTGCCATTTATGCAATCAGCATCTGTTACTTTTTCCTTTTAAATGGGAACGAGGAAGCAAAAATGAAGTTACTCAGAAGGACTGAACAGATTTGACTAGCTGAGCTAACCAAATGGAGCATAGAGAACTTTCCATGGGGAATGAACAGTACATGATGTAGAAGGCAGCAGTATGATATATTAATTAGCATTAATATATACATGCTTCTCAGGGAAGAGGGGAAAAAAATAAATGCCAGTGAGACAAAATTTTCTACAGGTATTTCTCATTAAAAATAAACTTATTTTAAAAAGAAAGAAAGAAAGTCATTTTAATCTGCTAAGAGAAGTTTTTCAAATTCACAGAATTATTTTTGAAGAGTGCTCATTTTGGTTATATCATCTGAAGCCTTGGTTTAGAAAAATGTTCAGCTAGAATATGTTAGATGTTAGTGGATAATGCCCAGTGGTAAATAATTGATGTATAATTCAATTACTGTATATAAGATCTAACATACTGTATTTCTATGATTCTTATGTGTCATTTCAGTGTGGTGCATAGGTTTAAGTTTCTCCTCCCTTTCTATACTTGAAATTTGACCTTAAACAAGTTCATAAGCCCCTTGAGCCTTGGTTTTCTGAGTTAAATGCATTTGTAACAATAACTACTGCATAAAGTTGTTAGAGGGATTAAACGAAATAACCTGAAAAATGCATTTTATAAACTATAAAATGCTATGCAATTCTATTTACTATTATTGTTGCTTCATGTTTTTATCTTTTACAGAAATTGGTCACACTCTAGCATATAATAGGCACTGAATATTGAGTCAATGATTGAGTCCGGAGAATTAAAAAAAAAACCAAACTCACTGCTGTCGAGTCTGATCCGACTCACAGCTACCCCTCCTTGGGTTTCCAAGGTGGTGTCTCTACAGTAGTAGATTGCTCAACCTTCCTTCCAAGGAGTGGCTGTTGAGTTTGAACACCAGCCTTTTGGTTAGCAGTCAAATGGCTTAGGCACTACACCACCAAAAAAACAAACAAACAAACTCACTGCCATCGAGTCGGATCCGACTCCTAGCAAACCTTCCTTGGGTTTCCGAGGCATTATCATTATGGAAGCAGATTGCCCAACCTTCCTTCCTAGGCGTGGCTGGTGGGTTTGAAGCTCCAGCCTTCTGGTTAGCAGTCAAATGCCTTAGGCACTATGCCACCAGAGCTCCCACTACACCACCAGAGCTTCTATCATTCTAGATTTTGTTAAGTGTCCACACCAAAAGAGAGAAAGGAAGAAAGAAGATGAGGAGCCTCATTCTAGTAACGTCAATTATGGAGTTTCTTAAGAATAAGAAGTGACTGTTTTTTCTTTCAAATTTTTATTGTGATTTGGGTGAAAGTTTACAGAGCAAATTCATTCACACAGTAGTTCATACACATTTTGTCTCATGACATTGAATGTAATTCCCCACAATGTAGCAACTCTCTTCCCACTTCATCCCCATAGTTACCTCTTCCCTATGTCCTTCCCTGTCATGCACTCCTGCCTGCCACCCTAAGCTATATCCCTGTGCAAACACTGCCTTTCTGTTCCCCCACAATTGATTTCCATCATTCCAAGGGGTATATCTACCTGAAGTAAATATTCACCCCATATGCCTGTCTATTGTTTGGCTGGAAGCTACAGGAGAGTGAGTCCAGTTCCAGACATGAAGGGTAACTAGAGGCCATAGTCTCAGGGATCTCACCAGGCTACATCAGAGCAGCAAATCTAGTCTTTATTTATTTATTTTTATGGTTTAGAGTTTTGTTCCACATTGTTCTTCTACTCTGTCCAGGATCTCCTGCACTGATCCCCTTACAAGTGGTTGATAGTGGTAGCTGGGCACCATCTAGTTCTGGTCTCACAGTCCAGTCATATGCTGGACAATGAATAAGGAAGACCAAAGAAGAATTGATGCTTTTGAGTTGTGGTGCTGGTGAAGAATGCTGAAAGTACCATGGACTGCTAAAAGAACTAACAAATCTGTCCTGGAGGAAGTGCAGCTGGAATGCTCCTTGGAAGCGAGAATGGCCAAACTTCATCTCACCTAGTTTGGTCATATTGTCAGAAGGGACCATTCCCTGGAGAAGGATGTCATGCTTGGTAAGGTGGAGGGTAGACGAAAGAGGGGAAGGCGTTCAACAAGATGGATTGACACAGTGGCTGTGGCATTGGGCTCAAGTATAGCAGGGATCGTGGAGCTGGCATGGGACCAGGTGGTGTTTTGTTCTGTTGTCAAAGATGACTCGATGGCACCTAACAACAACAACATTGTCATATAGGCTGAGGATTGCATGGTCTACCAGTCCCTTGGACTACTTGTTTTCATGCAGCTTTGATTTTCTTCATTCTTCCTTGCTCTGGACAAGGAGAGACCCATAGTTGCATCTAGATGGCTGTTTCCAAGCTTTTAAGATCCCAGTTGCTACTCACCAAAGTAGAATGTAGATAAATGTTTTTGTGTAGTATGTTACGCCAGTTGAGATTGATATCCCCTGTGACCACGGTCCTGAGCCCACAGGTCCAACTACTCACTCACTCGGGGTAGCTGGCTATAGCCAAGAGATCACCACAACCATGTCACTTATCAGCTTTACTATACACCTGGACATTGTTTTTTTTTTTTTGTTTTTGTTTTTAATTGTGATTTGGGTGAAGATTTACAGAGCAAATTCACTCTCGATACAGCAGTTCACATACACTTTGTCTCATGTTATTGACCACAGTTTACCACAATGCAACAGCTCCCCTCCAACGTCCTCCCCATGGTACCACTTCCCAGTGTCCATCCCTCCATACTCTCCTGCCCCCTGAGCTGTCTCCCTGTGCATAAGCTGCCCTTCCTTCTCCCA
>NW_006921630.1:7346333-7366339 GCF_000298275.1 Orycteropus afer afer
AAAAAAAAAAAAAAAAGAAAGAAAGAAATTGAGCTGGCAGCTTTATTTTTAGCTAACCATTCTTTACTATTTCTTTTCTTATCCTGCAGCTCTTCCCAGTGACATGACACTCCTGACCATCAATATGTAGATACAAGTAATATTTGAGGGACCTCAGAGCCAAGCAATTCATATCTAACATTGATAGCCAGGAGACAGGTAGGGACCAGAGGTCAAGATATAGACATTAACAGCAAAACTATTGATATAAAAACCATGAGATTAGTTGAAAATGTCCAATAATTGTGAGAGAGGTTAGAAGAGCCTAGAACAAATTTGGTGGACATAAATGTTTAAGCAAAGGGCAGAAGAAGAGGAGGAAGAAGAACTCAAGAAGGAGCACTCAGAAAAGAAAAGACTTGTATAAAGACCATTGGTAATTTTTCCCCAAGAGGTTTCAGTGGGAAGATAGACACAAGATTCAGATTGCTGTATGTTTGAAAGTGAAATAAAACTAAGAAAGTAGTGCAGCAATTATTGATTTTTAAGGAGATTGGTAGAAAAATTTGGCATCCTTAAATGCTCTCTCTCCACCCATGGGCAAGACTATAAGCACCCTAAAATGGGGCTTGACAGTACCTTGAGAAATCTCTTTCTGCTCTGGCTTCCATCCAACTTCCCAAACCTTTAGCTCTATCTTCCTATCTCTAGTTATAGATTGTGGTGGTTATGTTTGTGTGTCAAGTTGGCTGAGCCTGGTTGAGTGGCTGGGCAGCTGGTGGTAGTTATTCCCCATGATGAGACTGGCAATCAACTCCATGGTGGGATGTACCACAAGTAGCTGAGTAGCTGCTTTGAATATGTGGTCTGCTTCCCGTATATAAGAAGTAGCTTTGGTAATGGTCTCTAGTTTATGGCACACTTGCACCCTGTATGTAGCCATGTCATTGTTCAGCAGCCTGCTATGCTCTGCCAATGTTGGGACTTTTAATGGACTTGAAAGAATGGCCTGCAGTGTGGTTTGGTAACATTAGGAGTGTGCCATTTTATTTGTCGACCTTGGGTTTGTCAGCCTCAGCAGCCAGTTTACCTGAGTGAAGAGATGCCTCTGTGGGCCGGGAGCAAGAAGCAGAGCTAGCTGCAGCCCAAGGTTGAGGGGCTTTCACCTAGCACCTAGAGCCTGGCACTTTGAACTTGGACTTCTAGCCTCCTGAACTGTAAGAGAATAAAATCCTGTTTGTTAAGGCCATCCCATTTGTGGTATATTCTTGTCAGAGCGGCACTAGGTAACCAGAACATAGGTTCTTTAACTCACTTCCATTTCTCCCCTGGTTGGCCAACACACTTTGGACTGATACAATGTTTGATTATCTCTTTGATTTTCACCCCATTTCTCCTGGGATACTGCCTTTAGTTCCCTTTTTCTTTCCATGTCCTGAGGCTTTACCTCAGCCCCTCTCCTCCTAGGCCACCAGATCCTGGATCCTGGTCTCCCTGAGCCTTCCACCTTGCTCAGTTTGAAGCAGAATTGGTTCAAAAGAAAAGAGACAAGGCAGAAGGTAGAGTCAAGGAGGGGGTTGCCATTTGGCTTCATTCTCAGAGAAACTTACATGTGTTTAAAAAATAAGGAAAGAATTGATAGAGGAGGGGAAATTAAAATTAGAAGAGGAAAAATTGATAGGACAAGTTTTCTGAGTGAGTGGGATGGGGCTAAGGACATAGGTAGAAGCTTTGACCACAGGAGAAGAAGGCTGACCCTTTAAGACAAAAGGGGGCCATTTGCCATTGAGTCAGTTCCAACTCACGGTGATCCCATGTGTGTCAGAGTAGAACTGTGCTTCATAGGATCGTCAATGGCTGATTTTTCAGACATGGATCTCCAGGTCTTTCTCCTGCGGTGTCTCTGAGTGGACTCAAACCTTCAACCTCTCGGTTAGCAGCTGAGCATGTTAACCATTTTCACCACCCAGGGACTCCAGACAAGAGAAAAAGTGACAATGATGATACATACAGTTACATTTGTAAGAGGTGAGGATTCTACTAAGAGTGAAAGATGTAGAGATTGGACAGGAGGTTTGAAGATTTGTGAAGGTTTTGTTGTTGTTACGTGCCGCCGAGTCAAACCCAACTCATAGCGACCCCTCCTTGGGTTTCCGAGGCAGTATCACTACGGAAGTAGGATTGCCCAACCTTCCTTCCAAAGAGTGGCTGATGGATTTGAACCGCCAGCCGTCTGGTTAGCAGGCAAGTGTCTTAGCCACTATGCTACCAGAGCTCCCTTTGTGAAGGTTTAGATGGTCCCTTTTTGGGAAAGGAGAGGAAATGAAGCAAGGAACAGGATTATTGAGTATTGCTGAGTAACAAGTGGAGATCCAACACTTGTAGTAGTGCCTACTGCACTACTTGTGATTTTTTTCTCCACCAATACTTTATTTAGCCCATGAAGACCATCTCTTATGAGCCAGGATGACCATCAACTTGACCATTAAGACCAGAGTTTCTAGGATATACCTAAGTTCTAGGCCACAGGTCAGATGAACAGTCTTTAGGACACTAGGAGTGTCATAATAGAAGAACCTTAATGTCAATTCAGCTCATCTCTTCATTCTGTGAAAGGAAGTGAATGCCCTGCTATATAATATACATGAATTTGACCGGAGGAAAGTAACCTATATGGGGAAATTACTATTTTACATAATCAAGGCCAACCTCCTCACTTGTTACACACAGACCCTGCCCTGACTGAGACCTGATGGTGACCCAGCTTGCTTGCTGGGCTTCCTGCTCCAATTAGAAATTCTCAATACTACCAAGGCTGCCCACTTTCCAGTGAATACTAAATACGGGGATTTTTGTTTGTTTGTTTGTTTCTCTGACACACAGAACAGCAGAGTACCTGAATAAAAACTATGAGGTATTCTAAGACAAGCAGTGCTTCATGTATAAAAGTTTGATCCAAGTGGAAAGTACCAAATGGGTTTTTCATAAGATCCTGTTATCCACTCTGCAGCAGGGGTTTGGATCCTGGCCCAAGACTTCCTGAATGTCATTTTCAACACTTGGCTGAACCCCTTCATGATGAGCTGCCTGAAGGCACTGCTGCCATTGATCTCTGATGAAGGGTCACTCTGTACTAGGGGCCCTTGCCTGGGGAACCCCACCTCTACCACCAATAAAAGCTGCCTGCCATCAGCAGGGAAGAAGGCCAGCCAGGACTGAAAAGATCCCTTCTCCTTCCCTTGCCTACCCATCTACCTTGCTGGGAATGTTTTGGTACCTCTGTGTTTACATGAAGCCAAAGCTCCGTTATACCCAGGCACTATGAGTTTTGCAGCTACACTGTGCAATTTACTGCACCTTGATCTGGATACACAGCTCCCTGCCCATGAGCCTTTATCATTTCTTTCTTGAAGTCATCAAGTGCCCCAAATCTACATCTGGTGTCCAGGGTGGAGTGTGGAATAGGACAACCACATTTTTGATAATGTGTTCCCTCTGATTCTTGCTAGTGCTGGGCCTGGTGTGGCTGCTGATGCACACTCTTGCCCTGACCTGCTAGTTGTTCTTCTCATTGGTTCTCCAAGCATATGAGGGTCACCTTCATTTAGAGGCCTGATCTGGCCTCTACATTGTGGTCAACAGAGCAATGAGCAAAAGGCCAAAAAAGACGTGTTTCCTTAAAAGTGGGCTGTGCTATTGCCCTTAAAAACAAATCCTATTCTTGGGCAAAACTAAAGGCGTGGGTTCTTCAGGAATTAAGAGATAAAAAGAAATAACATTTTTCATTAATTGCCTATTGTGTGCGAGGTACTGTGACAGGCATGTTATATATATTATTTTGTTTTCCTTTAGGACATCATGCTTGATAAAGTAGAGGATCAACAAAAAAGAGGAAGACCCTCAATGAGATGGCCTGACATAGTGGCTACAATAATGGGCTCAAACATAGCAACACTTCTGAGGATAACATAGGACTGGGCAGCATTTCATTCTATTGTACATGTTGTTGTTGTTGTTGCTGCTGTTATGTGCCGTTGAGTCGCCCCCAACTCATAGCAACCCCTCCTTGGGTTTCCGAGTCAGTATCACTATGGAAGTAGATTGCCCAACCTTCCTTTTGAGGAGTGGCTGGTGGGTTTGAACCGCCAGCCTTCTGGTTAGCAGTCAAGTGCCTTAGGCACTACACTATCAGAGCTCCTTCTATTGTACATAGGGTCCCTATGAGTTGGAACTGACTCTAACAACAACAAAGTTCACATATCTGGTAAGTGGTAGAGATAGAGTGTGGACCCTGATTTTATAGACTCCAAAGTCTGGGTTCTTTCTATTCAATGTTTCTCATGGAAGATGAGAAAGGATTGAATGCTGACACTTTTTTGATTATCTACTTGTGCCGGTACTGTTCTTGATGAAATTGGTCCAGCTCTTAGAGGATGAGTTTCCTGTTCCTGGTGGACCCTGTTCCAGGACCTTCATACATACACATAGTCTCCACTGTTCACCACAGTAGCCTGGCTTCTAGGCAGAGGAGCTATAACACTGGTAGAGAAGGCAGCAAAATGCCCTTCATTCTCTCATATATTCATTTACTCACTTGTGTACAATAATTAATTAAGATCTCCTCCTTTGTCCCTCTGAGCTCCCAGGGCAATTGCCTCTCTGGATCTCTCTTTTTTGTAACCTCTTTGTGTGTCTAGGACCAGCAGAATTTAATGGAAAGAAACTGAGAGGTTATGGGCATGATGAAAGGAAAATAAATTATTTCAGAGCACCATGTTTTCTGAAATGAGATTTCAACATATTTAAAAAAAAAAAAAAAAAAAGGTATGTCCAGCCAATTATTTTCTCTGTCCCAGAATTATTTTATTGCTCAATTGAGCCATAAAGTCCATGTAACTAACTGCTAACAGATAAAAGGAAAAAGGTCATAATTAAGCAAAGGCTGAGCAATGAAGTAGATGATCCTTTTTTCTTAAGGTTATGATCTTGGAATTTGTATAAATTTGTAACTGTATTTTATGCCTTGTCTAAGACATGTCTAAAAGGCTGGAGCTACATGTAACCTTGGCAACAAAGCAGCTTGGGAGAATGGCCTCTTATGGACTCCAATGATTCTGGACCTGAAAGCAGCATAATGATCATCTAGCCCAGTCTCCACGTTTGACAGATAAGGAAACTGAGGCCCAGAGACACTTGATGAATTAATTTTCTAGATACTAGGTCACTAAGGAAGAATTGGTCAGGAAACCATGCCTCTTGGCTACAAGTCTAAGGCTTTTCCATTATACCCTATTATTTGGCCTACAATTTATTTTTGTTTACTTGTTACTTATTTTTCATTGTTTTTTTCTTTGTTTTAAAAATTGTAAAAGTAATATTACGTGTTGCAGTGCAATGAATTTCTCTTTATATATGGCATTTCTGGCAATGAGTTTATAATTCTGCCAAAAATGAATGACTGGCCACAATATTACAAAGGATTGGTTGCTTACTATGCAAATTGAGTGACTTGTGGAGGAGTCTGCCAAGGAGATTTCTCAGTGCATGGTTTGGTTGGGTGGCCCATGCTTTGAAATTGAATTTAAGGGCCAATTCAACAGAGGCTGAGGAGGACCTCACCACCCTCAAGAGTCTAGAGTGGATTAACCCAGGGTACTTGCCCTGATAATTTCCTAGACCCAGGATAGAGAGGCAATAGGAAAGAGAGAAAACCTCCTGAAAGAGCTATAATATGGATCAAGAGCTGTAACACCAAAGTGAGGACAGTGCAAGACAGTGGCAGCAGTGCAAGCGGCAGGAACCATGAGACTAGCAGATGGCTGAAGTGGGCTTGCTGGCCCACGGAGAAAGAATTCTGAGCATCTTCAGTCAGGAGATTTGCTTGCAGAGTTAAAGAGCCTGCTGGTGGGCACAGCCAAAAAGAAGTTGAGAGCTGTCCTGACTGATTAAATTGATCCTGATCCTGAGTTGTAGCCTGTTACTCTCCTAATAAACCATATGTCTTAGGCTGGGTTCTCTAGAGAAGCAAAATCAATGAAGCCATTTTATATATATGTGTGTGTGTGTGTGTGTGTGTGTGTAAACACAAAACCAAAATCACCGTCATAAGTCAATTCCAACTCATAGTGACCCCCATTGGGTTTCCAAGGCTATAAATCTTTAAGGAAGCAGACTGCCTCACCTTCCTTCCATGGAGCAGTCTTTGGGTTCAAACTACCGATCTTCTGGTTAACAGCCAAATGCCTTAACAACAGCACAACCAGAGCTCCTCATAAATATATAGAGAGAACTTTATCTCAAGGAAATGGATCATGCAGTTGTAGAGGCTGTCAAGTCCCAAGTCCATGAGTCACGTCAAGCTGGAGGCTTCTCCTGATTCATATAGCTGCAGGGGCTGACAAACTCAAAATTAGTTTTTGGAAGCTAGGAAATCCAAGATCGCCAGGTAAAAATGGCACACTGTTGATTCACAGGTTGCAAAGGCAACAATTCCAAGATCAGCAGGCAATACATCAGGCCACTCACTGTTCAAGTCCAGACACTGGAAATGATGATAAGTCAAATGCAGGATCCAGATCCAGCAGAAAGCCAGAGACCTTTGTCAGGGCATCCATACATATATTGGAAGCAGGCTACACCCCTGAGGAAACTCCCTTTCAATTGATTGGCTACCCATAGGAAATTTCATCATGGAGGTGACTCTACTATATCAGATCTCATCATGGAAGATGACTATATCATAACTGCTAAGCCATTGAGAATTGTGGCCTAGCCAAGTTGACACACAACCTTAATTGTGAGTATGGTCTGTGAGTGGTGTGTGGCCATCGAAATGAATTATCAAACCCAGCAGAGAAGTAGATAGTGCCATGTTGGGTGTAGGTGGAATGGCTGGTGTCAGAAATGGTGAAAAAGTTAGAGAATGGATGTATGTCTGACCTCCATCTCATAGGGACTAACTCTCATCCCTCCTCTTAAATTTAGATGAGTTCTGGCACTAGATTACATTTGTCTAATGTACAGAAATTCAAAATAAAAGTATATAGGGTAGGAAGTGAGTCTCCCAAATACATTTTTCTCTCCAGAGGACATCTCCATTAATGAACTAATATGTATGTTTGTATTCTTCCTGCTCAGTCTGTCTTGGAATGTATGAAGTATGAATCTAGGAAAATTGGAAGTTGTCAAAAATGAACTGGAACACATACAGATCGATATCTTAGATATTAGTGACTTGAAACTGACTGTTTTTGGCCATTTTGAATCGGATAATCATATGATCTACTATGCTGGGAATGACAAATTGAAGATGAATGGCATGGCATTCATCATCACAAAGAATGTTTCAAGATCTATCCTGAAGTATAATGCTGTCAGTGATAGGATAATATCCCTACACCTACAATGAAGACCAGTTAATACTACTATTATTCAAATTTATGCACCAACCACCAAAGCCAAAGATGAGAAAATTAAAGATTTTCACCAACTTCTGTGGTCTGAAATAGACCAAACATGTAATCAAGATGTGTTAATTGTCACTGATGACAAGAATGCAAAAGTTGGAAACAAAGAAGAGCCACAGTAATTGGAAAATATGGCTTTCATGATAGATATAACACTGATTGCATGATAGAATTTTGCAAGACCAATGACTTATTCATTGCAAATACCTTTTTTCAGTAACACAAACAGTGGCTATACACATGGACTTCACCAGATGGAATACATAGGAATCAGATTGACTACATCTGTGTGGCAAGAGGCAATGGAGAAGTTCAGTGTCTTCAGCCAAAACCTGGCCAGGAGCTGATTGTGGAACAGACCATCAACTGCTCATATGAAAGTTCAACTTGAAGTTGAAGACAATTAAAACAAGTCCACAAGAGCCAAAATATGATCTTGAACATAACCCTCCTAAATTTAGAGACCATCTAAAGAATAGACTTGATGCATTGAATACCAATGACCGAAAACCAGAAGAATTGTGGGATGACATTAAGAACATCATACACGAAGAAAGCAAGAGGTCATTAAAAAGATGAGAAAAGACCAACATGGATGTCACAAGAGACTCTGAAACTTGCCCTTGAGCGGAGAGTAGTTAAAGCAAATGGAAGAAATGATGAGATAAAAGAGCTGAACAGAAATTTCAAAGAGCAGCTTGAGAAGACAAAGCCAATTATTATAACGAAATGTGCAAAAACCTGGAGTTAAAAAACCAAAAGAGAAGAACACATTTGGCATTTCTCAAGCTGAAAGAACTGAAGAAAAAAATTAAGCCTTGAGTTGCAATATTGAAAGATTCTATGGGCAAAATATTGAATGATGCAGGAAACATCAAAAGAAGATGGAAGGAATACACAGACTTACTGTATGAAAAAGAATTGGTCAATGTTCATCCATTTCAAGAGGTGGCATATGATCAAGAACAAATAGTACTGAAGGAAGAAGTTGAAGCTGCACTGTAGGAATTAGCAAAGAACAAGGCTCCAGGAATTGACAGAATACCCATTGAGATGTTTCAGCAAACAGATGACCAGCTGGAGGCACTCACTCAGCTATCCCAAGAGATTTGGAAGACAGTACCTGGCCAACTGACTGGAAGAGATCCATATTTGTACCCATTCCAAAGAAAGGTGATCCAACAGAATGTGGAAATTATCAAACAATATCATATGCAAGTAAAATCTTGCTGAAGATAATTCAAAATGGTTGCAGCAGTATACTGACAGAGAACTACCAGAAATGCAAGCTGGATTCAGAAGAGGAATGAGGGATATCATTGCTGAGGTCAGATGGAACTTAGCTGAGAGCAAAGACTACCAGAAAGATGTCTACTTATGTTTTATTGATGCTGCAAAAGCATTTGATTCTGTGGATCATAACAAATTATGGATAACATTGAGAAGAACGGGAATTCCAGAACACTTAATTGTACTCATGATGAATCTGTACATAGATCAGGATGCTGTCATTTGAACAGAGTAAAGGGACACTGTATGGTTTAAAATCAGGAAGGGAGTGTGTCAGGGTTGTGTCGTTTCACCACACTAATTCAATTCATATGCTGAGCAAATAATCCAAGAAGTTGGACTATATGAAGAAGAACATGGTATCTGGATTGGATTAATTAACAACCTGCGATATGCAGATGACACAACTTTGCTTGCTGAAAGTGAGGATGATTTGAAGCACTTACTGATGAAGATTAAACACTACAGTCTGCAGTATGGATTACACCTCAATATAAAGAAAACAAAAATCCTCACAACTGGTGCAATAAACAGCTTCATGATGGATGGAGAAAAGATTGAAGTTGTCAAGGACTTCATATTATTACTTTGTTCTACAATCAACACCAATGAAAGCAGCAGTCAACACATCAGACTCCATATTGCATTGGGCAAATCTACTGCAAAAGACCTCTTTCAAGTGATGAAGAGCAAAGATGTCTCCTTGAAGACTAAGGTGCACCTAACACAAGACACAGCATTTTCAATCACCTCATATGCATGTGAGAGCTAGACAATGAATAAGAAAGACTGAAGAAGAGTGGATGCTTTTGAGTTGTGGTATTGGAGAAGAGTGCTAAGAGTACCACGGTCTGCTAAAAGGACTGACAGATCTGTCTCAGAAGAAGTGCAGTTGGAATGCTCCTTGGAAGTGTGAATGGCCAGACTTCGTCTCACCTACTTTAGTCATGTTGTCAGGAGGAACCATTACCTGGAGAAGGATATAAAGTGGAGGGTCAATGAAGAAGGGGAAGGCCCTCAACAAGATGGATTGACACAGTGGCTGCAATGATGGGCTCAGGTATAGCAAGGATTTGAGGCTGGCATAGGACTGGGCAGTGTTTCGTTCTGCTGTGCATAGGGTTGCTGTGAGTCAGAGATGACTTGATGGCACCTAACAACAACAACAATTCTTCCTAACTTTTTTTCCCCACACATTTGTGAGCACATATATCATTTCCTTTTCCATAAATGAAATTATACTATTCATATTGTTTTGAAGCTTATTTTCTTCATTTACTAAAATTTCCCCATCACTACAAAGATATAAGACCTCATTCTTTTTTAACTGGTGTATAATTCGTATGGGAGCTCTGATAGTGTAGTGCCTAAAGCATTTGACTGCTAACCAGAAGGCTGGTGGTTCAAACCCACCAGCCACTCCTCTTAAGGAAGATTGGGCAATTTACTTCCATAGAGATACTGCCTCAGAAACCCAAGGAGGGGTCACTGTGAGTCAAATCACGTTTAAAGTGTACAATCCAGTGGGTTTTAGTATATTCACTATGTTGTGCAACCGTTACCACTATTTAATTTGAGAACACTTCCATCAGCCCAAAAAGAAATCTCATACCTGTTAGCAGTCACTCCCTATTCCCATCGACCTTCCCACTACTACCCTCATCCTCTGGCAATCACTAATCTCCTTTCTACTGTATGGATTTGCCTATTCTGTGCATTTCATATAAATGGAATCATACAATACATTATAGCCTTTTTGTCTGGCTTCTTTTATTTAGCATATTTTCAATGTTCATTCATGTGGTAGTGAGTATCAGTATTGTATTTCTTCTTATGGCTGAATAATATTCCATTTTGTGGATATGCTACATTTTGTTTATCCGTTCATCAGTTGGTAGACATTTGGGATGTTTCCACTTTTTGGCTTTTATGAATAATGCTGCTGTGAACATTCATACACACCTTTTTGTATTATGTTTTCAGTTATCTTGGGCTCATTCTTTTGAATTAAGGCAGAATATCCCTTAATTTGAATTTACCATATAACCATTTCTTCTACTGGTGAACATTTAATTTTTATTCATCTTTTACTATTATTATCAATAATGGTGCAGTAAATATCCCTATGCACTCAAAATATCCCTCATCAGCAATTAAAAGCTCAACCTGGAAGAACACAGATTATTTCTGCTCACAACTTATTGGTTAAAACTAGTAACACGCCTCCTCCTGTCCACAACCACAGAGAGGTTAGGAAGTATAATCCTACCCCAGAACCAGAAAAAGAAGAGCTGGAAATAGTTGGTGAACAGCTTAAATAACTGCCACAATCATCTTAGTTAGAAAGAAGAAAGAAACAAGGAGAGAAACAAAAGAGTGGTAATAGAAGTATTAACATGTCTACAGGTAGCAGAGTAGCTCTGGTAGCATAGTGCCTAAGGCACTTGACTGCTAACCAGAAGGCTGGCTGTTCAAATCCACCAGCCACTCCTTGGAAGGAAGATGGGGCAATCTACTTCCGTAGTGATACTGCCTCGGAAACCCAAGGAGGGGTCGCTATGAATCGGGTCCGAATCAACGGCACATAACAACAACAGGTAGCAGGCAAGAAGGCTGTGATCAAGTAATACAGAATTAATTGCAGTTATGTTAGGAAGATGTGTGTTTAGGAAAGCGTTTCATGAGAAGTAAGCCTGGGATAAATCTGAGTGATGGGAACGGTTAACAAACTTGGTTGCTAACCAAAAGGTTGTAGGCTTGAGTTCATCCTGAGATGCCTCAAAAGAGATGTCCTGGTGATTTATTTCTGAAAAATCAGCCATTGAAGATCCTATGGAACACAGTTCTACTCTGACACACATGGGGCAGTCATGAGTTGGAAAAAAAACAAATGGCTACTGGTTAAGCCTGGAATAGGATCCCAAGAAGGGTCACATTTTCTGAAGACACTGATTGTTTTTAGCATTCAGTGAGTGAATATAGGAAGTATAGCCTCTATCTTTACAATTCTTTTATTTAACTCCGATATGAAGAGTTTGTATAGATATTAAGTCAACAAGCCAGAGGGTATTTTGAATGCATTTGGGGAATAGCAGAGCTGTTGGTTCCTAAATAAATGTCTGCCCAACCCCCATCTTCTATAGGGCCTCTTAGTATGTATGTGTGCACTTTCCCAGAGAAAAATCAATACCTTCCTGGACAGATGGAAATTGAGCTATGTCAAGGCATACATGCATTGTCTGATAACATCTTTCTTCCAGGAATCTAATATATTGATCAAATTTCCCTAGCAGAGCATCCATGCAATATACAATAACGAGACAAGCTAATGGTAGGAATGTTGGCTATACATTTTTTTTTTTTTTAATGTGTCCTTTACCAGAAAATTAAAGCTTGAGAGCTCTATGCAGTGCAGTGTCCCTGCTGATGAGTGTGGTAATCTCTCGCAATTTCTGGCAGAGGTCATGAAAAACATGCTCTCATCTCTTTCTGGGGTCTACCTGCTCCTTGCTGAGGGTGAGAAACGATTTTCTCAGTTGGAGCACTCCTGTCAAAGACAGGTCCTGCCTCCTCTTTTCCTTTGCCTCCACCTCTCCCTCCCCTCTTCTTTGAGCCAAAGCAACATTCCCTTTTTTCCTCAGTAACAGCAGCAAATATGTGGGCGGCTATTTGGCTACAATTCTGTATAGCTACAGACGTTGTACCTCTGCATTGTGCACATGCTGTTTTGATAGCTGCAGACTTTTACTATAATTGGTATTATTATTATTATAGTTATTGTTATTAAAAGGTCAGGGTGAGGATTGGGTGGAGGAGAAAGGTTCTCAGCAAGGCATGGCCCTTTCAGACATGCTCATTCCTAGCTCAGAATGATGACACACAAGCACAAGGGGTATGTGCTGACACTTCGTTCATCCATGATGAACCTGCTTTCAGCTGCTAAAGAGGAAGGGACATGCAGAAGCACAAGGAAGGATGTGCCTGTATTTTTAAATAAACTGTCTTGTGATGCTGAAGGCCAATGAAACATTTTAGATTTTGAATCCTAGGTACATGGAAAATCACTCACATGCTTTCCTCCCACCCCCCAATAACTCTAGTAATCCAAAGGGAAATTATTCCAGTTAAATGACTCATCTAAAATACAATTATTTATTTATTTATGTATTTTTTACTGTATCTTGGGCAAGCTTCAGGATATATTCAGAGATAACAATTTATTATCTAACATTTAGACAGGTCCATAGACGTACAAGCCGATTGAGTCCAAATAAAGAACTGTGCTATTTTTAACACCTTCTAGATTTTCTAAGCAGAAGCAAGGCCAGACTTTGTTAGAGGAAAAGACAGGTTTACAGTCTTTTCCCCTCCGGTTTTCAATTAATATTTGATCATAAAAATACTATTCTTAAACAAAATGTGTATGTATTGTTGAATGGAAAAACAATTTGCTTTTTAAACTTTCATCCAAATCATAATATAATAAAATACTATTTTTAAAGAAAAGCCAAGCTTTAGAAATTTTTATGGAGAGGTGATGATAAGGTTAGAAAGACAAAACCAAACAAGGAGAGTAATGCAGAAACAGTGTAATGTTTCTATTCCTTCTTCTTATTGCACAGACTGTTAGAGGAGATGTCATATATTATAATATGCTTTTATTTTCCTATACTAAATGTATTATTCTCCTTTGTAGATGAAAACTACTCTACTATTAGAACCCTAAGGAGCTCTGGTGGCGTAGTGAATAAGGTATTTGGCTGCTAACCAGAAGGTCAGCTATTCAAACCCACCAGCTGCTCTGCAAGAAGGAGATTGGGCAATCTACTTCTGTAAAGATTTATAGCCTTGGAAACCCAATGGGGGTCACTATGAGTCAGAATGACTCAATGGCAATGAGTTTGTTTTTTTGGAGTACTAGAACTCTATCATTCAATGTGTAACAAATCTAATTTAGGATTTTTATATTTTTTACAATGTTTTCAAAAGGAGCACTAGTGGCACAGTTGTTAAGAGCTTGGCTACTAACAGAAAGATTGGAGGTACAAACCCATCAGCCACTCCATGGGAGAAAGATGTCACAGCCTGCTTCTCTAAAGATTACAGCCTTAGGAACTCTATATGGCAGTTCTACTTTGTCCTATTGCACCACTATGAGTTGGAATTGACACAACAGCAACAAGTATGTCAATTATCATGATATCCAAACCCACTACCATCAAGTCGATTCCAACTCCATGGAACAGAATTGCTTTATAGAGTTTCCAAGGCTGTAAATCTTTACTGAAGCAGAGTGCCTGTATCTGTCTTCTGCAGGCAGTAGATGGGTTTGAACCATCAATCTTTAGCAGCCAAGTGCTTAATCACTTGTGTCACCAGGGCACCTTTATCATGACATACCTATGTTAGTTTCTCCAATGTTACTGCAATTAACCAGAGTATAAGTCACTTTAAGTGAAGGTATTAGGAAATGGGATAAAGTAAAATCATACCCATTCTCCCCTCTTGGGCCTGCAAAATGTAACATAGTCATTTTTAGGACAAAGGGAACAAAACATTCATTTTTCACTCTCTCAGAAGGAAGATAAAAATTTTATACATCCAAACTTTTCAAAGTAGTGACAAAAAATATGGCACTCTTGGTCGAAAAAGATAGTATGCTATAGTAAATTACATGTGGAAGATGTGCATTCCAACTGTATCATTTTGCTATGTGACCTTGATTTCCATTGTTTCACCAATAAATCCAGGATAATAATGCATACCCTACCTATCTAGTGAGAATGCATGCTTATCAAATAATGTGTATGAAATGTGATGGATATTCATAAATCCAAAATAAGATTTTGAGTAATAGTACCATTATGTAACAATCTGATTTTTATACTCTTATCTTTCCTCTATTACTGTCATCCATGTTTCATGTTTAAGTCTAGTTTAGCCAATGTATCATAAATAAATTGAATGTAGGGGTTCTCATTTCTTTTGTAATCCCATAGCTAAAATAATTTATCTTTAGATTTCTCTTAAAACGTTCTCCATTTTTAAATATCCCATGCTCTATTTTTGCTGAATACTATGTATTTACTGCCTGCCTTCCATGTTATTTTATTATTCATTGTAAATGTCCATGTTAATTCATTCCTTCATTTAGACATTTCATACATCTGTACAGCTAACATATGTTATACTCCCCTAATACCACATTGTGATTGTGTGTCTCTTTCTAAATTTGAAAGTTCTGAGGGCAGAGACTGTGTGTTTGTAATCTTTCATCTCAAAAAGTACTTGATACTTACTAGGTGTACAAAGAAAGTGTGTGTGTGCATGTGTGTATTTACTATTAATGTGTTTTGATGAATGACATCTAGCAAAATACTATGTACCTGGCAAGTAATGACTAAAGGCTAACTAATGGTGAAGGCAATACTGATTTTTTTTACTTTCTGTTTTAATCATTTTTCTCATAAATGAAAGGTTTGAAATATTTAAAAGAATGAGACTCTATCTTTTGAATGGAGGTTAAAATTGCATTGCCATGCAAGATCCTAATTTGGTAAAAAAACTAACAGACAACCTATTTCCGGGGTGGCTGACTATTGAATGCCCCTGAAGCTATTAAATATTTTATCAATATGCATACTTTTTTCAGTAGGTTGATATATGCATGCTTTAATGGCAAGAAAACCTTACATGGGGAATCAATATATACTATATTTTAAATCCTGATAGAATAAACAGAAAAGGATGAAAAAAGCAGTGGATGATTTCTTCTATGTTCATTTGAAATTCTGCCTCTCATTAAACCATACAGCCATTTTGAAATCATTGAGACTATAATAATATGCCACTAATGTTTTTGCTTATTCAATTTTTGATTTGCAAAGGTAATCCATGCTTTAAAACCTGGAAACCTTTGAAATACGTGTCAAGCAGGAGGCTGGTGTGGAGATTGCCTTGAGGTCAGGACTTTCAGTTCCTTGGTTGCTGAGTCTGAGGTTTCTGCCAAAGGCCATGAAATATCCCTTCATTAACTGGTTCTTGGTGGCAAATATAATTAAGAGCTAGCCATAGACCAGAATGTTGTAAAAGGATAGATGTCTCCTCTGGTGTGAAAATAGGGCCAAAGATGCTGATCCTACGACAAGAGTCCTATACAATCACTAGCCTGTAGCTGGTGGGGATTTGATTGAACTAAATGGCTTGTATAAAGTAGTTTTCTAATCCCACTGGTTTCTGATCCTTATTAAGATCTTTTGTGGCCCTGCATGTGCAGGGAGCAGTGCTTGACTCCACACGTTGGCAACTCTTCTGTTTTTACCAAAGCCCTTCCTCAAGGACTCTCAGGTTAGGCTGTCAGGTGCATATTTGCACAGGTGGTGAATCAGTTGTTTTTCCTGGAAGTTATCCTCTTCTTTCTCTAGTTTTCTCATTATAGTTACTCAGGGGTGACAAGAAGTTTATTCTTCCTTGAAGGCTGAGCCTGCTGTTGCTGCTGCTGCCAATACACAGCTTCAAAGAGACAATAATTTGAACCCAGCCTGCTGACTGCTATCTCTAGACTCCCTGGCACCGCTTAGTTTGGGGCAAAAGAAAATATACCTGGCAACACTGAAGCCTAGAATGTAATGAAGTTAGGGTGTCCAGATATACCCTTTTAACGGAATTAATCCAGTGTCTCAGGATGCCTTCTGAGGGTAATAAATTATTTACTTTTTTCAACAAGTGCCTTAGGCACTACGCTACCAGAGCTCCCACTTTTTTCAAAGGAGATAAGAATAGAAAATCTTCAATTGTGCTCATGGAGTTTACATGTTTTGATAGTAAGACCCTTTTGGAGTAGAGAGAAAGTGGCTGTTTGGGGTAAAAAGAACCTATCCACTGTAGATCTTTATTTTCACCTGGGTCATTAGTGCATCGTTCTGAGCACACCAAGTGTACTTTGCTGAAGTCAGCTACAACACAGTGGGATGGTGTGATTAAAAGAAAAATTCAAAACCATCTGGGCTGGGAAGGAGGGATTTTGAAATGCTAAAATATGCCTTTGCAGGATTAGATACTGCTGATAACCCCTTCTATCACACAATTCTTCCCTCCTTTGGCTTATATACAGCCTTGAATTATTTGCCAATACTTCTCTTCACACCTCTGACACCAGTCAAGCTGGACTTTTTGCCATTTCTTGAACACAATATCCAATAAGTATTTATCAAGTCCATGTTACATGCCAGGTACATCTTCCACATACATGTTATTGCTGTGTGTGCCATCTAGTCAATTCCAACTCATAGTGACCCCATGTGAGAGAGTAGAACTGCCCCTTAAGGTTTCTTAGCCTGTAACCTTTACAGGAGCAGATCATCAAGTCTTTCTCCCATGGAGCTACTGGGTAAGTTCAAACTGGTGACCTTTTGACTAGCAACTAAGTGCTTAACCATTATGCCACCAGGGCTCCTTTCTTTATATAGTTCTTAAAGGTGATTAGTAACTGTCCATCCTTTTGTTCAGTGAAGAATTCTTAATGAGCATCTGCTATATGTCAGGCATATGCTCAATAGTGAGAAAAGTAGTATTTGTTTTCTCTGTTTTCATGGAGCTTATACTCCAGCAGAGGAGATAGATGCTAAATAAGAGATACATGTTAAGTAATAATAATCTAGAGAGGAGAGGAAAATATGAGGACATAGAGTAAGATCTGACTCTGAGGAAGAGATGTTTACCTTGAGAAATGAAGGATTCATGTAAATCAGCCAAATGAAGAGAATGGGATGAATGCTAGGGCTGAGGGAAGTCTGGGGAGAGAACAAGGTCAAAGAATGTCTTTGTGTGTAGACTACACAGTTGATATTCTTGATTTAAATTCTGTATTACTACCTATTTTCCTTGTAACTTTGGGCAGAACACTTAACTTTGTGCCTCCATTTCCTTATCTTTAAGTAGGAACAGTAACAATAATAAGCTCATAGGTTTGTTGTCCTGATAAATGAGTTGCTATGTGCCCTTTCATTTTACTTGGATCCACAATCAACACTCATGGAAGCAGCAGTCAAGAAATCAGACATTGAATTGCACTGGGCAAATCTGCTACAAAAGACCTCTTTAAAGTCCTAAAGAGCCAAGATGTCACTTGGGAGACTAAGATGTGCCTAACCCAAGCCATGGTATTTTCAATTGCCTCAAATGCATGTGAAAATTGGACAATAAATAAGGAAGACTGAAGAAGAGTTGATGCCTTTGAATAGTGGCCTTAGCAAAGAATACTGAAAATACCATGGACTGCTAGAAGAATGAACAAATCTGTCCTGGAAGAAGGACAGCCTGAATGCTCCTAGGAAGTGAAAGTGGCCAGATTTCATCTTACCTACTTTGGTCATGTTGCCAGAAGGGACCAGTCCTTGGGGAAGGATATCATGCTCAGTAAAGTAGAGGGTCTGCAAAGAAGAGGAAGACTCTTAATGAGATGGATTAATACAGTAGTTGCAACAATGGGCCCAAGTATAGCAAGGATTGTGAGTATGATGGAGGATCAGGCAGCATTTCATTCTGTTGTATATAGGGTGGTTATGAATTAGAGCAGGCGTTCCAGTAGTGTAGCACCTATGGCACTTGACTGCTAACCAGAAGGCTGGTGGTTCAAACCCACCAGCCACTCCTCAGAAGGAAGGTTGGACAATCTACTTCCGTAGTGATACTGCCTCGGAAACCCAAGGAGTGGTCGCTATGAGTCAGGTCCGACTCAACATAACAACAACAACAACATGAATTGGAGCTAACTTGATAGCACCTAACAACAAGAATGTGCCCTGCACATAGTAAGCATTGTAAGTTGTTGTTTTTCACTGTCAAGATGATTCCAACTTGTAGTGACCCTATATGATAGAGTAGAACTGCCCCACAGGTTTTTCTGTTTTTGTTATTGTTGTTAGGTGCCATCAAATTGACTCTGACTCATAGCGACCCCATGTACAACAAAACGAAACACTGGCCGGTCCTGTGCCAGCCTCACAATACTTGCCACACCTGAGCCCATCATTGCAGCCACTGTATCAATCCATCTCATTGAGGGCCTTCCCCTTTTTCATTGACCCTCCACTTTACCAAGCATGATTCCCTCTCCAAGGAATGGTCCCTTCTGACAACAGGGTTTCCAAGGTAACAATTTACTGGAGCAGATTGCCAGGGCTTTTCTCTCATGGAAGCAGTGGGTGAATTCAACCACTGACCTTTCCATCAGCAGACCTTTCAGTTGGCAGCTGAGCAATTAACCATTGCATCACCATGGCTCCTTAAGTATTGTATGTTGTTGTTGTTGTTGTTATGTGCCGTCGAGTCGGCCCCGACTCATAGCGACCCCTCCTTGGGTTTCCGAGGCAGTATCACTACGGAAGTAGGATTGCCCAACCTTCCTTCCGAGGAGTGGCTGGTGGGTTTGAACCGCCAGCCGTCTGGTTAGCAGGCAAGTGTCTTAGCCACTATGCTACCAGAGCTCCCAAGCATTGTATAAGTGTTAGTTATTTTGACAAGGAAGTGATGGTATTTAAGTTACTTTCTCTTCTAGAGCATACCCAAACTCATTGTCATCGAGTCGATTCCAACTCATAGCACCCTATAAGACAGAGCAGAACTGCCCCATAGGTTTTCCAAGGCTGTAATCTTTATGGAAGCACACTGTCACATCTTTCTCCCCTGGAGCTGCTGGTGGGTGTTTTGAACTACCAACCTTTTGGTTAACAGCTGAGTGCTTTAATCACTGCACCTCCAGTGCTGCTTAGTCTAAAGTAAAGCATGTAAGAAATATGGGGAAAGAGGTAAAGCTAGAAAAGCTAATAGAGCTTGGATTACAGGAAGTGCAGGTGTCTTGTAAACATGTGAAGGACTTGATCTTTAGAGCAGTAGGAAGTCACTGAAGGGGTTTAAGCAGAACAATGACACCATCATGTTTGTATGGGTGAGGTTGGTGGCCATGGAGATAAACCAAAGTGTGTGGCTTGGCAAAGTATCTAGGAGGTAGAATTAACAACATTTGGTTAGGATTGAAAGTGTGAATGAGGAATACAGAAGAATGAAGAATGACTATGGGGACTAGAAAGGAGTCAGCATTCTTCTTAGGTCCAATTACAGGGTGAAGTTCTGGATAGCTGTAGATACACCTGGTTAAAAGGTTTGGAGGGGCTGAAGGGGGCAAGATGGTGGACTAGGCAGAAGGATTGCACAGACCCTCTTCAACAAAGAAAAGGGAAACCAATTAACACAGACACAGAAGATAATCTT
>NW_006921630.1:7380135-7380699 GCF_000298275.1 Orycteropus afer afer
TTCTTTTGCTAAGGAGCTCTGGTGGCACAGGGCCTAAGGCATTTGACTACTAACTGGAAGGTTGGTGGTTCAAAGCCACCAGCTGCTGCATGGACAGAAGATGGGGCAATCTACATCTATAAAGACTTACTCCCTTGGAAACTCGAAGGAGGTCGCTATGACTCAGAATTGACTCAATGGCAGTAGGTTTTTTGGTTTTCTTCTTTTCTTAGTGATAAGAATTAAGCATACCTGCTGGAAGGTAGATGGGAGATGGGGGTTGTGGAGGTTTGGGTAATGTGAACATGATTTGAAATTCAGATTGCAGAGAATGAGAGAGCATTTACTAGGGAAACAAAGGCAGGGCAGAGGACTTTGGTGAAGTTGGTGACATTTAATTTTTAGTGGCACTGACTGCCTAGGTATGAGGTTTTCTCAGCAGCTCTTGGCCTCTGAGATGCGGAGAAGACTTAAGAGCTCTAGGATGAGGATAATCAAATAATAGATCTGACTCATAGCAACCCCAACTTGGGTTTCCCAGGTGGTATTTCTATGGAAATGGATTGCCCAATCTTTTTTTTTTTT
>NW_006921630.1:7381139-7383218 GCF_000298275.1 Orycteropus afer afer
ATTGGACCAGCAAACCTGGTCCCCACCTTCTTTTTTTTTTTTTGCCTCCAAATGATTTTGAGTTTTGTACCACATTGTTCTCCCTCTTTATGGATTGCCCAATCTTCCTTCTGAGGAGCAGCTGGTGGGTTTGAACCACCAGCCTTCTGGTTAGCAGTAAATGTCTTAGGCATGATGCCACCAGAGGTCCTAATAATAATGATACTATCTAATATTTATTGAGAGCTATGTGCTAGGGGGTGTCCTCAGATGACACAATCAGTTAAGTCCTGGGCTACTAACAAAACGGTTGGCAGTCAGAACCCACCTAGGGTGCTTCAGAAGAAAGGCCTGGCAATCTGGTTCCCAAAGGTCACAGCCATGAAAACCCTGTGGAGCACAGTTCTACTCTGTAACACATGGAATGTGTTCCAACATGTGACTTGGAAACAATTCAATGACAACTGGTTTTATATGCCAGGCATTGTTTTTTTAAAGGGCTTTAAATATATCATCTTGTTTACTAGATGCAGGCAGCTCTTATAGTTGCAGTAAACGTACTAGTTAGTGGCGTATTAACTGATCAAATTCAAGTCAGCAAATAAGAGCTTAGCTGTTTGACATGTTATTTATATGATTGCTATATGTGAAGTATGTTTCTCTGGTCTCACAAATTTATGGGAAAAATTGCGGTCAAAACAACTCCAATAAATCAATGTCTCGCTGGCTCTGTCTTACTCACTCTGAAAAACTTTCCTCCTCAAATTCTTTCAAACTAGCTCTGAAAGTTTCCAGTGGTTCTCTTAGGTGGTCATGAACTAGTCCTCTTTGTTTCTACACTCTTTTCTCCTCTTCTGTTTTGGTTTGTTACAGTGATATCTCCCATGCTACTCCAACGCCAGTACTGTTGCAAATGCTTCCAACCCGGTAAAGAAACTCTCAGAGGGACAATGTTCACCAAAGGTGCCAGCTTCTATTTAATGCCACTGCAGCCTGGTGTTCTTTCTCATGCCTTCTCTGGTCTAAGCACAGGCTAGTCTGTTGTGCCCATTCTGAGTGTTCACATGTCCCACACTATGACTCCTCTACCCTGTTAGCATACTGGAAAGCAGTGCTTTACTCTTTGTTTTGGCCCACTTTTCTGCAGGTTCCGCTGTCTAAGCTCAGCTGGGCTGGAGGACAGTCAGAGTGACAGACGCTGTGTGAGACTTAATTATCCCTCTCCCAGCACTAATCTTGAACCAAACTTGTGAGCCTTACCTCACTTTCCCCTGGACAGATGACTGGTTATGGTGTCCCTTGACAAAAATAAAACCTCTGGTCTACCTAGATACACCCAAAAGTGTCAGCAGAATACTGTGAGGAATATAGTTTAGCTTCACAAGCTAAGACTACTGCTTCCTAACATGTATATTTAAATCAAATTTCTACGAAGATTTGTCCACAACATGATGCTTATCATCAATAAGCAATATTTAGTTGGACTGTCTACTAGGTCTGCAGCTCAAGATGTGAAATATCATCTTTTGCCCTATTAGAAAAAGGCTTTCTCAATGCGCCTCATATTTGGTTCCTACTCCATCCTTCTAAGCTGCTCCATCTAGCAAAAGGTTTGATTTCAGTTCATAGTCCTTTATAGCCCATCACATCCTTTCATTATAGATAACACTACTGGGAGCTCTGGTAGCATAGTGCCTAAGGTGCTTGACTGCTAATCAAAAGGCTGGTGGTTCAAACCCAGCAGCCACTCCTTAGAAGGAAGATGGGGCAATCTACTTCCGTAATGATACTGCCTCGGAACCCAAGGAGGGGTTGCTATGAGTTGGGTCCAATTCAACGGCACATAACAACAACAACAACAGTAATATTTAGCAGTAGTACATCTCTATTTCTTTTTCTTATAAGAGCCCCAATCATTAAAGTTATTATAAATGTTTGTGCCTAATCCTCATCAGCTCTGGTAGCATAGTGCGTAAGGCACTTGACTGCTAACCAGAAGGCTGGTGGTTCAAACCCATCAGCCACTCCTTGGAAGGAAGGTTGGGCAATCTACTTCCGTAGTGATACCACCTTGGAAACCCAAGGAGGGGCCGACTTGAT
>NW_006921630.1:7383318-7406848 GCF_000298275.1 Orycteropus afer afer
AAGGCTGGTGGTTCAAACCCATCAGCCACTCCTTGGAAGGAAGGTTGGGCAATCTACTTCCGTAGTGATACCGCCTTGGAAACCCAAGGAGGGGTCGACTTGATGGCACATAACAACAACAACAATCCTCATTATGGCAGTTTTCACTTTTACCACAGTAAGAAAAGGATTGATTATAATTATATCTGAGTGTTTTTGATTCTAATATGCCTCTAGTTGTGACATCTTTCCACCCAAATTATTAATCTATAGATAATCAACTAATCAGTCAATAAATATTTATTGCGTGCCTTTTGCATGTCCTGCATTAGCAGAAATCAGATACAAGAAAATTACTTCTTTGGTAATTATTATTTTAAACTCTTCAAATCCAGAGGATTTAAATCATCCACTCAAGAAACACTGAGCATCTACTATGTTTCAGATACTATGCCAGGCATGAGGGTATATTGTTGTTGTTGTTGTGGTTATGTGCCGTGGAGTTGGACCCTACTCATAGAGACCCCTCCTTGGGTTTTCAAGGGTATATAGCAGAGAACAAAACAGCCACAGTCTCTGACTTCTCAGAAATTACCATGTGGTAAGGGACAGGGACCTTAAATACAACCATACAAATAAGTATATCATTTCTAACTCTAATAAGACCTGTATAGCAAATATTGTGAGGATGGTGCAGGATCGGGCAGTTTTTCATTCTGTTGTAGGGTTGCTGTGAGTTGGAGCTGACTTGGTTGCACATAACAACAACACAAGTGTAAAACAATTGTACAGAGTGCTATGTACAATAGAAGGAAACTAAGTTAGAATGGGAGTAGATGGATCAGTGATATTTAAACTGAAGTCAAAAGAATGAGTGCAAAGGAAGGGATGGGAAGGACATCTCACATAGAAGAATAGCTCATACAAAAGCCCTGAAGTAGAAAAGAGCTTGGTGCCTCAAAGAAACTGAAAAGGGACCCATGAAATTGGAAAAGGTAGATTAGAAGGAAAGTAGGATAAGATGAAGAGGAAGGAGGGCAAGAGCCTCTATTCTATAGGGCCATAAGGATTCTGGACTCTGTCATAAGTGCCATAGAGAAGAATTTAAGAATTTTAAGCAGGAGGGACTTCCAGTAAGATGGCAAAATAGGCAGAAAAGCTACACAGCCCTTCAACAAAGAAAAGAGAAACCAGTTGACAAAGATACAGAAGATAATACTGGAGCCCTGAGCCTTGAATGAAAGGATACAGAAGTGGATTAAACACCAACTAGTAGAAAAACTTGAAGGAAAACAGTGAGTAAGGAGACAAATGGAGCTGCGGATTGTCAGCTCTCCTGACTGCATGGACAGCCAGAATATTACTAAGTGGTGTTAAAAAAACTCACTGCTGTCAAGTCGGATCCAACTCATAGTGACCCCTCCTTGGGTTTTTGAGGCAGTATCACCATGGAAGTAGATTGCCCAACCTTCTTTCTGAGGAATGGCTGGTGGATTTGAACTGCCAGCCTTCTATTTAGCAGTCAAGTGCCTTAGGCACTATGCCACCAGAGCTCCCCCAAGTGGTGTTAGGACTTGAGAATTAACCCAAATATTGGCTCTGCCTCTGCTTGCCAAGGGCTGCATGGATGACTATGCTGTTTGCCGATGACTAAAATGGGAAAGAGCAAACAAGGAGACAAACTGAGCTGTGGACTTTTGACTGTCTGGAGGACACACCCATTTTGAATGCTTACAAGCAGTAGCCATTTTGGATATTTAAAATGATAGCATTCTTGTTCAGATTCCAGGGACCTAAGAATAGGCTGTGCTTGCCAAGGACAGAACAGACATATGGGAGGCTGATGACTGGAAAGGAGACAGGTAGTGAGTGCATGAGTGCATAAATGCTGCCAACTAGCTAACAGAGGAGTACAGTACCCTGCTTATTCTGATAACATCCAAAGAAAATGAAAATCTTGGGCAAATCACTCCAACAGTCACCAATTAAATATAAAAACAAAAACATCACAATGTCTGGGAGACAACATACCATCACAGCCCACACAAAGAAGCAAGATAAGGCAGTACAAACAAGAGACCAGGATGCAGATCCAGAACACATCCTTGAGGAAGAAGCTGCATTGGAACTCCCTGATAAAGAATACAAAAGAATTATATTTAGGTATCTTCAGTGGATTGAGAGAGAAATCAAGGAAAACACTGACAAAATTGAGAAAAAAAAAACAGAGAAAACCCTAGAACAATTTCAAAAGGCAATACAAGAACAAAATGACAAAATAAATGAAAAATTAGAAATGATACAAAATCTACAGATAGAAATCCAGAAAATTAATACTAAATTTTCAGATATAGATAACACATTGAATGAGCAAAGGAGTAGAATAGAACCAATGGAAGACAGAATTAGTAAGAGTGAAGACAAATACCTCAATACTTCTTTGGAAAGGGACTGTGGTGGTTATGTTTGTCTGTCAACTTGGCTAGGCCTGGTTAAGTGGCTGGGCAGCTGCGGATAGTTATTCCCCATGATGAGACTGGTAATCAACTCCATGGTGGGATCTACCACAAGCAGCTGAGTAGCTGCCTTTGGGATGTGGTCTGCTTCCTGTTTATAAGGAGAAGCCTTGAGAATAGTCTCTAGCCTATGGCATGCTTGGACCCTGCATGTAGCCGTGTCATTGCTCAGCAGCCTGCTATGCTCTGCCAACCTTGGGACTTACAATGGACTTAAGTTAATGGCCTGCCATGTGGTTTGGTAACATCAGGACTATGCCTTTTTATTTGTCAACCTTGGGCTTCTCAGCCTCAGCAGTCAGGGAATAACTACCACCTGCTGCCCAGCCACTCAACTAGGCCCAGCCAAGTTAACACACAAACATAAACCACAAAGACCAATCAGAAAAAATATCAAAACAAAATGAAGAAAGCCTAAGGTTCATTTGGGATACCATCAAAAGGAATAACCTATGTGTAATCAGAATTCCAGATTTGAGAGAGACAAATAAAACCACAGAGAAAATTGTCAAAGATTTGTTGGAGGAGAATTTCCCTGATATGATAAAAGACAACAATATATTCATTCAAGAAGTCCAATGAACCCCAAACAGTATAAACCGCAAAAGAAAATCATTAAGACAGATCATCATCAAACTCACCAAAACCAAAGACAAAGAAAGAATCCTGAAAGCAGCATGAGAAAAGCTAAAAGTTACCTACAAAGGGCAACCAATAAGACTAAACTCTGATTTCTCAGCAGAAACCATGTAGGCAAGAAGGCTATGGGATAGTATATATAAAACCCTGAAAGAGAAGAATTTCCAACAAAGAATTTTATACCCAGCAAAATTGTCCCTCAAAAGGTAAAATTAGGACATTTGCAGATAAGCAGAAATTAAGGGATTTCATTAAAATCAGACCAATCTTACGAGAGATGCTAAAGGGAGTCCTTTGGACAGAGAACCAACAACAGCAAACAACAACTGACCATTAACACACATGATGCATAACCCAGAAACCAACCCAGTTTGAAAGTATCCAAAGTAAATAAATCTACAAGATTGTAAACAGGGAACCAAAGGACAATTAGCAATTGAGGACAACTACATATCAAAATGAGGGAAAAAATTGTGTAATTACAGAACTTCTAAATAGTGAGGAAATCAAGATAATTGCAAGATAGAACAGACTGTTCTAAACTTGGGTAGAAAATTACAAATCACAGGGTAACCTCAAAGAAAAATAATAAAACTTCCCATCAAAATTAAAAAGAGGACCAGCACAAATATTTAGCAAATACTAAATAGCAATGAAGGAAGTGATAACATGATTCATAAACAAAACAAGTTCAGCACAGAAAATTACATTGAACAAAGAAATCAGCAACACCACAAAAAAAGTAAATAAATAAAATAACAAAATGACAGCAACAAATCCTTACTTGTCAATAATTACACTGAATATCAATAGATTAAATGCACTCCTCAAGAGATGGAGAGTTGTTGACTTGATAAGAAAACATAAACCATCAATATGCTGTGTAAAAGAGACATACTTTAGAAAGAAAGACAAAAGCAGACTTAAAATCAAAGGTTGGAAAAAGATATATAAAGCAAATGGCAACCATAAAAGAGCAGGTATGGCAATATTAATTTCTGATAAAACTGACTGTAAGACAAAAACCACCATAAGAGACAACTGAACAAGAGGACATAATAATAATAAATATCGATATGCCCAATGAAAGAGCCCCAAAATACATAAATCAGACTTCAACTGAATTGAAAAGACAAATAGATGACTCCACAGTCATAGTAGGAAATTTTAATATGCCATTTTCAATGAAAGGTAGAACAACTGGAAAGAAACTCAACAAAGATGCAGAAGAACTAAACAATATAATCCACCAAATTGACCTGATACACATCTACAGAGCACTTCACCCAACAATGGGACAATATAAGATTCTTTTCTGGTGCACATGGAACATTCTCCAAGATAGACCATATGTTAGGCCACAAAGCAAGCTTCAATAAATTTAAAAACATTGAAATATTACAAAGCATCTTCTTAGATCACAATGATATAAAATTAGAAATCAACAACAGGAAGATCAACAGAAAAAGAGCAAACACACGGACATTGAATAATACCCTCCTTGAAAATGACTGGGTAATAGAAGAAATAAAAAATAAAATTTAAAAATTCCTTGAATCAAACAAGAATGAAAACACAACATACCAAAATCTTTGGAACAGGCAAAGCAGTAATCAGAGGCCAATTTATAGCAATAAATGCACACATCAAAAAAGAGGAAAGAGCCAAAATCAATGTCTTATCCCAACATCTCCAACAATTAGAAAAAGAGCAGCATAAAAAGCCTACAGTCACCAGAAGAAATGATAAAGACTCAAGCAGAAATAAATGAAACAGAAAATAGAAAGACAACAGAAAAAATCAATAAGACTAGAATTGGATCTTTGAGAAGATTAATAAAATTGACAAACCACCGGCAAATTTAACAAAGGAAAAGAGGGAGAGAATACAAATAACATGAATAAGAGACAAATTGGGTGACATCATAACAAAACCAAGTGAAATTAAAAAGGATAATATCAGGATACTATGAGGAACTGTACTCCAACAAATTTGAAAATCTAGAAGAAATGGACAGATTTCTAGAAACATATTATTTACCTAAACTAAGACAAACTGAGGTGGTAACATTGAACAGACTCATAACAAAAGAAAAAATTAACAGGTCATAAAAAAATGACAAAAAAAAAAAAAAAAAGCCCTGGCCCAGACAGTTTCATCGGAGAATTCTACTGAACGTTCAGTGAAGAACTGACACCAATACTACTCAAACTATTCCAAAACATACAGAAGGATGGAATTCTCCCTAACTCAATTTATGAAGCAAGCTTAACCTTGAGACCAAAACCAGGCAAAGACATCACTCAAAAGGAAAACTATAGACCAGTAGCCCTCATGAATGTAGATGCAAAAATCTTCAACAAAATCCTAGCCAATAGACTCCAACAACATATCAAAAAATAATACATTATGACCAAGTGGGTCTCATATCAGGCATGTAAGGATGGTTCAACATTAGAAATGCAATCACCATCCTCTACCACATAAAAAAAAAACAAAGGAAAAGGACCACGTAATCATATCAATCAATGCATAAAATCCAACACCTATTCCTGATCAAATCTCTCAGAAAAATAGGAAGAGAAGGAAATTCCTCAACATAATAAAGGGCATCTATGCAAAACCAACAGCCAACATTATTCTCCATGGAGAGAGACTGAAACCATTCCCCTTGAGAACAGGAACCAGACAAGGATGCCCTCTATCACCACTTCTATTCAGCATTGTATTGGAAGTCCTAACCAGGGTAATAAGGCAAGCAAGAGAAATCAAAGGCATCCAAATTGGTAAGGAAGAAGTGAAACTATCCCTATTTGCTGATGATATGATCCTATACCTAGAAAACCCAAGAGATCCAGTGAAAAATCTACTGGAACTAATTGAGAGATTTAGCATAGTGACAGGATACAAGATCAACATCCAAAAATCAGTTAGATTCCTCTACACCAGCAAAGAGATTGCTGAAAGGGAAATAAGGAAATCAATACTATTTGCAATAGCTACCCCCCCAAAAAAAAAAAAAAAACTTGTGAATAAATCTCATCAAGGACACAAAAGACCTTTCTTTAAGGATATACAAAAAACAATCACTAATTTTATATGGAAAGAAAAGAGACCTCAGATAAGCAAAGCACTATTGAAGAAGGACAACAAAGTAGGAGGTCTCACACTCCCAGATTTCAAAACCTACTATACAGCCACACTAGTCAAAACAGCCTTGTATTGGTACAACGGCAGACACATAGACTAGTGGAACAGAGTTAAGAACCCCGAAATAGATCCATCAACCTATCGTCAGCTGGTTTTTGACAAAGGGCTGAAATTCATTACATGGGGAAGAGACAGTATCTTTAACAAATGGTGCTGGCAAAACTGAATATCCATTTGCAGAAAAATGAAACAAGATCTGTACCTCACACCATACACAAAAACTAACTCCAGATGGATCAGAGACTTAAATGTGAAACTTAAAAATATAAAGTTCCTCAAGAAAAAAACAGGGGCAAATTTAGTGGCCTTAATATATGTCATAAATAGACTCTCAAGCATAACCCAAAATGCACAAACAGCAGAAGATAAACTAGATGAATGCGACCTTCTAAAAATTAAATTTTATGTGCTTCCAAAGACTTCTTCAAAAGAGTGAAAAAGAGAATCTACAGATTGGCAAAAAATATTTGGCAATGACATGTATGACAAGGGACTTATTTCTAAAATTTATAGAAAACTCCAATACCTCAACAACAAAAGACAAACAATCCAATTAAAAATGGGCAGAAGACATGGAGAGATGCTTCACCAAAGAGGATATTCAGGTGTCAACAAACACATGAAGAAATGTTCATATCATTAGGCATTAGAGAGCTGCAAATCAAAACAACCATGAGATACCATCTCGCCCCAGCACTAACAGCAAAGTAACAAGACAGAAAATAACAAATACTGGCAAGGACGGGGAGAGATTGGAACTCTCATACACTGCTGGTGGGACTGTAAACTGATACAACCACTGTGGAAAGCAGTATGGTGATTCCTTAAAAAGTTGGAATTAGAAATACCATTGGATTCAGCGATCCCATTAGTAGGTATATATCCTAAAGAAGGGAGAGCCAGCACAAGAACAGATATATGCACACCTATGTTCATCACAACACTATTCACAATAGCAAAAAATGGAAACAACCTCGGTGCCCATCAACAGAAGAATGGATAAACAAACTATGGTACATGCACACAATGGAATACTATGTAACGCTAAAGAATAATGTAGAATCTGCAAAACACTGCATCACATGGATGAACTTGGGGGATGTTATGCTGAGTGAAATGAGTCAATCACAGGTCAAATATTGTATTAGTTCATTATTGGGAAAATGTCAAGGGAAGGTTTATATATGGAAGGAAACTTTCTTTGTTGGTTACTTGGGATGGGAGGGGAGAGGAGGGAATGCTGCAAAAATTAAGAAATAAATAAATAAAAATTAAAAAAAAAGATTTTAGGTAGGAGAAATACATGATCAGATTTATGTTTTAAAAGATCACTGCAATGGTATTACTTGCACAATACTGCATTACTGCTGGCAGGAAACACTGTGATATTGGTGAATGCATAGATAGGTGAAAAGATCAGGTGTGGGTAGGAGAACAGGTATGTACCCAAGACCAAGGATAGATTTGGTTGAAGATAGTTTTACATATGTACTTGTGCTACAAAAATATCCAAATACAGTACAGAAGTAATAGGGGACAAAGTTGGAGTATCTTCTCAGAGACAACCAAACACCTTGAGGGAGAGAGACACTGGCCTGTGGGCTCCAGACCGTAGTCTCGGGAGACACTGTGCTTAACTGGCACAAAAACCATAACCAAACTTACTGCCATTGAGTCGAATCCAACTCATAGTAACCCCTCCTTGGGTTTCCGAGGCAGTATTATTACAGAAGTAGATTGCCCAAGCTTCCTTCAGAGGAGTGGCTGGTGGGTTTGCAGTTAGATGCCTTAGGCACTATGCCAACAAAGCTCCCAATTGGCACAATATAGTACATAAAAATCCTACTTTAGTGAGTAGTGACTGGGATCTTAAAAACTATCGAGTGGCCAATTAAGATGCAACTATTAGTCTCCCCTCATCGGTAGCAAAGAAGAGTGAAGAAAAGAAGTCATTTGGAAACAATAAGTCCAAGCCTGAGAAGGACCACAGAGACCTCAGCCTTCACGAGCCTGAAACCGAAGAACTAGATGGTGTCCAGCTACCAATGGCAACCACTCAGAAAGGGATCAAAATTAGAGATCCTGGATCGGGTGGGAGGAAAAATGTGGAACAAAATTCAAAAACCCAAAAAATTACCAGAGTCTCTGGTTGGATAGAAGATGGTCGAACCCTTGAGACTATGACCCCTGGTTATTCTTCAGGCCTGGAACTGGACTCACTTCCGTAGATTAGCTCTTAGCCAAACAGTAGAAAGACCTACAAGTAGGGCACCTACCCCAGGGAGATCTACCCCTTAGATCAATCAACCATGAAACATTGGAAAGGCAGGCAGCATTTGCATAGAGGGAAAGCTGGACAGACAGGATTGCAAAGATAAGAACAGCCCGGGGCGGGGGGGGGGGGGCGGAAGGGAAAAGGTAGTCATAGGGAACAGATGGGAGGAGAGCTTTTTATGGTTGGGGATTGTAATCGGGGGCCATGAAACCAAATGTGTATGAACTGTTGTATGTACAATGAATCTGCTTTGTAAATTTTACCCACATTACAATAAAAAATTTAAAAAAAAAAACAATCGATCACTGCAAAAAAGGCATGGGGGTGGCATCATCTGACCTCCTCTAACTTCACAAGGTGGACGAAGCATTAAAGTCAACAGCCCAAGGTTGATTCCTAAGAGGTGGACATGCTTCCACCCTCCAACCTTTTTACCAGTTCTGACACCAACTGTCCCTCCCAT
This sequence comes from Orycteropus afer afer, assembly GCF_000298275.1. Taxonomy (NCBI): domain Eukaryota; kingdom Metazoa; phylum Chordata; class Mammalia; order Tubulidentata; family Orycteropodidae; genus Orycteropus; species Orycteropus afer. Next base: position 7,392,401 of record NW_006921630.1, read on the forward strand.
GGCACTCCCTACTTGTCCGCTGGATTGCAATGGCCACAGAACTCACAAACAATACTCATGATTGTTGTTGTTGTTATGTGCTGCCAAGTCGGACCCAACTCATAGCAACCCCTCCTTGGGTTTCCGAGGCAGTATCACTACTGAAGTAGGATTGCCCAACCTTCCTTCCGAGGAGTGGCTGGTGGGTTTGAACTGCCAGCCTTCTGGTTAGCAGTCAAGTGTCTTAGGCACTACGCTACCAGAGTTCCCAATATGGGGTTTATTAGGGAGGTAACAGGTTATAAGATCAGAAATGACTCAGGATACAGTTCTTCAATCAGGACAGTTTCTTCTCAATTGTGTCATAGGCATGCTTCTCTCTGGCCTAGGCCTGTTGGCTCTGTGGCCCCTGGGCCTCTGCCTTGCTCAGGCAAGTGTTACAAAACTCTTTTAGCTCTGACAATAGGTGCCCAGAAAGGTACCCTACTCCATCACCAAGGCTGCTACCCAAAGTCACTCAGCTTTCTCACTCCATGGGCCAGGAAGCCCACCACTCTGTCTTATGCCAGTCTCTTGGTTGTGCCACCTCTGCTGCTGCTGGTTCTCTCTGTCTCAGCAAAGAGTTACAGCTTTCTGGCTCCTTGGTCAAGGAGGTTCGGCACAGGGATCTTGGGTCCAAAGTATGCACTCCACTCCTGGCTCTTCTCTCTTGATGGTAATGATTCTCCCTTTTTCCCCTCTGAAATGACTCATTTTAAGCCTATTCTGATGGCACAACTGACCAGTCCCCATGTTATATACCTTATTTGTATAGGCCCACCCACACAAGGGTACCATGTACCTTATTTGCATTATTAACAAGCTATCCAATCCCATTGGTGGGCCACAAGTACCTCACATTTGCATAGTCCTGCCCAGTCATCTGGTGGGTGTCACAAAGAGCATGGCTAGCAGGGCCATATTAAGTAATTCACTATATACCATAATTGCTCTGACCGTTGTGTGGATTATGGAGTAAAGGTGGAGCCAAGTAGAAGGGAGCGACCAATTATTACAGTTCAGGTGAGAGACAGCCACTGAGGCTTGGACTAGGCTAATGTGGAAGGCAAAGGAAGAGGAGGACAGATTCAGAATATATTTTGTAAGTAGAATCAATAGGGTTCTTTCTAGAGGAGTACAAAAAGAAAGTACTAAAGAATATCTCTTACCAAAATTTTGAACTCACCAGCCACTCCACAGAAGACAGATGAGGCAGTCTGCTTCTGTAATAAAGATTTACAGTCTTAGAAACTCAATGGAGGTCGCTATGGATCAGAATGTTCTGGTTACCTAGTGCTGCTCTAATGAGAAATATACCACAAATGGGATGGCCTTAACAAACAGGAGTCTATTCTCTCACAATTTGGAGGCTTTAAGTCCAAGATCAAAATGCCAGGCTCTAGGGGCTGGGTGAAAGCCCCTCAACCTAGGGGTCCAGCTCTGCCTCCTGCTCCCGGCCCACTGGAGCTAGAGGTGTTTCTTCACTCAGACAGCTCCTGGCTGCTGAGACTAAGAATAGCCCCAAGGTTGACAAGTAAAAAGGCACAGTCCCGATGTTACCAAACCACACGGCAGGCCATTAACTTAAGTCCATTGTAAGTCCCAAGGTCGGCAGAGCACGGTAGGTTGCTGAGCAAAGACACAGCTACATGCAGGGTCCAAGCGTACCATAGGCTCGAGACCATTCCCAAGGCTTCTATTTAAATACAGGAAGCAGACCACATTCCCTAAGGCAGCTACTCAGCTGCTCACAGTAGATTCCACCATGGAGTTGATTACCAGTCTCATCATGGGGAATACTACAACCAGCTGTCCAGCCACTCAACCAGGCCCAGCCAAGTTGACACACAAACATAACTACCACACAGAGTCAACTCGACGGTAGTGAGTTTGGTTTTTTGGAATCCAAATAATCTAGAATTTAGTCACTGGCTCAGCACTGGAACCACTAAAAATCTGTCCAAATGCTTCTCAGGGATGCACCACTGAGCAAGACTCAAGCACCTAATTCACATGCTAATGGAAAAATAGGCTTTTGTGTTCTGTGGGCATGTTTGTGTGTGGCTCTGTGGTCCATTTCAGGAAGTGAACAAAGAAAATGTTTGTTCGGTTGTTTTTTTTTTCCCCAAGCTATCATCAGAAACCAACTTTCAGAGATACATAGAGAGCAGGAGAAGGAAATGACTGTTTTTCTTAATAAAGTAGGCAGTCTCCTGCTTGTTGTCTCCTCCCCCATTCTTAGCTTCTTCCTTCACATTCATTAGCAAGAGCTTGTAGGAGTTATCTTTGAAATACACCTGCCCAATATCCACCCAAATGTACACTCCTTATACATTCCAAGTCACACAAACATATTCCCCTTTATACAGGCACACCCTTCTCCCTATCTCCTCAGACCCGACTGATTCTTCTCATGTCCCTCTTTCCCACTCCTCTGAGAATACAGCTGGAATGATGGAAGATGGAATGCATAGCAAAGTGGTGGGAAGGTCAAGCTGGGCTTCCCTAACTGGTTTTTCTGAAAATCAATCTGTCATGCAAAGAAGAGGAAGAGTCAAGATAAAACATCTCTGGGTTTTAATGCATGATTCAGGGCTTTTGGTGGCTAGTGGTGGCTTGTGAGGAGGGAGTCTTGCCTCAGAGGTCTGTATCCTCAAGTCAGGAGCATTAAAGACTTATAAGAGAGGGATACACTTCTGCTCCAACCTTTTGTTTTCTCTAACTTCTCAACTATGTAAACTTAAAAAAACAAATGCCCAAACACTGATAGAAGTTCTTTCTGGGTGATGAGACATGGGTCATTTTCTCTGCTTCTTTACTCTTTTCTGTGCTTTCTAAATTCTCCACAGTGAGTGTTTATTAATTTGATAATTAATTTAGAAAATAAAATCAAACTTCCCTTAGGTTGGTTTTGATTATTATGGTAAAGTATATAACATAAAATTTGTCATTTTAACCATTTTTAAGCATGCAATTCAATGACATTAATTATATTCACAATATCGTGTAGCCATCACCACTATCTCTTTCCAAAATTTTTCATTACCCTAAATAAAAACTTTAAACTTATTGAGAAATAACACTCTCTTCTCCCCTTCTTCCTCCACCTTCTGGTAATTTTCCATCTACTTTCTTTTTCTATGAATTTGCCTATTCTAGTTAGTTTAGGTATTTTATATAAGTGGGATCATATAATATTTGTCCTTTTATGTTTGCTTTATTTTACTCAGCATAAATTTTTCATGGTTCGACCATGTAGTAGCATGTATTAGAATTTCATTACTATTTATGGCTGAATATTCCCTTGTATGTAGATACCACATTCTGTTTATCCCTTTATCTGTTGATAGACACTTGGGCTGTGTCCACCTTTTGGCTATTGTGAAAAATGCAATGATAGGTATTGTACAGATACTGTACAAATATCTATTTGAGTCCCGTCTTTCAAGTTTCTTGGGTATATATCTAGGAGTAGAATTGCTGGATTAAATGGTAGTTCTATGTTTAACTTTTTGAGGATAGGTTGGGAATTTTTTTTTATCAGAGATCTTTACTATTGAAAGGATAACCAAAAGACTCTAACATGTGCCAGTAGGATTTGGGATCTCCTCGGCACATCTGATAACAAGATCCCTACTGCCTGAATGCTGCAGACTTCTCATTCTCCTAGACAGTCTAGTTTTCCCCTTGTGTTCTGGTTACCTAGAGCTGCTCAGACAAAAATATACCACAAATGAGATGGCCTTAGCAAACAAGATTTGTTCTTATAACTTGGAGGTTTTAAGTCCAAGTTCAAAGTGCCAAGCTCTAGGGGCTGGGTGAAAGCCCCTCAGCCTTGGGCTTCAGCTCTGCCTATAGCTCCCGGCCCACTGAAGCTAGAGGCTTTTCTTTACTCAGACAGCTGCTGGCTACTGAGGCTGACAAGCCCAAGGTTGACAAATAAAAAGGCATAGTCCCTATGTTACCAAACACACAGCAGGCTATTAATTTAAGTCCATTGTAAGTTCCAAGGTCAGCAGAGCATGGCAGGCCGCTGAACAACGACAAAGCCACGTGCAGGGTCCAAGCGTGCCATAAGCTAGAAACTATCTCCAAGGCTTCTCCTTATATACAGGAAGCAGCCCACCTCCCCAAAGCAGCTACTCAGCTGCTTGTGGTAGATCCCACCATGGAGTTGATTGCCAGTCTCATCTTGGGGAATAACTACCACCAGCTGCCCAGCCATTCAACCAGGCCCAGCCAAGCTGACATACAAACTGAACTACCACACCTTGTTTACAAGTCTTTCACTCCAGCTTAAATTTTCCACTATCCCAAGTGTTGGGAGAAGAGTCCAGATTCTGTTGACATGTTTTTATTGATTGTTTGTTTGTTTTGGTTTTAAACTTTGTGTGTGTGTGTGTGGTAGATATATATGTAACAAAACTCTTGCCAGTTTCAACAATCTTCACATGTACAATTCAGTGACATTAATTATGTCCATCATGTTGTTCAGCTATCATGTGTTTGTAACCAGAATAGATCTGCATGAATCCAAAAATTATCATCTTTATCACCACTGAAGGGGAAAAAAAGAGTACACAGATTAAGAAACTGTTTACATAGCTATGTGTAGCATACTATGTTAAGTGCCCTTAATAATGAATAAGAGCAATGGTTTCTGTCCCAAGGGGCTTGCTGTAATTTGGGAAAGGTTATTTCTTCAACTTTAAAGATGTAAGTGTTGGCAGAAAACAGCTATTTTTCGTCTTTGATCAAGACATCTATGAGACTCATCAAAGACAACACCATGTCAAAGTGAGCTACATAATGGCCTACAGCACTTTTTATAGTCTGAACAGAAAATGAAAAGCCCCTTCTAAGTAACTAAAACAAATAGTTTAAACCACTATTCCCCTATCATTTTAATAAAATAACACATGAAATTTTTCATTCTTTGTAGCATTATTTTGTTTAGTTTTTTGGTCAGGGCTTAGTTACAGATAACAGAAAACCACTCTCATAAATTTAAGCAGAGAGGGCTGAATACAGGAAACTAGGTTCCTGGGTGGCACTAGTGATTAAGTGCTTGAGTACTGGTCTAAATGTTGGTGGTTGAACCCACCCAGAGGTACCTTGGAAGACAGGCCTGGAGATTTTCTTCCAAAAACTCAGAACCTTGACAACCCTATGGAGCACTTCCACTCTGTACACATGGGTCTCCATGAGTCAGAATTGACTAGATGGAAACTAACAACAGCAAGTCCTCTTACAAATTCATTGGGAGAAATAGAGAAGTGGGCTGCTGTCTGAGGAATCAGGAAGGCTCTTGTGGAATTCCTAGTTCCAAAGGGATATTCATTCCTCTTCAGGTTTGGTCACAACCTTGGTAATCTTCGTATCTTGTAACCTGGGTCTAACTTACAAGGCTCACCACCTCTAAAACAGTTATATAAAATACTACAGAAAAAAAATCGGTTAACAAAGATGTAACAAAGCAACAACATGGCACGAAGATAAGAGGACGACTCATTAACAACCTATGATATGCAGATGACACAACCATGTTTGCTGAAAGAGGACTTGCAGCACGTCCTGATGAAGCTCAAACACTACAGCCTTCAGTGTGGATTATACCTCAATATAAAGAAAACAAAAATCCTCACAACTGGACCAATAAACAACATCATGATAAACAAAGAAAAGGTTGAAGTTGTCAAGGATTTCATTTTAATTAGCTCTACAATCAACACCTATGGAAGCAGCAGTCAAGGAATCAAAGGATGTATTCCATTGAACAAATGTGCTGCAAAGACCTCTTTAAAGTGTTAAAGAGCAAAGATGTCACTTTGAAGACTAAGGTGCATCTGACACAAACAATGGTATTTTCAATTACCTCATATGCATAAGAAATCTGGACAATGAATAAGGAAGACTGAAGAATTGACGCATTTGAATTATGGTGTTGCTGAAGAATACCGAATACACCATGGACTGCCAGAACAGCAAACAAATCTGTCTTGGAAGAAGTACAGCCAGAATGTTCATTAGAAGCAAGGATGGTGAGATTTCATTTTGGTTAGAAGCTGTCCTGATGGACATACTGTATCCTGAGTTGTAAAATGTTACTTCCCTAATAAACCACATAATCATCAGTGTGGCCTCTAAGTTCTGTGTCATTGCAATGAATTATCAAACACAGCAGAGAAGTAGAGTGCATAGGAAAGATGGCTGCTATCAGAATTGGTAAAAAGGTTGGAGAGTGGATGTATATCTGACCTCCATCTCACAGGAATCAGATTTGGGCTGATGGGGATTCTTATTCCCTACCCTGAAGTTAGATTAGGAGTGAAGGTTACTACTAATTTACAGACGGCTTTGGGTAGCTCACAGGATCAATAATGAAGTCAGGTAAATGAATCCAAGAAAAGATCAGAAGCCAAAGTGGCTCACAGTCAAGAGCAGACCAGAGGTCATGCTAGACTAACAATCTGGATAGGACCTTGCCTTTGGCAGTCCAAATTTGGACATTCACTGCCAATTTTAGTGCTGGACTCTTAAACCTGCAGCAGCCTCTGTTCTGGAGAACTACTCTACCTATTGTCATGTCTTTGTGTATTTCCTGTGAGGCAAAAATCACTGGCAGGAACATCTGACTGGCCAAACTTGGACCACATGCTCCCTGTCAGTGAGTTGGGAGAGGGATATCTGCCCACTTTAGGCCTAGTGAAAACTAAGATTATGCCTTCCAGCAAGACTCAAGGGATGGGGCTGCTGCCACCTAGGAAGGCAGCTCCAAAACCTGGCAAATGTTCCCCTCACCCTCTAAGCCTGTTTTCTCCTCTGTACAATGAAGATCATAATAGCTCCTAAAGAGTTTTTATGAGGTTTAAACTAAATAATGCATGTGAAATACAATGAATTTTGGTTGTTGTTATTGTTTTTACTTCAGTGTATTTATGTCCTTATCCTGAGGTGATTCCTGCAATCACTAACCCTGAATCAGTCTATCTTTTTTCCTCAACTCCTGCTCCTGAAATGCTGAGCACTACTGTAGTAACTGGTAAAACCATGCTGATTAATTCTACTGCAAAGGAATTGTTTCCAACCTGAAATGGTCCTTATTGCTTGTTTACATACCTCTTGGCCAACCCTGCTCCTATTTTTCTACTTAACTTCCTTCCCTCCATCTACAACCCTGGTGTGAATTTCCAGCTCCTCAACTATCCACTGATTTCTAGTCCACGAGTTTCTTCCTTGTGGCTCGCAGCATCAAATGCTACAGAGATTCTTTTTTCACATTCCTCAGACATCACTGATTCTGGGGTTCTTTAAATAGAACCCTTATTCATTTTGCAGGTTTGATAAATGAACTTTGTAAAGATCGAAAGCAACACAGAAAAGTAGGAGTAAAAATCACTTGCTACCTATAGCTCATAGATAACTATTCTGAATATCCTTCTTGATCCTGTCTCACTATTTAAACACGTCTATTTTATGTCCAATTTTCAACAGAGAAATTTTTTGTCCCCTTCTCTCCTGCATCATCCATTTATTTTTTCATCCTGAATCATTTCCATCAGAATGTTTATGTGCTGTCATTTCTCCTATTTTAAACAACAACAAAAATTCCCCTATTATCATATTCCAGTTCACTTACTACCTCATTACTCTGCTCCCCTAAACAGAAACATGTCTTGAAAGAATGATCAGTTCTCACTCTATTGGCTTCCATTCCTCCTAAACTCTCTCAATCTCCTTTGTGGGTTCTTCCTCATCTATTGACCTTTAAACATTGGAATGCTCCAGGGCTCCATCCTCAAACCTCTTTTCTATCTCCATTCATTCCCTAGGGGATCTCATTGAGTCTCATGGCTTTAAATACTAATTTTACTTTCCTTGTTGGCTCACAAATTTGTGTCTCTATCCAAGGCCCCTCTGCTGACATCCAGACTCCAACTTGCCTATTGGACCTTTGCACATGGCTGTCTGATAGGCATCCTCAACATAATATGCCCTAAGCTGAACTCCTGAGTGCCACCATCACGCTTGGTAAAGTAGAGGGTCAGCAAAATTGAAGAAGACCCTCAATGAGATGAATTGAGACTGTGGCAGCAACAAGGGGCTCAAGCATAGTGAGGCTCATGAGGACGGCACAGGACAGGATAGTGTTTCGTTCTGTTGTGTATGGGGTCTCTGTGAGTCAGCACCTAACAACAACAACAACAACAACAACCTCAAACTGCAATAGTCCCCAACCACTTGACTGCTAACTAGAAGGCTGGCAGTTCAAACCCACCAGCCACTCCTCAGAAGGAAGGTTGGGCAATCTCCTTCTGTAGTGATACTGCCTTGGAAACCCAAGGAGGAGTTGCTATGAGTTGGGTCTGACTGGATGGCACATAACAACAACAACTATTAGTTACTCAGCAAAAAGCCTTAGTGTCATCCTTGACATCTCTCTTTTGCTCATATCCCACATCTAATCCACAAGCAAATCCTGTCAGCTATACCTGGAAAATATATTAAATTTCCAACCACTTGTCATCATTTCTATTGCTAACCTCCTGGCCCACACCACCATCATATCTCCCTTGGATTATTACAATAGTTTCTTTTACTAGACTTCATGCTTCTTCCTTTTTTCCTTGTTAAAGAGAAAAATTAATAACAGACACCTTACTTTGATTTTAAGGTTATTTTCTTACCCACAAAACCAAACTTTTAGCTGCCAGGCCAAAGAACACCTCATAAGTAATCTGATATAAATTGATCTCAGGAATGAGGGAGGACAAGATTCAATGAATCATGTTAAGATTTGCCAGCGGTTGATCTCCCTCCCCTTCTCTTTATAAGTTTCATTGTAACTAGTTTACTTCAAAGCCATTTGTCTTTTTTTTTAAAAATCAAAATGTGCATATGGAATAACTACACAAAGCTACTATGTTTTTTTGTGCATACAGAATAACTGCTCAGAATAAAACTTATGTTTCAACTTCAAGTTTTGATTATTTTTAACACCTCTGAAGACAGCAAAAAATATAAATCAGGTGATGTCACTCAAAAACCTCCAAAAGCCCCTATTCACTCAGAGTCCAAGTCTTCACCTGGGTTTATAGTGCCCTAAACAATTTGCTTCCCAACTAACTTCCCAATAGAAGTGATGACAAGTCTGATTTCATCTCTCTCCCTCAAACAATCTTTAACCACACTGGCATCCTTGCTGTTCTTCCAACACACTCAGCACATTCCAGTCTTGGCCTTTGTAATTGTTAATTCTTCTACTTTAAATCATTTTCTTATTTTACCTCATGTCCTAGCCGGGAGCTCTGGTAGCGTAGTGTGGAAGGCATTTGACTGCTAACCAGAAGGCTGGCGGTTCAACACACCAGCCACTCCTCAGAAGGAAGGTTGGGCAATCTACTTCCATAGTAATACTCCGAAACCCAAGGAGGGGTCGCTATTAGTTGGGTGCGACTCGACAGCACATAAAACAACACATCCTACCCATATCCATGCATTCCCCCCCCCCCTTTCTTCAGGTCTCTGTTTAAAATCCACCATCTCAGGGAGGCCTTTCCTCACTACCCTGTATAAAATAGCACATCATTCTTTCCATAACTTGCTGTGTGCTATTGAGTCAACTACCACCTATAGTGACCGTATAGGACTGACTAGAACTGCCCCACAGTGTTTCCAAGACTATAAATCTTTATGGAAGCAGATTGCTCCATCTTTTTCCCATAGAGCAGCTTACCAGAATGGCTGGTGATTTCTAATTGCTGACCTTTTGGTTAATAGCCCAGCACTTAGGCACTGTGACACCTGGACTCCTCAGGTAAGGAAAACAGACAATAAAGAAATAAGCCAATATACAATAGGTTAGATGGGGATAAGGATAAGGTATAGAAAAAATGCCCTGGTGGTGCAGTAGTTAAGCACTCAGGTGCTAATCAAAAGGTCTGCAGTTAGAACCCACCAGCCACTCTGCAGGAGAATGATATAGCAGTCTGCTTCTGTAAAGGCTACAGCATTGGGAACCCTATGGGGCAGTTCTACTCTGTCCTATATGGTTCCTATGGGTCAGAATCCACTCAACAGCAATGGGTTTTTTTTGTTTTTTTTTTGTTTAAGTATAGATATTCTCCATAAATTCAGTGAATCATTCCTGGGAATTACTGAACCCATAGGAGCAGTGAGAGCCAGGCCCTGCAGTTTGTTTGGCAGTGTGAAGGACTGTGTCCTTTTAATTGTGTGGTCTGACCTGGCTCTAGGTGGCTTGAGTTGGAAAGAGAGTGCCAGTTGGATGGTTGGCAATGAGAATGGAGAAGTGAGAAAATGAGGACAGGATCCATTGCCAGGTAGGAATTGGATTCATGCTGATTCCTACTGTGGAGTTAGCAGTGAAGGTGGGATCTACCCACTGTGCCCCTTTTTTTATAGCACTGCTATATCCTCAGTGCCTAGAACAGTGCCTGGTAAGTAGCAGCTGCTAAATAAATATTTGTTGAATGAGTGAATATTATGAATGCTCTTTTGTAACTTGCAAAATACTCTAACTCCCTTTAAAACAAGAACAAAACAAAACAAATTTAAGGTGAACTTAATAGAAATTGGTTCAAAATAAAAGTATTTCTAGAAATTACTAAAATGAGTCTTTTGAAATCTAACTTGTAAATTCTTTACGTCTATTTTCTGGGAGGATAACTGTCCTGGTGCAGTTATTCTAAACATTTTTGGGTTGTGGAAACTTTTGAGAAATTATGGAAATCATAGACCCTTTTTTCAGAAAAATATTCAAATTACACACAAAGTTTTACATGTAATTTTAAGGGAGTCATAGACCCTCTGAAACCCATCTATTGAACTCCTATTAGATCTATACATCTATCATTTTTTAAAAGCTGAACTGAGTCCTGTACAATTCTGAGTCTGGGCTGTACTGAGAAAATAATCTGTACTCCTGTGAAATTCTTGCTTATTCAGCTTCATTGGAAGTGCAGCTTAAGATCTGATCCCTCTGCAGGTCAGATCCTCACCCTTCAGCTTGATCACCAGTCTCATTTTCTCAAGCAACAGTTTGCCTTTATATTTATCACACGTAATTCTAAGTTTTAGAACAGTTACTTTGTGGTAAGTATAACTGTTCTAAAACTTAGAATTATGTGTGATAAATATAAACTCTTCAGATTCAGCACTTACGAATTTGTGGATAAATTGTTCAGTATACTATTAAATTTCTCACTCCTGGTCATCAGACAACATGTGCACAAAATAGATATGATTAAGACATGCAAAAACAAAATGCTGTTCATGCCTCAGCCTTCTGAAGCCCTTCATAGTACTGAAGCTACTTTCTGTAAGGTTAATAATAACTCTGTAATTGCTCAATCCAATGATCACTCTAATCCATTGCCACTGCTGGCAGTTTCTTTGAGAGGCTACCATTTATTGAAAGATCCCTGGTGATATAAACAATTAAGTACTCAGCTGCTAACCTAAAGTTTGTCAGTTCGAACCCACTCAGCAGCTTTGTGGGAAAGACCTAGCAATCTGCTTCTGTAAAGATACAGCCAAGAAAACCCTATGGAACAGTTCTACTCTGTCACATGGGGCTCCTGTGAGTGAAAATCAACTTTGTGGCACACAGCAACAACATCATTTATTGAGTGTTCAACCAGAGTGGCCTGTCATTGTGTTAAGTGCTCTGTGTGTAAAATTTCATTTAATACTCAGAACAACCTGGGTGGGGTGTGTGTGTTAGCCTCATTTGAGAGGTAAGGAAACTAAGACTATAAGGGGTATTTTGTCCAAAGGTATATTACTAGCTGGTAAGTGTTTTAGTACAGGTCTATTGCTCTGGTAGCGTAGTGCCTAAGGCATTTGACTGCTAACCAGAAGGTTGGCAGTTCAAACCCACCAGCCACTCCTCGGAAGGAAGGTTGGGCAATCTACTCCGTAGTGATACTGCCTCGGAAACCTAAGGAGGGGTCGCTGGGAGTCGGATCCAACTCGATGGCAATGCGTGCATATGTGTGTGTGCGTGATTGTTCTCAGAGAAAGATGAGGCAGTCTGCTTCCATAAAGATTTACAGCCTTGAAAACGGTATTGGGGAGTTTTACTCTGTCCTATAGAGATCCTATAGGACAGAGTAAAACTCCCCAATACCGTTTTCAAGGCTGTAAATCTTTAGGATCTCTGGGAGCTCTTGTAGCATAGTGGCTAAGACACTTGCCTGCTAACCAGAGGGCTGGCGGTTCAAACCCACCAGCCACTCCTCGGAAGGAAGGTTGGGCAATCCTACTTCCGTAGTGATACTGCCTCGGAAACCCAAGGACGGGTCGCTATGAGTCGGGTCCGACTCCACGGCACATAACAACAACAACAATAACATAGGATCGCTATGCATCGTAATTGACTCACTGGCAGAGGGTTGGTTTTTGGTTTGGTTGTTGTTCCCAGAGCCTGGAAGCTGCTCATTTCCCAAAGCTGAGCTGTTGTTGCTGTCTGCCTGTTAATTGGCCCTGACTTATGGTAGCTCCATGCACAAGGGGACAAAATGCTGTCAGTCCTGTGCCATCCCCATGATAGATTTTTGGATCCAATTGTTATAATCCATAGGGTTTTCTTTGCTGGTTTTTTATAAGTAGATTGCCAGGCCTTTCTCTCAGCCTGGCAGCTTCACTGAAACCTTTTCAGCATCATAGCAACTCACAAGCCTCCAATGATGGGTAAGTTATGGGTGCACATGAGGTGCATTGGTCGAAATCAAACTCATGCATTGGGCAGGAATTAAACCCAGGTCTTCTGCATGAGAGGTGAGAATTCTACCATTGAACTATCAATGTTTCCTACATCTGATATAAACTTCTTCAGTAAACCTTCCCTGCCTCTGCTGTCATGACTAATTCCTTCACAAAAACTTGTCCCAACTTAATTTTATTTCTGGCAACTTCTCTCCATGTGCCCCTCCCTTCCCTTCTTTCTTCCCTCCCTTCCTCTTTCCCTCCATCTTTCCCTTCCTTCCTTCTCTCCTGTGTTCCTTTAACACTTATTGAACACTTGAGTGTCAAGCTTCTTGCTATATTAGAGAAAATAAGAGAAATAAACTTGTCTTCAATGAGTTCATAGACTCTGGCTCCAATAACTATTGACATACAGTGAGGGGAGTACACCATTGTGATGTGGGAGCCAGTAAGAGGGTCAACTGACTCAGACTGAGTAGTGGAGTGGAGGAAGCTGGCAGAGTTTTTTTCCAAAAGGGACATTTAGCTGCCTTAAAGGATAATCTAGTCAGACAGCTTCTTACCATTCTTTTAACAAACCTGACTTCTTGCAACATACCCTAGCTCTTGCATTTTGCCTTTCCTTGGGGTATCTTTCTCTAACAATGTCAGATTTTTATCTGAGATTGAATTTCAGAATCACCTTCTCTGATGTCATCCTTTACTTCCTGGTTGGATGGTTGGTTGTTTCTTTGTACATACAGCAAGTTTTACACTGTAGTCTAGCTATTGGTTTATCTGTCTGCCTTTTTGAGTAGATTGTGATTTCCTCCAGGAAAAAAGCAGAATCTTATGTATTTTTGAACCATCCTTCATCCTCGAAGTGGCATGACTGGAAATATCACAGATACTTAATAAAGTTTTCTTAAATGAAGAATGATTTGCCTATTTGCAAAAGAAAGTCTAAGGCAGGGATCTCTCCTGATTCAGAGTAAAACTATTCAGATTATCCTTCATAGTACCTGGCAGGGTGCTCTGTTCAATAAACACTCAATATTTGATGGCTCTGTCAATGAGGCTTCGTTGTTGGAAATAATACCAGGAATAAGGAAACTTATTAAATCACCTTCAGTGGATAAAGTAACATTTTCATGTCCAACTGGGTGATAGGCCTCTGGATCAGGCTTGGGGAAAATGAAGTATTACTGGTTTTAGAGCTAGTATTGAGAATTTCTTTTCTTGGCTATGTTGGGCCAGAGTTATGCAGTGTCAAGGCATGAAAGTACAGTGCTGCTGGGAGCAGGAGTGTGAAGGCAATGCCATGCTCTACAAGGGTTGCTGCCAGAAGCCCACCATTCCAATCAACAGGGATCTGTAGTGCTACAAGCTTCTGATACATCCACATCTGAGTAAAGGCCCAGGAATCTCTCTTGCAACTGCCCCTAGCTGTGTCTTCTTAGGCACACCAAATAGCTGTTTCCTCTCTGTGGTTATACCTCCTTCCTGTCAGTACAGCCTTCTCTACATGTCTGTTTGTCTCTCTCCTAGCAACATTTAGCTCCAGTGTTGTTGTTGTTGTTATGTCCTGTCAAGTTGGACACAACTCATAGTGACTCCTCCTTGGGTTTCTAAGGCAGTATCACTACGGAAGTAGATTGCCTAACCTTCCTTCTGAGGAGTGGCTGGTGGGTTTGAACTGCCAGCCTTCTGGTTAGCAGTCAAGTG
>NW_006921630.1:7407033-7416988 GCF_000298275.1 Orycteropus afer afer
CTATTTTCCATCACTTCTCCCTTGAGGAAACAATTGCAGAAACCTTACTGGCATGAATTAAGGGGAAAGGAGAAGAGAAAAATACATGGAGGAAAAAAAAAGCCAGCAGCACTGACCAATACCTCAGAATACTGTCCTAGTGACAGCAGTCCCCTAGTAAACTTTGTTTCTCATCAAAATTGTGAGAATTAAAGGGCAAAGTACAAGTTACCATTTAAAACAGTGCTTCTTGTTGTTGTTGTTATGTGCCGTTGAGTCGGCCCGACTACTAGCGACCCCTCCTTGGGTTGCTGAGGCAGTATCACTACAGAAGTAGATTGCCCAACCTTCCCACTTAGTACATGGAAAACAAACCAAATCAAACTCACTGCTGTGGAGTCGCATCTGAATCATAGCCACCCCTCCTTGGTTTTCCTAGGCGGTATCTCTATGGAAGTAGATTGCTCAACATTCCTTCCAAGGAGTGGCTGGTGCATTTGAATCGCCAGCCTTCTGGATAGCAGTCAAATGCCTTAGGCACTACACTACCAGAGCGCCCTTACTCAATAAATTGTGTTGTGTTGTTATTGCTGTTGTCGAGTAAGTCTCTTACTCATGGTGACCCCATGTACAACAGAATCAAACAGTTGTAATCCATAGACTTTCATGAGCTAATTTTCAGAAGTATATCACCAGGCCTTTCTTTCTCCCTAAATATTAGTCATTATTATCTAGGGCTTCTCCACCCAAGACGAGACCTGTGTTTCTGTCCCAAATCATGTCCTCCAGGCCAATCAGTTCCACAAAGTGATGTTTAATTGTATGGGTGATCGATTCCTCATTCTGCCCAAGAACATTTTAGCCTGAAGGCGGGCTTATTTCCCGTGTTCCTGGAGTTAGTGATTGCTACTATTCCTTTAGGAGATTTTCCTTCCTTCCAACATCGATTTTCCTTTCAGTTAGAAGCCCACAAGAAGCTCAGTCGCAAGTCCAGTTGGTACCCTCCAGGCCTGGTTTGGGTCCAGGCGTTGTTATTGTCCTTTTTTGTACCCCCCAATCTCATTCCCCAGGTTAGACAATTACATTGACATTCAGAAGCAGCATGCAATTTTTGGCACTGACATCTTTAATTAAATTCAACAAGCATTTATTGAACACCTAAAAAACCCCCCAAAACCAAAATCACTGCTGTGGAGTCCTACCCTCCCTATTGAGCACCTAGAGTGTGCAAAGTACCTTTCCTTTAAATACATTTGGGTCTTAAATATTTAGACTGTGACAGCTATTTAGACTGTGCTAGCTACTCAATTGGGAGCTCTGGTAGCATAGTGGCTAAGACACTTGCCTGCTAACCAGACGGCTGGCGGTTCAAACCCATCAGCCACTCCTAGGAAGGAAGATGGGGCAAACTACTTCCTTAGTGATACTGGCTCAGAAACCCAAGGAGGGGTCGCTATGACTATGAGTCCAGTCCGACTCGCTGGCACACAAGAACAACAACAGCTACTCAATTTGGATTAATGCTGATCCATACTTAAGGGTCTTATAAAGAATAAATATTAGAATGAAAAATTATTTGCACAGTTCTTTGCAAACGTTTTGCGTGGACTATTGTTGCCACAGTATTAATATTAATTGCTTTAACTACTCTGCCGTTTCTCAGGGGTAGGCGTAGAAATCCAGTAAGTTCGGCACAGACGAGGCGGGGTCTGAAGGAATGTGCCCCCCCACCCTAAATCCCGCCCCTTACTCCACCCCTTTTCGTCGCTGCGGCGTAGGCGGTTACCATGGGGATGACGTCTAGAGGGCGGGGCGGGGCGGGGCTATGGAGAGGAGGAGGAAGATGGCGGGAGGGCGGCTCTGAGGAGACCTCGGCGGCGGCGGAGGAGGGGAGAAGCGCAGCGCCGCGCCGGGGCCCATGTGGGGAGGAGTCGGAGTCGCTGTTGCCGCCGCCGCCGCCGCCGCCAGTAGCTGCTGGACCCGAGTGGGAGTAAGGGGGAAACGGCAGGATGAAGTTCGCCGAGCACCTCTCCGCGCACATCACTCCCGAGTGGAGGAAGCAATACATCCAGTATGAGGTACCAGAGGGGCTGAGGTGTGGGAGGATTGAGAGGGGACCGTCTCGCCCAGTCCCGACCTGCATCGCTGTATTCGGTTCCTGCTGCCTCCCCGCGCTTTGGTGGACTCTGACCCAGTGTCGCGGGAAGGCACTGCGGCATCTCCGCCGCGGCCGTCCCCCTCCCGGCCCTGCTGTCCTTCCCCTCCCCCGCAGCCCCGCTGCCGCCGGGGTAACGGATATGCAGGCGGCGGCCCGGAGGAAGGGGCACAGCCCCGGCCTGGGCTGGGGAATGGTGGTGAGAAGGCGAACCGCAGGTGGGGTTGCGGGTGCGAAGGCTGCTCTGGGTCGCGGTAGTTCGGCGCTAAATCCCCTCTTCCCCACTTACCCTGACCTCTCGTCCCCACCCTGGGCGAGCGCCCCCTTGCCAAGGTTAGGTCTTGTTTCTCTCTGCTCACCTTTCACCGGGGAATCCTCTTGCGAGATAAGCCCCTCCAGTGATTTCCTCTGAGTCCTTCATTCCGCAGAGCTCTTCGGCTTTTTCCTACTTGCCCACTGTTGACAAAGGCTTTGTAACCGTGTTGAAACTTGGTTTAAATGTATATCACATAGTGATTACGGTATGCAATGTATTGTGATAAACTGCTCTGTTTTGATAAAAAGACAGTGACTTGTCTTTTCACTGATTGCATGAAGTATACAAAGTAACCACATCTTTGCTCTTGTTTTGGAATGGAGTGAAGAGGGAAGAGGAAGGAGGACTGAGGGGAACTGTAAAAATTTTCGGGTTTTATTTCCAACAATTTTTGTTTGCTAGAGGGAAAATTACTATACAGTAAACAATGCACTTTTAAAACGTGCCTGTGTCTTACAGAATTTTTGCTCTCTCTACTTCTCTTGTCCAATTTCTATGCTAACTGCTCCTGGAGGGTATTTAATAGATAGTGATAAGAAAGATGCCTTAACATTAATTCAGAGAAAAGTAAAGATGATTAACTCATTTTTATATTTAGAAGCAAGATACCTTTAAACATTGCAATAGGTTATTCTCAGTAACTGGCTGTTGAGCTGCTGATGGAGAACGACTTGTCTGTAACCTCCAGGAATGCACATGTATGTTATGTGCAGGAACAAAGAGTATAAAATCAATATGAACACACATATGATAGCTAGATTTTATGAATTAAATTATTTTAGTCTTCTGTTTAATTTCTATTTAAGTTCAGTGATAAGGATGTTTAGGCAAGAGTAGTGAGTTTATTTATTCATATAGTCATTGTAATAACTGAAGGAGATAAGGAAAGAGATGTAGGTAGGTTAAACAAAACCTTAAAGGTTGTAAAATAAACTCAATTGTAATACACAGTATTTTATCATTGTCAGAAATGAAAGGCCTGTATTAATGTTTTCTTGTCTCTTCATTTTCTTTCAAGTGTTTTGTGACCACATTTTGTAAATAAGAATGAAATTAGGATCTGGCATCTCAGCTTGTAGAGTTTTTGATTTATTGTTTCTAATAATATTCAGTCAGTTTTAAAATTTTGGCTAAAGTCCAGATGATGGTTTTTATTGAAAGAGTATCAGTCTTTCATCCTTCTAGTAGTGATTTTCAGCACCACTGCCAGTTCTTTGTGGAGGCAAAAGACATAAACACAGGGAAACAACATCTTGTATTTGTTATGTGGTAGAGTATGCTTGATTTTGGGCTAGATGTATGCTATGATTCATTTTAAGTATTACAACACTTAGCTATTTCGTAGAATTAAGTTAATGTATTAATTGTATTAATGAATATCTGAGACTGGAAGGGGAAGCATATGATTTAGTTTGGAAATGGCAGTTACCTCTTGATTTGTAATGTCAGCTTTGTGATTGGAGTAATCAGTGATCCTAGGACTCTTTATTCACATAGTCCATTTGGGTACTAACCCTAATGATTGCGCTAGGTTGGTCACAGAGGGGCAGAATTCCTGAGCATATGTGTGACTGAATTATTTTGCCTGGGCCAATTATAAATTGCTTTCTGAAAATTTCATTTATTGTGGATAATTGAATTTTGATTCTGCAGAGATTCCCTACTATGTAGCTTCTAATCTGGATAGCTCATTGTTTGGTAGGCAAAATTAAGTGAGGGGCACTTTTCTCTGTGCTGTAATCATCTAAGAAATGTTTATAGGGTTAGAATCTGTGTGTTGTGTATTGTCTCTCAAGAGTTGGTGGTATTCCTTTAAAAAATAATACAGCAGCATAAGTAAAAGTCATTAGAGCTCAGGAATTTAAAATTCCTTAAAAGCTTAAAAACTTTGGGGCAAAAAAGACATGCTTAAGAGATATGTTAGCTTTTGCTGGAGAAGAGAACCTTTCATAATGTAGTTCCTCCATATGAAGATGATGCTCCTAAAACACTGTTAGTATACCAAACACTTGAATTTGTTTTTCAAGCACTGGTGGTGATGTGTTGGTATTGTTGTTGTTGTTGTTACGTGCTGTCGAGTCGGCCCCCGACTCATAGCGACCCCTCCTTGGGTTTCCGAGGCAGTATCACCACGGAAGTAGGATTGCCCAACCTTCCTTCCGAGGAGTGGCTGGTGGGTTTGAACCGCCAGCCTTCTGGTGAGCAGTCAAGTGCTTTTAGCCACTATGCTACCAGAGCTCCTGATGTGTTGGTATATTACCCCTTATTTTTTAGCCTGTGGTGCTTTCCAGTACTGTGAACCATTCTGAACTGTTCAGATTCTTTGGTTTTTCTGTCATTTGGTCTATTAAATACTACTTGAAATAAGTGGAGCATCAGATAGAACTGAAAATTTTCTATATACACAATTGTATGATAAGTTCCCGTTCTTTGTGAGTTAACCATGAGACCCTGGGGCAGTCTTTTTGCCTTTCCAGGCCTCTTTCTTGTTCTATAAAATAAGAATATAGGGCCAGAGTTTTTCAGGATCCATTTCAGTTCGTAATTTCTTTGATTTAACTTTTAATGGTTGTTATTCTTTAGCTTGTTGTTATTACTTTTTTTTTTTTAGTGCTAGTGTGCCATCAGTATCCAGAAAATTATTAGCACAAAAGAATAGAGCAATATGAGGAAACCACATAAAATGTATTTGATTCAAGTTTGTGAATAATTTTTTTTAAAATTGTGATTTGGGTGAAAATTTACAGAGCAAATTCACTTTCCATACAGCAGTTCACATACACTTTGCCTCATGACATTGACTACAATTTACCCTAATGCAACAGCTCCCCTCCCACTTCTCCGGACCCGACTCAGTGACCCCTCCTTGGGTTTCCGAGGCAGTATCACTACGGAAGTAGATTGTCCCATCTTCCTTCCGAGGAGTGGCTGGTGGGTTTGAACCACCAGCCTTCTGGTTAGCAGTCAAGTGCCTTAGGCATTATGCTACCAGAGCTCCTACCAAAAAAACCAAATTCACTGCTGTGGAGTTGGTTCAGACTCATAGTGACCCTTTGGGTTTCCAAGGTGGTATGTCTATGGAATGGCGGTATGCTCCATCTTCCTTCTGAGGAGTGACCGGTGGGTTTGAACCACCAGCCTTCTAGTTGGCAGTCAAATGCCATAGGCACTATGCCACCAGAGCTCCTATATACTATAGTTTTGCAATATACTAAAATAATGAGGTCTGTAAATTACAGGATTTTAGAACAGACAGGGAATTTATAGACTACCTCCTTGTTTATTCATATAAGGAATCCAAGGTCCATAAAGGTTAAGTTACTTGTCTAAGATCATATATGTTGCTACTCTCTTGAGCCGTGGATGTGAAAGCATTGGGAATCAGGTCATAATAGCGGTGTGACCCTGATGAAATTACATCCTCTTTCTGGGCTTTATGTTCTTCATCCATAAATTGAGAGGACTGGACTTGATGGCATCTAAACTCATAACCCTGTATTTTTTAAGGACCTATCCAGCTTTAAATTTCTGTGCTTTTTTTTTTTTTTTTTTGATTTAATTATATTTGAAAGATGAAGAAAACAACACTTAAAGGAGTATTATTAATAAATGATGGGTATCTTTTTTAAAAAAATTGATGGGATTTTAATTTGTGAATGTAAAGTTGTCCCCATGAGACTTTTACGTAGATTAAACAAAAAATGATAGTCATGGACTAAGTTTTTATTGCAGGATTCGGGAAGGGGGAGGTTCTGCATTAGCTGCACTTCCCTTATTTTTAAGTGTAAGGAAACATGATTTTCATTTATATAACCCTCCCAATGAGAACACTTGTGTTGCAGGCTTCAGTTTCCCAAAGGTATTATGTTGATTAGTTAGGGTTAACTTGCCTTGTTGGAACTTGTTTGAAATTTCCAGTTTGGCCACCCGATGGGGCACAAACCACACGTTTTCTTTCAGGCACTTCTCCCACAAATGAAAGTACAGTATAGTATATTTAAAATAGTACTTGCAAATGATTGTGTCAGTGAGATGCCTGGCATTTGCAAATGTTTCTTTGTGTATGTGTGTGTTTACAAATATTTCTTAAGTTAGTGAATGAATATTTTATAAGACAGGAAGCTGTAACTGTTCACTATTTTTGTTAAGTGTTTTAGGGTGATTATTCTGGAAAGATTATACTTGTCCATCTTTAAAGGTTGGTTTTGGATCAGATTTTGGGTAAAGGCCCAGATCATAAGACCCTAAGAATCTTATTTGACCTGCGGTGACCATGGAAAATTAGTACTGGCTTCAAATTCGTTCTAATTTGGAAAGCAGTTGAGAGACTGAGTTGTGTTGGGTAGGGGTTTCAGTATTTAAGTAGTAACTCCCAAAGGAGAGTACCCAAAACTCCCATGGAGAAAGAGAAGATAGTGTTAGAACTATTCATTGTATTTATTTTTATATAAAGAAAAGGAAGAAATAAAGCTCTATTAATATTTAAATAAGGAGCTCTGGTGGCGCAGTGTCTAAGGTTGGCTGTTCAAATCCACCAGCTGCTCCGTGGAAGGAAGATGAGGCAATCTACTTCCATAAAGATTTACTGCCTTGAAAACCCACTGGGGATCACTATGAGTCAGAATCGACTCAATGGCAGTAGTTTTAATATTTTAATAGATTAATGCTATACCATCACTTAGCAGGTCATACACAGGTATTCTGAGGGAAAGAGGGAAGATAGACATTGGTTCTGTCACTTGTTTATGCACTTTGAACAAATGGTAATTAACCCAGTTTATAGCTAAAGGTAAATCTAACCCTTAAAAGATGGATGTGACTTAAAGGCTTCTGTAAAGAAGCCTTAGCAGTAATATCAGTTTTGTATGTGCAAGAAAATGGTAGAGCTGACATTTCCAGTTCTAGTACTGGCCTTTTGTCAGACAGAATACAGATAAAAACCATGACTTCAGTAGATCTGACAAGAGTTGGGCAAAACATTTCACAAATTATTGAGATAACTCTTCGAAATAAGGTTTTTACATCCAGCTCTGATAAGCTGTGGTTAAAGGATTGGGCTGCTAACCAGAAGGTTGGCAGTTCCAACCCACCGGCCACTCCATGGTAGGAAGATGAAGCAGTTTGTTTCTGTAAAGATTTACAGCCTTGGAAACCCTAATTGGGAAATTCTCCTCTATCCTATAGAGTTGCTATGAGTCAGAATCTACTCAGTGGCAGTGGGTTTTGTTGTTCATAAAGGAAGCTCTGGTAGTGCAGTGATTAACACAGCTGCTAGCCACAAGGTCGGCAGTTGGAATCCACAAGCCAGCCACTTAGTGGGAGAAAGATGAGGCAGTCTGCTTCTGTAAAGATTTGCAGCCTTGGAAACCCATGGGGCAGTTCTATCTACTCTGCTCTACAGGGTCGCTATGAGCCGGAAATGACTTGATGGCAGTGTGTTTCGTTTGGTTTGGTTATCCATAATGAATGCTACTTTCAGTATCTGTTCTATATTGTGAATATTCTTTGTGAGGTATATTTTTCAGCTTGTAGCCATTACAATTAAGTATCAAAATCACCTGATTTCTGAACTTTGAACCAGAGCTTTGAAATACTATGTCATACAGTGTTAAACTAAGACTTTAGAAAGTAATGAAACTTTTCAGTTATATTGTTCTCTACAAGTATTGCTATTGATGATAATTTTTAGAGATGAAAATATGTTTGTACTGGTTATAAATGAAAGTTAAAAATTGTTTATTTCATCCTTGTCTCATCTCTTTAGAACTTCTGTATTAATTTATAACTGAGCTCTGGTAGCATAGTGGCTAAGGCACTTGACTGCTAACCAGAAGGCTGGCAGTTCAAACCCATCAGCCACTCCTCAGAAGGAAGGTGGGGCAATCTACTTCTGTAGTGATACTGCCTTGGAAACCCAAGGAGGGGTCGCTATGAGTCGGGTCCGACTCGATGGCACACAACAACAACAACAACAACAAATACATATACTGGATGTTACAGTAAAAAAAACTTTTTTTTTTTATAGGGGTGTACCATAAAAAGTTTAGAAGACTTTATCTACGTTGTACGGCTTAACTATAGCTGGTTTGTGAATTACCTGGTATTGAGCTGTCTTTTGGGATTGAAAGAGTGTCAACATTTCAGGGTTCTTGCCCAATTGTATTTGTCTTTTCAAGTCTTTCCTTTACCCAGTTAATGTTCAGAGAAACCAGGTAGACAAAGCCCATAAACAAATGCCTTAAAAATTATTCATTTATTCATCCAGCAAATATTTGTATGTGTTCATTTGCTATAGGCTAATTTGTCACTGAATTCTAGCCCTTTTATTACCTTAAAATAGAAAAAACCCACATATGCATAAAATGTTTTTGTGTGAGTTGTTTTGAATTTGTATTTCAGTTATCATAAAGTATTTTTAAAATTAAAAATGGTATAGAAAAGGAAGATTGCAGATTGGGGACTTGGAACTTGGTTATAAATTTGGATCAGTTGTATAAACGATATTGAAGACTTTCTCCTTAGTTTTCATACTTTTTATGCTGTACACCTTTAAATCTGATTTGTTTACAACGAGAAATTTAGTCACTTTTTTCTTCCCCTCACCAAGCAAGCATAGTATCTCTAGAGACTGATTAGGAAGAAAATGTAATTAACCTGCTGTAAACATAATTCACAACTTTCATGTATTTTGTAACAAAAGGGACAATATGTTGATTAAGAAAATGTAGTCATCTCTTACTTATTCAGAGTGACCTGCAGTGTTAAAAAGATTCTAGATCAGGTATAAGGAAATCCTTAGACCCAGTTCTGTCACTGAGTATTCATGAATGGTTACCAAGTGAGTTTTGAAGATTGAGAGACTGAAATGTAATAGAGGAAAATGGGAAGTTTGTAGATAATTGTGTAAGTAACTTATCTAAGCTAAATTGGTAAAGTTGTAGTTCACAAGGTAGTTCATGTGCTTTATGGGGCTTTTTCTGTAACTTAGCACATTGATTCTCAGACTTTTTTGTCTCAAGGTCATTTGAACTCTTAAGAATTACTGAGAATTCCAAAGAGGTTTTGTTTTTGTGGGTTGTATCTATTGATATTTGCTATATTAGAAATTAAAACAGAAAAATTTAATTAAAACACAAGAATACATAACCTTCTAGTCATCATAGAAATGACATCACACTTCGTGTACACTCTGGAAAACTTGCGAAAGAATGAGAAAAGTTGCTCAAGTGGTATTACTGTGAAAATAGTTTTGACTTTTTGAATTCTTTGAAAGGATCTCGGGGATTCACAGGAGTCCCTGACCATACTGTGAGACATGCCGCTTTAGAGCACAAGACTCCCGTAAGAACATTTGAAGATACCCTGAGAAAAGGCTCTCTAGTCTTAGGGAGCTCTGGTAGCATAGTGGCTAAAAGCACTTGACTGCTAACCAGAAGGCTGGCGGTTCAAACCCACCAGCCACTCCTCGGAAGGAAGGTTGGGCAATCCTACTTCTGTAGTGATAC
>NW_006921630.1:7417408-7421886 GCF_000298275.1 Orycteropus afer afer
GATTGCCCAACCTTCCTTCCGAGGAGTGGCTGGTGGGTTTGAACCGCCAGCCGTCTGGTTAGCAGGCAAGTGTCTTAGCCACTATGCTACCAGAGCTCTCCCCTAAACATCTAGAGCCTTGGAAACTCTGTGGAGCAGTTCTCTGTCCTATGGGGTCCCTTTGAGTCAGTATCACCTCGACAGCAGTGGGTCTTTTAATTTCAGTTTCTTTTAATTGAATTAGTGGAAATGTGGTTAGTTTGTCATTAAGGAGGAAGAAATTAACATTCATGTTATCTCATTTAATCTTCATCATAGTTTTGCAAAATAGATGATTTATCATCTTCGTTTTACTGATGATGAAACTGACAGACACACTAGTCAATTTGCTCCAGGCTGCATAACTAATAAGTAGTAAAGCCAGGATTTGAAATCACATTTGAAGTTATGGAGCTCTTGCTTTTGTTTAGGAATTGTGAATGACAGTGGTGGTGTATGACAGCAATAATGCTATTATTTTTTGAGTTCTCACTGTGACAGGCACTGTGCTATGTAGTTTAAAAACATTTTTTCCTCATAGCTAGCTGTTGAGGTAGGTTGTTTGCTGTATTTATGGGTAGGGGAAACTGAGCCTTAGAGCCATTAAGTAACTGATTATATTCATACTTCTAATTAATTGTAGGTAGAAGAGATGAGATTGTAGGAGGCCATGCACTTAACTCCTACATCTTACTGCTTTGTGAAAAATAAACAAATTCATCCACTAATGCATGCATAAATTAAGGTGTGGTGTAACCTGTTCTGGAGTACCACTGCTCTAATCTGGTGAAGAGATGGCTAGTCTGTCTTTAGTCCTAGGTCTCAGTCTACCTGGTTTAGGGTAAGTCGAGTGTGTTCTAGAGGGCACGGTCACCTCTGTTAAGTTACAGTTCCCTCAAAATAATTAGTATAACTCTTCTTGGACAGACAAACCAAAAACCAAACTCACTGCTGTTGAGTCGGATCTGACTCATAGCGACCCCTCCTTGGGTTTCCAAGTCAGTATCACTACGAAGTAAATTGCCCAGCCTTCCTTCTGAGGAGTGGCTGGTGGGTTTGAACCACCAGACTTCTGGTTAGCAGTTAAATGTCTTAGGCACTATGCCACTGCTGGTCAATAAAGAGCTTTATGAAGATGAGCCATAAGAAAATGATAATGAGATACAGTGATAGAGTAAAAAGAGGAAGATGAAAGTGGACATAGCTATTACTATGCCATCATTGTGGCATTTGACTTTGGTGGCATAGATTTTTGAATGTTAGAACCTATAAGGAATTTTAGAAATCATTTAGTCCAAATCCTTTTTTTACTTAAAAGGGAAGTGAAATCTAGAGATACTAAGTGATTCAAGGCCACATGATAGTTTAGTGGTCCAGTTAATACAATCATCCTGATTCATTTAATATCATATGCTAGCTAGTATGTTAATATAAAAATGTTGTGTTGGGGGCATCTGACCTCTCTAACTTCACAAAGGTAAAGGAGAATCAAGATCAGCAGCCCAAAGTGGATCCCTATGAGGTGGATGTCAGACATGCCTTCACCCTCCAACCTTTTTACCAATTCTGACACCAGCTGTCCCTCCCATGACACTCTGCTCCTCTTCTGGGTTCAATAATTTATTGCAATGGCCATGTGGAAGTCACAGACAATACTCATGATTATGGGGTTTATTAGGGAAGTAACAGGTTACAGTTCAGAATCAGAAAGAAGTCAGGATCAGGACAGCCTATTCTCAGTCCTGCCTGTAGGCAGGCCTCTTTCTGGGCGTTGGGCCCTTGGTCTCTCAGTCCCTTGGGCCTCTTGGGTCTCTTGGGCTGGGCTGGCCTTTGCCTGGCTTTGGCAAGGGTTACAAAGCCCTTTAGCTCCACCTATAAGTACTCTTCTTGTTTAGTGGGTCTGGGAGCCTAGTTCTACCAAGTACCTGAAGGCACCCTACTCCGCTAGCAAGCTTCCCTTCTAAAGGTGCCTAGTTCTCTCCTCTGTGGGCAGGGAAGCCCACCACATCGTCTCCTGCCAGTTTCCTGGATCTGCTGCCTCTGCTGCTGCTATTTCTCTACCACTGCTTTTTGCTGTCTCTGGTGTTCAAACTCTGTGTCTTCTGGGTCGAGGAGGTTCCCAATGCAGCAGGGACCTCAGAAGACACACTCTACTCCTGTCTCTTCTTGATGGTAGTCAAGTCCATTTCTGGGAGTTTCATTTTAAGCTTAGCAGGATGGCAAAACTGACCAGTCCCCTTGTTAGGGTTTCACATACCTTATTTGCGTAATCCTTCCTCCACAAAGGTGCCATGTATTTTATTTGCCTTACTAGCAAGCCATTCAGTCCCCTTAATGGGCCACAAGCAGCTGATTTCCATATTCCCACTCAGTTTTGGTGGGAGTTTCAAGATCATGGTTAGAAAGGCCATATAGAAAGATCCATTGTATCCTAGTTAATAACACATTCAGAGCACAGACTCTGGAGCTAGATTGCCTAGGTTCATATCCCAGCTTCACAGTTTACTAGCTAAATGACCTCAGCAAGTCACCTTATAACCTCTCCATGCTTCAGATTCCTCATTTGTAAAATGGGGATAATGTTAGCACTTACAGGACTGTTGTGAGGATTGAATGAGTGAAAATGTGAAAAGTACTTAGAACAATGCCTAGCACATATTAAGAGCTATATATTTGCTATATATATTACAATCTCCTGTGGAACCAAAACTAGACCCACTGCCATCAAGTTGATTCTGACTTACAGTGACCCTTTAGGAGAGAGTAGAACTGCCCTCTTGGGTTTCCAAGGCTGTAAATCTTATGGAAGCAGACTACTTTATCTTTCTCCTGTGGAGCAGCTAGTAGGTTTGAACCACCAACCTTTTTGTTAGCATACAAATACCTTAACCACTGAACCACCAGAGCTCCTCTTTCTCCTCTACAGCTTAGTGGAAAGGCACTCTGGTAGCGTAGTGCCTAAGGTATTTGCTACCTAGAAGGCTGGCTGTTTAAACCCACCAGTCACTCCTCAGAAGGAAGACTGGGTGATCTACTTCCATAGTGATACCACCTTGGAAACCCAAGCAGGAGTCTCTGAGTTGGATATGACTCGACGCCAGTGATTGGAGGTTAAACAATAACTTGGATTCCCTCATCTTTGTGAGGGAACTGGAGCCTCAAAGCTTATCACTTTGGGCTCATCCAGTTCAGGTTTTCCTAGAAATGGTTTTGTTGATTTTACTATTACATCTGTTATTTATGGTATTTATTTTAATAAATTTCTTTAACTTTTTTGTATATTGTAAGAAAACCAGGTGAGAACAATTATATATTTATGAAGTAAGTTGAATTTCCCCAGTGGCTTGTATTAAGTTCAGTTATAGACTGTGTAATCTTAAGTATGTCTAAGTTGTTTGGGCTTTAGTGGATATCTGATGTTCTTTTTAATTTTCTAGCAAAAATTTAATTTTTAATTCTAGAATTAGTTTTAGATTTGCAAAAGAGCTTTTCGACCTCTTTGTTTCATGGATGAATAAATTGAGGGGAGAGAGGCCAAAGATGTGATTAGTCTTAAAATTAGCTTATAGCAGAGCCTGGAAGAAGAATATTTGCCTCCTCACTGCTATACCTTGCTGAGAATTATTACTGCCACATAAACATTTCTTTGCTTTTAAATTTTAAGAATGAATTTTCTTTTAAGAGTAAAAAACGCAAATGCAACCATTGCTTTGGAGTCCTGGAGTCGGATCTGACTCATAGCGACCCCTCCTTGGGTTTCTGAGGCAGTATCACTACAGAAGTAGATTGTCCAACCTTCCTTCCGGGGAGTGGCTGGTGGGTTTGAACCGCCAGCCTTCTGGTAAGCAGTCAAATGCCTTAGGCACTATGGCACTATGGATTTAAATAAGGAGCTCTGGTGGTATAGTGCCTAAGGCATTTGACTGCTAACTAGAAGGTTGGCAGTTCAAATCCATCAGCCACTCTGCAGAAGGAAGGCCGGGCAATTTACTTCCATAAAGATTTGCTGTCTCAGAAAGCCAGTGGGGGTCACTGTGAGTCAGAATTGACTCTATGGCAGTGAGTAGTTTTTTTTAATAGATTTAAATGTCCTTGTTAGTGATTAAGGCTCTGGTGGAGTAGTGGATAAGGCATTTGGCTGCTAACCAGAAGATCAGCATTTCAAACCCATCAGCTGCTCTGCGGAAGGAAGGAAGATGGGGTGATCTGTTTCCATAAGGATTCACAGCCTAGGAAACTCAGTGGGGGTCGCTATGAGTTGGAATCAACTCGATGGCAGTGAGTTTGGTTTTGGTTTGTTAGTGATTACTCAGATACTCTGCTCTAATACTTTTCTTTGAATCCATTAGATCACATTGACAACTTATGAAAGTTCTGGTGTGTGCCATTCAAAAGACTGTGCAGATTATAAGACTCAAACCTTAAAAATGTCAACCATTATTTGCTCAACTACAGAAGGT
>NW_006921630.1:7422034-7429020 GCF_000298275.1 Orycteropus afer afer
GGGTTTGAACCACCAGCCTTCTGGTTAGCAGTCAAGTGCCTTAGGCACTATGCTACTAGAGCTAACAGAAGGTTAGCCTTTGCCAATTTTAGGCATTATGACAAGTAGAAATTTACCTTGAATGAGGAGGCAGTAAGGTCTGAGGAATTGGGTAGAGATGAGGGCAAGACTCAGGAAAGTTGAAAAAAGAACTCCTGACAATCCCCCTCATATGTCTCTCCCCTACCCTGCACAGACACATCTCCTGTAACACAAGTTACCAAGCCAAAGTCAGGGCAAAGTCAGAGAAGATCTGAACATGTGTCAAAACAATTCATTAAGTATTGAATGTCCCCTTCCCCTTTTAATAATAAAACAATAGTAACAACAGCTAATATTTATTGAATGCTTCTAGTGTGCCAGGCATTTTACATTTAATCCTGTAAGGTAGATTTTGTTTGCAGTTTTAAGAAGATACTGAGAGGTTGCCCAAGGTCACATAGCTAGTAAGTGGTAAAGCCAGAATTCAAACACAGGTGTGTCTTGTTTCAGAGCCTGGATTCTTAATTTGGGACAGTATTGTCAGGCATCGAGCAAGATGCTGGAGATAAATAAGATAAATGGGACTTTAGAGAAGCTTATCATTTGGATGGTCCCCTAATCATAACATACCATGCTTATTTCACAGAGGAAAGGCCAATTGATTTTACCCTCAACAGCAGGGCATTTATGTTGGAAGAATTCACAGAGTAATATTAAAACTAAATACTAAAGGTTGAGTAGTATTATCACATAATAAAGAAGGGAAAGAGTTCTGGGTACAATATATAGTTCAGCAATATTGAACAAACCAAAAACCAAACTCACTGCCCTTGAATCGGATCCGACTCATAGTGACCCCTTCTTAGGTTTCTGAGGCGTTACCACTATGGGAGTAGATTGCCCAACCTTCCTTCTGAGGAGTGGTTGGTGGGTTTGAACCACCAGCCTTCCAGTTAGCAGTCAAATGCCTTAGGCACTGTGCTACCAGAACTCCTAATATTGAACAAAGGTGTAGATATATGGAAGTACTCAAGCATATTTAAGGAAATGATTTAATAGTTAATGTTGGAGAGCTGGTCGGGTAGGCTGGGACAGATCAAATGGTGAATGGCCTAGAGTACCATGCTAAGGAGTTAAACCATTATCCTGTGTGTGAGCCATCAACGATTTCAAGGAAAGACTACAGGGAGGGGTTAGTGCAAAGTGTGATATGTAATTGAGATCTTGGAGGATGCATTAGAGAGAGCAAGGCCAGAGATAAGGAAATCAAAATAGTACAGCCAAAGATAATGAAGGGGCTTGTGTTGGGTTTCTGAGGCAGTATCTCTATGGAAGTAGATTGCCCAATCTTCCTTCCAAGGAGTGGCTAGTGAGTTTGAACCACCAGCCTTCTGGTTAGCAGTCACATGCCTTAGACACTAGCCACCAGAGCTCCCAATATCTTAGTTAATCTCTCTCTCTATATATATGTATATTTCCCGCCCCCCCCTACATTTTAGCATCTAAACTCAGGATGTGCCCTAAAATTAATGCTCTATCATAATTTAATTGGCAGAGATTTTTTTATTCTTAGAGGCACATAAAATAATGGTATATATTACTATTGGTGGCGTCTCAGATCTGGTTAATTACATTTACTGAATGCCTACAGTCTTTCAGGCAGAGTATTAGATCCCCGTCAGATATTATTCAGCTTCTAGCACAGTGTCTGACACATTAGCAACTCATATACTTGTTGAGTAAATTATCTCATCTGATCCTTAAAACAGGCTTGCTGATAGAAGTGTTTACCTCATTTTATCTGAAAATAGAGTCTGTGGTGGTGTCAGGATATGAGCCTAAGCCTGTCTAGTTCCACATTCCATTCTTTTATCACTATGCAGTTCTTCCATACTGTGTTTCACTCAGGGTTGAAGAGAAAGGATAGATTTGAGCGAAATGTGGTTGATAGAACTGTCAGAATTTTTGTTAAACTTCAGGGACTGATAAATGCTGATGGAATTTGATTAAAAGAGATACTTAAGGTCAGTGTGTTGCTTGGGAGCACCATCTGACTAGCTGCCAAGAGGCCTCATAGAGTGTCCTTACCTTGGTGAGTTCACTGTGACCTTCTGGTCAGTGATTGGTGTACTTTATTGAGGTCAGTGTGTTGCTGGTTAAAGATTGGTCTTAAGAATGACCTTGGATTGTTGTGGCTTGGTCAACAGTATGTCATTCAATGGTTTACAGAATGATATTTAATAAGTTCATAAGGGAGTGATGTATAAAATGTAGGGTTCCAAATTACTAATTTACAATGAGAAATGGTACCTCATGTCATATTCTTCCCTTGTAGATCAGGTATGAGGGGAGACCAATTAGAAAGTTGCTGGCCAAGCATGGAATTACAAAAGGAGAAATAACGATCAAGTTATTTCATGCCAAGCGTCCTGTTTTGTTTGGGTAGGGCAGATTCTTGGTTCAAGGTATGTTCTTCCCTGAATGATGTTTGGATGTGCTGCTATTTTTTGCTTTGAGACTTAAACCTTTTTTCTGTGCTTTTAATGATGACCTCCATCTCTTCTGGTTTACCTTTTTTCCCCCCTTAGATGTGTTATTACTGCTTCCACTGGTCGAGGACCCATTCTGTTTCTTAACTTTTTTTTTTCTTTTAAATTGTGCCTTGGGTGCAGATTTACAAAGCAAATTTTATTTACGTTCAACAGTTCATACACATTTGATTTCACATTTGGCTCTTAGCCCAACAGCAGAAAGACCTACATGAAGAACACCTACCTTAGCTGGACAGGCAGGAATTACCACCCTTACCATCCCCAGCCATAAAAAAACTTTCTGTCCCTCCCCTCCCTATGAGTACCCCCTCCCTGTGCCCTTCTTAACTGTGCATTCCTGTCTGTCCAGCTTTCCTCTATATGAATGGTATTCCTCTGGTGTCTAATGGCTGATTAATCTAAGGGGTGCATCTCCCTAGAATAGGTGAGTGCATTGCTCTGAGGTAAGTGTTCTTCATGTAGGTCTTTCTGCTGTTGGGCTGAGAGCCGATCCATGGAAGTGAGTCCATTTCTAGGCCTGAAGGGTAACCCGGGACCATAGTCTTGGGGGTTCCACTGGTCTCTATCCGACCAGGTCATTTTTGGGTTTTGAATTTTGTTCCACATTTTTCCTCCCATTCTATCCAGGATCTCTAGTTTTGATCCTTTTCCAAGCAGTTGGCGTTGATAGCTAGGAACATGTAGTTCTTCTGGTCTCAGGGTTGTGAAGGCGGAAGTCCTTGTGGTCCATCTTATCCTTGCTTTCAGATGACTTTGATTTTCTTTACTCTTTTCTCCAGAGGAAAGAAGACAATAGTTGCGTCATAGATGGCCGCTGGAAAGCTTTTAGACCCCAGTCTCTACTCACCACTGTAGGTTGTGGAACAAGATTTTTATCTACTGTGTTGTGCCTAGGGAGCTCTGGTGGTGTAGTCCCGAAGGCATTTGACTGCTAACCAGAAGGCTGGCAGTTCAAATCCAGCAGCCATTCCCTTGGAAGGAAGTCTGGGCAGTCTACTTCTGTAGAGATACCACCTTGGAAACCCAAGGAGGGGTTGCTATGAGTTGGATTCTACTCGATGGCAGTGAGTTTGGTTTTGGTTTATGTTGTGCCAATTGAGCATGATGTCCCCTAAGACTATGGTCCCGAGACTGCATGTCTGGTAATTCTTTATTTCAAAGTGTTTAGTTGTCTCTGAGAAGGTACTCCAACTCTGCCTTCTGTTGCTTCTGTAATGTAAGTGGCTTATTTTGTAGCACAAGTGCATATGTAAGATTATCTTCAGCTAAATCCAAAGTATCCAAAGAGGAGCTCTGGTAGCGTAGTGCCTAAAGCACTTGACTACTAACCAGAAGGCTGGCAGTTCAAACCCACCAGCCACTCCTCGGAAGGAAGATGGGGCAATCTACTTCCGTAGTGATACTGCCTCGGCAACCCAAGGAGGAGTCGCTATGAGTCGGGTCTGACTTGACAGCACATAAGAGCAACAATAACAACAGGTCTGTCCTTGGTCTAGGGTATATTTCTGTTCGCCTACCCCTACCTGATCTTCTCACCTGTCTATGCATTTATCCGTAGCCTGGTGTTTGGTGCTAGTGGCAATCCAGTATTGTGTATATAATAGTATTTGCCTCTGTTTCCTTGGCATGTGTTTTCTGATCTGTTGTATATTCGTTTTAAAGGTTAGTTGGAATCCAACAGATAAATTTGAATTCTAGTTTCATTACTTAATAGGTATAAGACTTTTCTGAACTTCAGTTTCTATCTGTAAAACAGTAAATATGGCTCCCTTTCTCAGTAATGGTGAATTTGAGATAATAGGTGTATAACACACCTGCCCTATATGTTGTAGGCAAGTGGAGGTCAGGCACTTGACTACTGTAGGTTTTTTGGTTGGTCCTAGAGTTCTAGTTAGGAGCTCTGGTAGCGTAGTACCTAAGGCACTTGACTGCTAACCAGAAGGCTGGCGGTTCAAACCCATCAGCCACTCCTTGGAAGGTTGGGCAGTCTACTTCCATAGTGATAACTGCCTCGGAAACCCAAGGAGGGGTCGCAATGAGTCTGGTTTGGCTCGAAGGCAAATAACAACAACAGGGTTCTAGTTACAAGCTTGGACACTACTCTGAAGCATTGCAACTGGTGGTGGTTGTGTGCTCGCAAGTCAATTCTGACTCATAGCAACCCTACAGGACAGAGCAGAACTGCACCGTGGGGTTTTCAAGGCTGTAATCTTAGGGAAGTAGATTGTCAGTTTTTTCTTTGAAGCACCTTGTGGGTTTGAACTGCTGATTTTTCAGTTAACAGCTGAGCATTTCACTGCATCCCAGTACTCCTTCTTGCCATGAGTAGCCTTCTTAATTGTGTTTTGAGAACAGCAGTATTCACAATTGACTGGGTAGAGACATTCCATAGCAGCCCTGTCCAATAGAACTTTGTGCAATAAAGGAAATGTCTTACATCTGTGTTGTCCAGTATGTAGCCACTAGCCACATGTGACAGTAGTGCATTTGAAATACAGTTAATGTGACTAAAGAACTGAATTTTTAATTGTATTAAATTTTAATAGTGATAAAACGTTTGCTGCTTACTTACACTCATGGTAAGAAGGACAACTGATGCCAATTTAGTTTCCTGTCATTGTTGTATGTATACATGCAAGTATATATATATTTGTATTTGTCTCTCATTCTGGGACTTTCCTAGGATTTATGGCAGCAGAGGCCAAAGTTCTATGCCTGTTTGTGGTGATTTTTAGCCTCGGATCAGATTTTTTTCTTTCTGTTCCTGCCTTTTGGCCCTCAACCTCATTTCCAAATATAGAGCAGTGTTTCTCAAAGATTGGTTTACTGACCATTGGTATTAGAGTTACCTGATTTGCTTGTAAAAATACAGAAAATATAGAAATGCAAATGTCTGAGCCCTACTAAATATCTCATACTCATATAGGGTCACTGTGAGTTAGATTTGATTCGATGGCAGTGTTCTTTTGGTTTGTTTTTGCTTTTTTTTTTTTTTTTTACTATCTACCAAAAGCAGAATTTCAGGCTTCAGACCCAAGAGTTTGATTTTTTTATTTGTTTGTTTTCTATTAACTCCTGAGATGATTACTAGACTATTTCTTCAGTTCCCTTTATCCCCAATAATGTATGACAGTTTTATCTTTAAGCTATTATTCCAGTATATATGTATATAGGTAATTAGCATCTTTTTTGGGGGCTTGATTTCATTTCTAATGTTCATGCACTGAGTTCCTGAAAATTACATTGTATTTCTCACATTTTCCATATGTTTTATGTGAAGGGCATAAATCCCTTTTTTGTTGGTGAAACTAATCTGTAAAAGCATTTTCTAGTGTAAGTTAATGGTCATTTAGTACTTTGATTAAAGAATTAAAGATGCATAACTACCCTAAAGCAAAGTCAGTGAGGGATTCCCTATACCGAATATTAAGTGCTTAACTTTAGAGATCACTCTTAAATAATACACATAAATGCTATATGGAAAGGACAGCCTATAATTAACTAATACAATTATTTCTTGTTGTTCAAATAATGGATATTGGAGCAAGATAGGCAATACCCTGGTTTTCCTCAAGTTACACTTTCCTAGTAGGTGTATATATCTCTAGTTGTAGGTATTGTGGGAGTTAGATAGAGGCTAGGAATCTTTGTTTACTGTGTAGAGTGTTTCTTCAGTTCTTTGCTTTGTACTAAGTCTGGAGGCTCTCCAGTCCTCCACTCATTCTGTTATCCAGAAACAAACTTCAGGCAGCTGGATATAGGGTAGGAAAGGTGGAGGATGTGGGGGTGGAAATAGTGGTGGTGGTGGTGGAAGTGTGGTGGTGGTGGTGGTGGAGTGAAGTATGGCTTTATTCAATCCTCCTATATTCAACCCCAACCCTTAACTTTGTATTCTGTAGTACCCAGGACTTTAAGTTCCTGAACTATTCTGAGGTTTGGGGTTAGAATTCAAATTGAGTTTATAATTTACTGTAAATTAATGAATATTAGGCATCAACAATTTTTGGTTTAAGTTGACAATATTTAATAAGGTACGTCAAAGTGCTTTACCAAAAAGCACCAAAGAGGAGAGTAGATCATTAATTGGATTTGAGATGGAAACTTTGGATTTAAAAAAAAAATAATGGTAAAGTGACTGAACAACTGTGAGGTGTACCTGAGATGTCATGAAGGTGGAAAAAGAGATCCAGCGGAGTATTACAGTGATTGGAGAAAAATGAGAACATTTCATGTTTGTCTCTACACAGGGAGAGTAGACCTCTGAAAATGAATGACTTTGGAATCAGTTTAGAGGAGTTTCTAATTATTTTGTTTATTCAGTAAGTAAGACTTTGTTGTTGTTGTTGTTATGTGCCGTCGAGTCGGCCCCGACTCGTAGCGACCCCTCCTTGGGTTTCCGAGGCAGTATCACTA
>NW_006921630.1:7429335-7430134 GCF_000298275.1 Orycteropus afer afer
ATCCTACTTCCGTAGTGATACTGCCTCGGAAACCCAAGGAGGGGTCGCTATGAGTCGGGGCCGACTCGACGGCACATAACAACAACATAACAACACATATGTGTCATTAGATAATTGCTAAAGGGAGATGCAAAATGTTTTTTCTACGATTTGTTTGCTTAGTATCATGGGCTTTCAAAAAATTCACTTCTTCATATAATGAGAAATTAGAAAATACATTGATTTGTTGTTAGGTGCTGTCGAGTCAATTCCAACTCACAGTGACCCTTTGTACAACAGAATGAAATGCTGCCCAGTCCTGTATCCTCACAGTCCTTCTTATGTTTGAGCCCATTTTTGTAGCCACTGTGTCAGTCCATCTCATTGAGGGTGTTCTCTTTTTTCTCTGTCTCTTAACTTCACATAGCCTGATATCCTCCTGCAGCAACTGGTCCCTTCTGACGTGACCAAAGTGAGTGAAACAAAGTCTGGCCATTCTCGATTCTAAGGAGCATTCCGCCAGCCTTTCATCCAGAACAAATTTGTTCTCTCTGTTCATTGCCCAGCTTTTACATGCATATGAAGTGATTGAAAACATCCTAGCTTGGGTTAGGCACACTTTAGTTTTCAAAGTGACATCTTTGCTCTTCACTTTAAAGAGATCTTTGGCGGCAGATGTGTCCAGTGTAATATGATGTCTGGTTTCTTTTCTTTTCTTTTTTTAATTGTGATTTGGGTGAAAGTTTACAGAGCAATTCACTTTCCACACAGCAGTTCACATACACTTTGTCTCATGACATTGACTACAATTTACCCCAAT
>NW_006921630.1:7439579-7455314 GCF_000298275.1 Orycteropus afer afer
GATCTGTTCAATGTTTCCACATAAGTCTGTGCTAGTTTAGATAAGTGGTATGTTTCTAGAAATCTGTCCATTTCATGAAAATTTTCAAATTTGTTGGAGTATAGTTCTTCATAGTATCCTGATATTATCCTTTTTATTTCAGTTGGTTCTGTTGTGATGTCACCCATTTCGTTTCTTATTCTTATTTATATTTTCTCCCTCTTTTCCTTTATTAAATTTGCCAGTGGTTTGTCAATTTTGTTAATCTTTTCAAAAAACCAACTTCTGGTCTTGTTGGTTTTTTTCTGTTGTCTTCTATTTTCTGTTTCATTGATTTCTGCTTAAATCTTGATTATTTTCTTTCTTCTAGTGACTGTAGGCTTTTCTTGCTGTTCTTTTTCTAGTTGTTGGAGATGTTGATTTAATGTGCTGATTTTGGCTTTTTCTATTTTTGATGTGTGCATTTATTGCTATAAATTGGCCTCTGATCACTGCTTTTGCTGTGTCCCAAAGATTTGGTATGTTGTGTTTTTGTTCTTGTTTGATTCAAATAATTTTTGAATCTCAATTTTTATTTCTTCTGTTACACAGTCTTTCTCATGGAGGGTGTTGTTCAGTTTCCATGTGTTTATTACTCTTTTTCCATTGATCTTCTTGTTGATTTCTAATTTGATAGCATTTGTGATCAGAGAAGATGCTTTGCCGTATTTCAGTGTTTTTAAATATATTTAGGCTTGCTTTATGGCTTAACGTATGATCTATCTTGGAGAGTATTCCATGTGCATTGGAAAAGAATATATGTTTTGCTGTTGTTGGTTGAAGTGCTCTGTAGATGTCTATAGGGTCAAGTGGGTAGATTATATTGTTTAGCTCTTCTGCATCTTTGTTGAGTTTCTCTCCAGTTCTATCTTTTATTGAAAGTGGTATATTAAAGTCTCCCACTATGAATGTAGAGTCATCTATTTGCCTTTTCAACTCCTTTAAAGTCTGATTTATGTATTTTGGGGCTCTTTCATTGCGTCCATAGATTTTTATTATGGTTATATCTTCTTGTTCAATTGATCCTTTAATCATTATATCCTTCCTTGTCTCATATGGTAGTTTTTGTCATAAAGTCAATTTTATCAGAAATTGATATTGCCACTCCTGTTCTCTTATGGTTGCCATTTGCTTAATATATCTTTTTCCGACCTTAAATTTTGAGTCTGTTTTTGTTTTTGTCTCTAAGGTGTGTCTCTTGTAGACAGCATATTGATGGGTTATGCTTTCTCATTCGGTCTGCAACTCTGTCTCTTGAGAGGTGCATTTAATCCATTGACGTTCAGTGTAATTATCTACAAATATGAATTGTTGCTATCATTTTGTTATGTATTTTTTCATGGTGTTCCTGGTTTCTTTGTTCCATGTAATTTTCTGTGTTGAGCTCATTATGTTTATGAATCATGTTATCATTTCCTTTGTTGCTGTTGTGTTAGTATTTGTAAATATTTGTGCTAGTCCTCTTTTTTATTGTGATGTGAAAGTTTATCATTTTTCTTTGAGGTTACCCTGTGATTTATAATTTTCTCCCCAAGTTTAGAACGGTCCATTCTACCTTGCAACTCTCTCGACTTCCTCACCATTTAGGAGTTCTGCACCTACACAGTATTTTCCCTCTTTTTGATTTGTAATTGTCCTCTTTTGCCAATTGATGTCTCTGGTTTCCAGTTTACAGTCTTGTAAGCTTATTTTAGTTTGGATATGTCCATAGCTGTGTTGGTTTCTGGGTTATGTCATCTTGTGTATTAATGGTCAGTTGTTGTTTGCTATAATTGGTTCTCTGTTCAAAGGACTCCCTTAAGTACTTCTTGTAAGATTGGTCTGTTTTAAGAGATTCCCTTAATTTCTGCTTATCTGGAAATCTCCTAATTTCACTATCATATTTGAGGGACAGTTTTGCTGGGTATATAATTCTTGGTTGGAAATTTTTCTCTTTTAGGGTTTTATATATACCATCCCTTTACCTTCTTGCTTGCATGGTTTCTGCTGAGAAATCAGAACTTGTTCTTATTGGTTATCCTTTGTAAGTAACTTTTTGTTTTTCCCATGTTGCTTTCAGGATTCTTTTTTGTCTTTGGTTTTGATGAGTTTGATGATGGTATGTCTTGGTGATTTGGGGTTTATCCTGTTTGGGCTTCATTGGACTTCCTGAATGGATATGTTCTCATCTTTCATCATATCAGGGAAGTTCTCTTCCAACAAATATTGAACAATATTTACAGTGGTTTTCTTTTTGTCTTCCTGTTCTGGGATTCCAGTGACACATAGGTTATTCCTTTTGATGGTATCCCACATGAACCTTAGGTTTCTTCATTTTGTTTTGATCTTTTTTTCTGATTGATCCCTTTTCAGAGAAGTATTTAGGTGTTTGTCTTCAGTCTCTTTAGTTCTGTCTTCCATTGATTCAGTTGTACTCCTTTGTTCTTTCATTGTGTTACCTATTTCTGATAATTTAGTATTAATCTTCTGGATTTCTTTCAGTAGAGTTTGAATCATTTCTAAGTTTTTGTTTATTTTGTCATTTTATTCTTGTATTTTCTTCTGAAATTCTTCTAGGGTTTTATCTGTGTTTTCCTTAATTTTGTCAGTGTTTTCCTTGATCTGTCTCTCAATCTTTTAAAGATACCTAAGTAAAATTCTATTGAATTCTTTACCAGGGTGTTCCAAAGCTGCTGCTTCCTTAGGGATGTGCTCTGGGTCTATATCCTGCTCTTTTGTTTCTACCACTTTATCTTGCTTCTTTGTGTGGACTGTGATGATCTGTTGTCCTTGTGACATTGTGACATTTAGATGTCTGTTAACTGTTTATGAAGAACAGTAAGGGTAAGTCAGGCTCTTCTTAGTGGTCGTTTATCATTGGCCAGTTGGTGGAGAAGGAAGTGGTGACTCTCACTCAGGAAGTGGTGTTTCTCACTTAGTAAGTGGAGTTGCGGGAGGTGTGGATGTGGTTGTGTCTTATGGGTATAGTTGCTGTCTCCCACTCAGTTAGACAAAAACAACTATTGAAAAACCATCAAAAAACTAAAAGCAAGCGGACAGAAAGTACACCACATAAACACACAGGAGCAATCACAAAAAAAAGGAAAAGTAAAAGAAAAAACAAAATTGTAGTATCTGGGGAGATGGCAATAAGAGAATAAAGGTAGAGTAGGAGAATAATGAAGGAAAATGGGAAAAATGTAAAAAGAAAAACAAGGAATGGGCTTAACCACAGGAAAATAAAAATTGGAACTCGAAACAGGGAAGAGAGAAAAATCTGGAAAAGGAAGAATAAAGAATAATAATAAAAAGGACAGTAATAATCATTTTAAAACAGACAAAACTAAACAAACAAAAAAGGTGTTTGGGGGGAACTGCGCAGGGCCGGGCAGGGCACCCAGGCCCTGTCCAAGCACACAGACTTGAATGGAATTCCTGCTGGCCCAGAAGGTGTGTGGGAGTGAAGGATGGCCACACCTCCATTCACTACGAGGGTGTGGGGTATAACAGTAACAAGGGAAATATTGTACCTTTGCAGTCATTGGTGTCTAGAATGTCCTTGTGGTTCCCAGCAAGTGGAGACTATTCTTAAGTCCCTGGAATCTGGGAGAATGCTGTCACTTTAAATATCCAAAATGGTCGAACCACTTGTAAACATTCAAAATGACTGCGCCCTCTGGACAGACAAAAGTCCACAGCTCAGCCTGCCTTCCTCTTCGCTGCTTCCCCCTTTACTCACCAGCCACCAGTGCAGACTTCCATGCAGTCCCTGGCTAGCAAGGCTGATTTTTAGGTCAATTCTTAGGTCCTACCACCACTTGGCAGTATCCAAGCTGTCTGTGCCATCAGGATCGCTGCCAGACTGCAGCTCTTTATGTCTCCTTTTTGGTGTTTTCGTGCAAATTCTTTTACTAGTTGGAGTTTAGTCCACTTCTATATCTTTCCCTTCATGGCTCAGAGCTCCAGGATTATCTTCTTTACCTGTGTTAATTGGTTCCCCTTTTCTTTGTTGAAGAGGGTCTGTGCAGTCTCTCTGGTCTGTGCAGTCTCTCTGCCTGTTCCGCCATCTTACTGGAACTCCTCCGCCTCCATTCACCAAGAGGGTGTGGGGTATTTGTGTTGTAAACTGTCATATTCCTTTGCAAGATTGTGGCCTAGCAAATCATCTTGACAGAATACAAATCTGGGGCCACAAAGGCCATATGTAAAGAGAAACTCATTGCATTATAATATAATATAATATAAAACAAAACATTTGCCCAGTCATTTTTACATGTACAATTCAGTGACATTAATTATGTTCACTGGGCTGTACAGCCATCACCACAATTTTATTTATTTTTGCTAAATAAATTAATTATATGAAATTGTTATTTTCCCCCATGATTTAATATAAATTTATAATTTTAGGTATTTTGATCACGGTAAACCAAAAATGTTGCTTATGATCTGATAATGTGATTCTTGTGATATAAAATTGTTTTTCACATGTAGCCTGATGTATTAGTTATCTGTTGCTGTATAGCAAATTACTCCAAGACTTTTAGTGGCTTAAACAAATACTAAACAATTATCATTTCACAAAGTTTCTGTGTGTCAAGAATTTGGGAACAAGTGCATAGTTGCGGTGTAGTAAATTACTTAGTGTGGCTTTTCTACCCATAAGTCTTTGTAAACTCCAAGGTGGGAATTGCTATTAGCTACGGAGGAGATCCAGATTTTTAAAGTCGCCCACCTTTTTTTTGGAAGGTTGGGCAATCCTACTTCCGTAGTGAGAGACTTTTGGCTGAGGGATGGTGGGCTGGGAGAGAGACTGAGCGTTCTTCCTGGACTTAGAGTTGTAGCCTGGTGCTTCCCTAATAAAACCCATAATCTGTGAGTTCTGTGTGGCCACTGCAGTGAATTATCGAACCCAGGAGAGAGGTG
The DNA here is from genome assembly GCF_000298275.1 of Orycteropus afer afer. NCBI lineage: Eukaryota > Metazoa > Chordata > Mammalia > Tubulidentata > Orycteropodidae > Orycteropus > Orycteropus afer. The sequence continues at coordinate 7,444,503 of NW_006921630.1, forward strand.
GTGGGTGCCTTGGGAGGAACGGCTGGTGAAAGGGCTGGAGGGAGGCAGCATGTCTGGCCTTGCAGTAATAGGCCTTGGGTTACTGCTGGTAATCCTGCCTTCCCCTTGTAGGGTTAGAGGAGGTCAGAACATGTGGCCTCCTTGCCGTTTTAGCAATAGTTCTGGTTCAAGGTGTTTCATGAGGCTGCAGTCAAGATGTCAGCTGGGGCTGCCATCATTTCAAGGCTTGACTAGGGCTGGAGGATCTGATTTTTGGGTAGCTCACTTATATGGCTGGCAAATTTGTGTGGACTTTTGTCAGGAGTCCTTAGTTCCTTATCACTTGCACCTTTCCAGAGGACTGCTTGAGTTTGTTTTTAAATTATGCCTGGCTTTCCCCAAAATAGGTGATCCAAGAGGGAAGAAGATAAAAGCAGCAATGTCTTTTTTTTTTTTTAACTTTTTGTTGTGATTTGGGTGAAAGTTGACAAAGCAAATTTGTTTTCCATTCAATAGTTTGTATACATTTTGTTTTGTGACATTGATTGCAGTTCTAGTAATATAACAGTTTTCTTGGACTTCCTCCTGTGTCCTTCCTTCCTATGCATTCCTGCCTTCTGAGCTTTCTCCCTGGCCAAATGCTGCCATTTTGATCTCCATGGTTGATTGTTCTTACTAAGGAGTGCACTTCCCCTACTGTAATTGTTCACCTTGTAGGCCTGTCTATTGTGTGGCTGAAGGTTAAGCCAGGGAGTGAGATCAATTCCAGGCCTGAACAGTGACTAAGGTCCATAGTCTCAGAGGAGTAAGCCTGGCCTTTTTTATGATTTTGAGTTTTGTTCTACATTTTTTTCCCACTCTATTCAGGATCTCCAATTTTTATCCTTTTCTGAGTGCTGGCAGTGCTAGCTGGGCACCATCTAGTTGTTTAGGTCTCAGCATAGTGTAGGCTGAAGTTATCATGGTCCACTAGTCCCGTGTATGTTTCCATGCATCTTTGATTTTCTTCACTTTTCTTTGCCTCTGAATGAGGAAAGACCAATTGTTGCAGCTTAGGTGGCTGCCTATAAAAAGCTACAATGTCTTTTATGACCTAGCCTTGGAAGTCACCCTGTCATTTCTGGAATAGGCTACTGGTTATAGAGGTTGGCCCTTTTCAGTGTGGAAGGGGACTATGCAAGAGCATCACTACCAGATGACAGTATTCATTGGAGTTCATCTCAGATGCTGATTATCACACTTGATATAAAAATCTAATGGCTTAGAAAAGTTTTGTAAAGGCAGTGAAGCATATTGGAAAACTGAGAGGACATAAAATGAGGTAGATCTTAGAAAATAAGCTCTCACCCCAAACAATGGGCTGTTCTTGTCTCTTTCTCAAAGATGCATGGATTATAGAATGAGCCATACCTTTGGATAGGGTGCTTAATAACCTTTCTGAGTCTTCGATCTTCTAAAAGGGGAATCCAATTTCCCTCATAGAATTGTGAGACTCTGTTAAAGTAGTGTATTTAAAGTACTTGGAGCAGTATCTGATTGTAGTGGGCATTCAATAAATGTAGCTGTTACTACTTTTATCATTGATCACTATTTGTGGCTAGCATATCCTCAGCTCTCATGTGTACTCAATCCAGTCTAATCTAACTTCTGCCTTATTACCCTTCTCAAACAACCTTCTCCTGATTCTCAGCTCTAATCACCTTTGCTCAGTTTTCTTCCTTGATTTCCAAGCAGCTTTTGATAATATTGAATATCCTCTACTTCTTGAAATGCTCCTTTTATTTCTGTGACAGTGTATATGTCCAGCTTTTCCTTATTGTCCTCTCTGATTCTTTTCTTTTTCATTCTCTCTGATTTTTTTGTGTTTTGAAAGAGAATCTATCCTTGACCCATTTTTCACTTTATAAGACTTTACATGCACCTAGTACCTGTAGGAGCTCTGGTAGCATAGTGCCTAAGGCACTTGACTGCTAACCAGAAGGCTGGCGGTTCAAACCCACCAGCCACTCCTCGGAAGGAAGGTTGGGCAATCCTACTTCCGTAGTGATACTGCCTCGGAAACCCAAGGAGGGGTCGCTATGAGTCGGGGCCGACTGGACGGCAAATAACAACAACAACAACAGTACCTGTTGAGAGGAGCTCTGGTGGTGTAATGCCTAAGGCATTTGACTGCTAACCAGAAGGCTGGCCATTCAGATTCACCAGCCACTCCTTGGAAGGAAGATTGGGCAATCTACTTCCCTGATACCTCCTCGGAAACCCAAGGAAGGGTTGCTATGAGTCGGATCTTACTCGATGGCAGTGAGTTTGGTTTTGGTTTGGAGTTCCTGTTGTGTGCTGCTGAGTTTATTGCACTCATAGTGACACTGTAGGACAGAGTATTACTGCCTCATAGGGTTTCCTATCTTTACAATCCACATTTTTCTTTTATGGAGTGGCTAGTGGGTTCAAACCATTGACTTTGATTAGCAGCCAAACACTTAACCACTGTACCACCTTTCCTAGTGCTTCTTACCTAGAGCCTAGCAGTTTCAAATCACCTTTACATGGATAATTTCAGTGTGTTAACCTCTAGCTGAGATCTGTCTTCCAGATTGTAGGTCTCTATTTTCATCTGTCTGTTGACCATCTCATTTCTTCTGTGGATACATGAGGTAGTCTGTTAAAATCCAAACTCTTCTCTTTCCTTTGCCCAAGGCTTTGCTTGATGATCTTCCAGCTACATTTATATGGTGGCGTGATGCCTAACGCATTTGACCGCTAACCAAAAGATTGGTGGTTCAAATTCACCAGCTGCTCCATGGAAGGAAGATAGTACAGTCTACTTAAGTACAGATTCACCGCCTTGGAAGCTCAGTGAAGGTAGCTATGCATCAAACTTGACTCGATGGCACTGAGTTTGGTTTTGGTAATCATCCTTTTTAACCTAGGCTTAAGATCTTGGATTTTTTTTTTTTAAACCTTTCCTTGACTTTTTACGATAGTGAATTAATACAATATTTGTCCTTCTTTGATTGACTGACTTCACTCAGTATAATGTCCTTCAAGTTCATCCACGTTACATGGTGTTTTGCAGATTCTACATTATTTTTTAGTGTTGCATAGTATTCCATTGCGTGTATGTGCTATAGTTTGGTTATCCATTCGTCTGTTGATGGGCACTTAGGTTGTTTCCATCTCCTTGCTATTGAATAGTGCTGTGATGAACATGGATATGCATATACATTTGTGTCCTAGCTCTCACTTCTTTAGGATATGTGTGTGTATATATATGTATATATACATACTTAGTAACAAGAGCTGTGGTGGCAAATGCCTAAGGCATTTGACTGCTAACCAGAAGGCTGGTGGTTCAAACCCACCAGCTACTCTTCAGAAGGAAGGTTGGTCAGTCTACTTCTGTAGTGATACCACCTTGGAAACCCAAGGAGGGGGTTGCTGTGAGTCGGATCTGATTCAGTGGCAGTGCATTTATACCTAGTAACAGGATTGCTGAATCAAACAGTATTTCTAATTCCAACTTTTGCTTTTTATTTGTTTTTTAAATTTTTGTTATGATTTGGGTGAAACTTTACAGTACCAATTCATTTTCCATACAGCAGTTCATATTTTGTTTCATGGCATTGACTGACATTCCCCACAATGTAACAGCTCTCGTCCCACTTCCTCCTCATAGTTACCTCTTTCCTGTGTCCTTCCCTCCCATGCATCCTGCCCCCCCAACCCCAAGCTGTCTCCCTGTCCAAACACTGCCCTTCTGTTCTCCCACAATTGATCACTCCAGGGAGTGTATCTTCCTGATGTAAATATTGACCCTATATGCCTGTCTGTTGTTTGGCTGGAAGCCACAGTAGTGAGTTCAGTTTCAGATGTGAAGTGTAACTAGGGGGCATAATTTCAGGGGTCTCACCAGACTCTGTCGGAGCAGTAAACCCGGGCTTTTTAATGGAAGTCTTGGAGATCTTTTATTTCCTAGTTCATGTTTAGTTGCCTGATCTTTCTATTTTGCTTCTTGGTATCTCTCTTCTCTCCCATCTTTCATCTTTTTTCTTTTTTCTACTGATACTGCTTTAGTTAAGGTCAGTTTGCTTTGTTCATTTTTTTATTTTAGTAAATAACACATTGTATTATGATTTATCTATTTATATATCTGTCTTCTCCTTGGTTTGATTAATCATTGTTCCTTCAGAGCCTAAGCTTAGGGCACAGAGTAAACATCCAATAATGGCCATTGAATGAATAAAGCTTAGTAACTTTTTTAATGATGATATTAATTAATCTAGAAATATTTATGATACACCTCTTGTATACAAGATACTGAATAAGCAAGGTGGCTAAAACTCTGCCTTTACAGTCAGGGAACAAATGACATGGATAAATAATGAACATTTAAAATGGAAATATTAAGTATGTAAGTGTTTCAAATAGAGAACTGGAAGATTTCAAAGGAAGGAGAGATGACTTCCAGCTTGAAGAATCAGGGGAAAGGATAAAGGAAATTAAATTTGACCATGACCTTGAACTATGATTAAGATTTGAAGATTTATAAGTTGGGGGTGAGAGAAATCCCAGGTAGAGGTAGTAATAGGTTTAAGTAAAGGCAAAGAAGAAATATTAAGGTCCCTAAAATGAGTAATAGGTAATTCAGTGTGGCTCAAGGGTTAGAGTGTGAAAGTGAAGGTAGTTTTCTCCTGTTTGGAAGATAAACTTGGAAAGGTTGATTGGACCACAGTTGTGCTTTAGAGTCCAGCAGAGGAGTATGGATTTTATTTTGTGGCCATTAGGAAATTCTTGGAGGTTTTTGAGCAGGAAAATCAGACTGATACTTTGGGTATATTGATCTGGCAACAGTTTGTAAAATGTGTTAGAGAGATGAAAATCATAGGTGGGTAAACCAGCTAAAAGTCTTTTAAATGGTTCAGATAAAAATGTAGTGACAATGAGAGGAAATGAGAGAATGAGTGCAAAAGAGGGTTGCATTGGTGGTGGTAGTGGAACTGACTGAACCTGATCACTGAATGCAAGGGTGAAAAGGGAATGTAAGCATGTTAACTCCACTAAGGCAGAGATTTTTATTTTCTTTACTAATTAATGTATTATAGGGGCCTAGAACAGTGCCTGGCACATAGGAGACACTCAATGATTATTTGTTGAATGTATGAGACAAAGGTGACTGAAGTTGTAAATCTGTGTCATTTGCATACTGGTGATGACGTTGTTGTCTTGTGCCCAGAGATAAAGAACATAGGATGAACAGGCTTTGGGAAGAAAATGAATTGAATTTTGGATGTTTAGAGTTTGTATTAGCAGACAGTGTGGCTGTGGATATGTATGGATGTGGGACATATCCATATGGGAATAATACAAGTCATGTCAGTGGATGTCAGATTGTGCTAATGTAGAAATTTATAAATGTGAATATAGCATGACATATTCCAAATTAGTTCCTCTTATTCTAAATTATGTATTTCATACATTTTAGTTAATAAATTTAATAATAATTAAATAATTGCAGTAACAGTTTGTATATTACCTCCTACTGAAGGGGTATTTTTAAGTTCCATGAAAATTTTGAATTAAGCATATTTCTAATATACAGCAGTCATGCTTACTCCTTTTGTGCAGAGTACAGCTACTCCATAGGCTTTTCAAGGCTGTGACCTTTCAGAAGCAGATTACCAGGCCTTTCTTCCGAGGTGCCTCATGGTGGGTTTGGACTGCCAGCCTTTCAACTGGTAATCGAGTACTTAACTTTTGCACCAAGTACGTACAAGAATGCATTAACTGTAAATTTTAATATATTAGATTATAAGGATCTGTGTAAATCCTTTACTGAGTTAATAGATTATTTCTATCATCAATACTAAAGCTAAGTTAGTTTATGTCTATTTGGTGATAGAGATGAACGTTATTTAGGAGGGTGATTTTTGTACAGGGCACATGAGAATGCTCCATGCCCTCTTGAAGTTTATAACTTGATTTACAGAGCAGTCTTGTGCACTTTAGTATCAAGAAAACATTAGTGATTTCCAAGTGATGAGACAAAGAAACCAGGCTAGATATAGCTGACTTACAGATTTTTCACTGACTGAATAATTAGACTTTTTCTGGTGAAAAAAGTTAAAAAAGGAATGCAGAAAGGAAGTGGAAACTGTTGAAGACTGTTTTGGAGTGCTGTAGATCAGGACAGAATGTGTGCATTTTTAAGAATATATTTAAATTTTATTACTGAAGACTTCTATTGGGAAATGTTGGTCAGAAAAAAGTGTCTGATGGAAATTTTTTCCAGTTAACACTGTTAATAGAAGTTATGACTCTTTTAAAGATTTGTGAGATAAATATTCTTTACCTATTATCTTCAAATGTTGTATTTATTTTATTTTTTATGTAGTAATTAGAGCCCAGTGAAGCAAATAAGAACAGCATAAACTAAAAAACCAAACTCACTGCCATCGAGTCAGTTCTGACTCATAGTGACCTTATAGGACAGAGTAGAACTGCCCCATAGAGTTTCCAGGGCTGTAAATCTTTATGGAAGCAGGTTGCTTCATTTTTTGAGCCTAGTGTTGAGCTGATAGGAAATAAGAATTTCCTAGCTTCTGATTCCCTTTATATACTCTGTGAAACTCATGTGTGTGTTGTAAATGAGATTAGAGATTATCTTCTGTGTGTTTTTAATTAACAGCATAAAACAGTTTGTATTGGTATTGTCTTTGAAAATATATGTTAAGTTTGAACTGTATCCTATTTTATATAACATATATTGATAGAAAGTTTTAATTTTTTTAGATTGAATGATTAAATATTACTTAGACATCTTGTTATTTAAAGCATACTCAAACTGAGATTTGCATATATTAGGTATCTGCAGATTCCCTATGAGAATTAAAAATGCTTTGCTTTCACATCAGTAATTGCCCCAAAATAAAATACCATATTCTAGATCATCTAGACCGACTGTTTTATAAGCTAGTAATACCCAGAGACTACAGTGCCTGTATTATATTTGTGTGGGCATGTTGGTTCCAGGTAGTACTATACTATTTTCTGATGACCTAGTAAGAACTAAGGAATATCTAGTGCATAAATGCCACTCTTCTGTAAGATTGTTGTACTGTGGTGGCTTGCCTGTTGCTATGAGGCTGTGTGTTATTGTGAGGCTATGGCATCAGTATTTTGAATACTAGCAGGGTCATCCACGGTGGACAGATTTCAGCGGAGCTTCCGGACTAAGACAGACTGGGAAGAAGAAAGGGCCCATCCACTTTACAAAATATCGGCTAGTGAAAACTTTTTGAATAGCAGTGAAATGCTGTCTAATATATTACTGGAAAGCTTTATGAATAGCTCCCAAACATTGATATAGTACCAGAAGGTGAGCCCCTAGGTTAGAAGGTACTCAAAATATGACTGGGAAGGATCTGCCTTCTCAAAGTAGAGTTGACTTTAATGACATGGAGTGGAGTAAAGCTTTTGGGACCTTCATCTGCTGATGGAGCACAACTCAGAATGGGAAGAAACAGCTGCAAACATCCATTGATAACTGGAACATGGAATGTAGGAAGTATGAATCTTGGAAAACTGGAAATTGTCAAAAATGAAATGTAACACATAAAGATCAGTATCCTAGGCATTAGTGGGGAGCTCTGGTAGCATAGTGGCTAAGACACTTGCCTGCTAACCAGACGGCTGGCGGTTCAAACCCACCAGCCACTCCTCGGAAGAAAGGTTGGGCAATCCTACTTCCGTAGTGATACTGCCTCGGAAACCCAAGGAGGGGTCGCTATGAGTCGGGTTTGACTCAACGGCACATAACAACAACAACAACAACAGGCATTAGTGAGCTGAAATGGACTGGTGTTGGCCACTTTGAATCAGACAATCATATGATCTACTATGCCAGGAATGACAAATTGAAGAGGAATGGGTGTGGCATTCATCGTCACAAAGAATGTTTGAAGATCTATTCTGAAGTACAGTGCTATCAGTCATAGGATAGATAATATCCATACACTTACAAGGAAGACCAGTTAATACAACTGTTATTCAAATTTATACCAACCAGTATAGCCAAGTATGAAGAAGTTGAAGATTTTTACCAACTTCTGCCATCTGAAATCGACCAACCATGCAATCAAGATGTATTGATGATTATGGTTATTGGAACGTGAAAGTTGGAAGTATGGAAGAATCATCGGTAATGGAAAAACACGGCCTCCATGATAGAAATGATGCTGGAGATCGCATAATAGAATTTTGCAAGACCAACAACTTATTCATTGCAAATACCTTTTCTCAACAACATAAATGACAGGTATACACTGGGACCTCACCAAAATGGAATACACAGAAATCAGATTGACTGTATCTGTGGAAAGAGGCGATAGAGAAATGCAACATAATCAGTCAGAACAAGAGTAGCAGTTGACTGTGGAAGAGACCATCAATTGCTCATGTGCAAGTTCAAGCTGAAGCTGAAAAAAATTAAAACAGGTCCACGAGAGCTGAAATTTGACCTTGATTATATCCCACCTGAACCTGAGATCATCAGAACAGATTTGATGCATTGAACACCGGTGACTGAAAACCAGATGAATTGTGGGATGACATCAGGAACATCATACACAAAGAAAACAAACTCATTAAAAAGACATGACAGGAAGACCAAAATGGATGTCAGAAGAGACTCTGAAACTTGCTTTTGAACTCAGAGCAGCTAAAGCAGTGGAAGAAGTGACAAAATAAGAGCCAAATGGAAGATTTCAAAGGGTAGCTCAAAAACAGAGTAAAGTATTATAATGACGTGTGCAAAGACCTGGAGTTAGAAACCCAAAAGGGAAGAACACACTCAGTATTTCTCAAGCTGAAAGAACTGAGAAGAAACTTCAAGTCTCAAATTGGAGTATTGAAGGAATCAATGGGCAAAATGTTGAATGATGCAGGAAACATCAAAAGAAGATGGAAGGAATACACAGTCATTGTACAAAAAGAATTGGTTAATGTTCGACTGTTTTAGGAGGTAGTATATGATTAAGAACCAGTGGTACTGAAAGGAGAAGCTGAAGCTGCACTGAAGGAATTGGCGAAAAACAAGGCTCCAGTAATTGATGGAATACCAGCTGAGATGTTTCAACAAACAGATGCAGCACTAGAAACACTTATTCATCTATGCCAAGAAATTTGGAAGACAGCTACTTGGCCATCTGACTGGAAGAGATCCATGTTTGTGCCCATTCCAAAGAAAGAGGATTGTGGTAGTTAAGTTTGTGTGTCAACTTGGGTAGGCCTGGTTGAGTGGCTGGACAGCTGAATGTAGTTATTCCCCATGGTGAGATTGGTAATTCACTCCATAATGGAATCTGTTGGAGCAGCTGAGTAGCTGCTTTGGGTATATGGTCTGCTTCCCATATATAAGCAGCAGCTTTGGGAATGGTTTCTAGCTTATGGCACGCTTGAACCCTGCATATAGCTGTGTCATTGTTCAGCAGCCTTGGGATTTTCCATGGACATGAATTAATGGCCTGCTGTGTGGTTTGGTAACATCGAGACTGTGCCTTTTTACTTGTCAAGCTTGGGCTGGAGTTTAGCTCCAGGGGACCAGGAGCAGGAGGTAGTGCTGAAGCCCAAGGTTGAGGGGTTTTCACCCAGCCCCTAGAGCCTGACGTTTTGAACTTGGACTTAAAGCCTCCAAACTGTAAGAGAATAAACTTCTGTTTGTTAAGGCCATCCCATTTGTGGTATATTCTTGTCAGAGCAGCACTAGGTAACCAGAACAGGGATCCAACAGAATGTGGAAATTATTGAACAATATCATTAATATCAGACACAAGTGAAATTTTGCTGAATATAATTTAAAAATGGTTGCAGCAGTATATTGACAGGGAACTTCAAGAAATGCAAGCTGGATTCAGAAGAGGACATGGAATGAAGAATATCATTGCTGATATCAGATGGTTCTTGGCTGAAAGCAAAAAAATACCAGAAAGATGTTTACTTGTGTTTTATTGACTATGCAAAGGCATTCACCTGTGTGAATCATAAGAAATTATGGGTAACATGGAGAGAATGGAAATTCTCGAACACTTAATTGTGTTTATGAGGAGCCTGTGCATAGACCAAGAGGTTGTTGTTCAAACAGAAGAAGGGATACTTCATAGTTTAAAATCAGGAAAGGTGTGCCTCGGGATTGTATCCTTTTACCATACTTAATCAATCTGTATGCACTGCCAGTAATCCAAGAAGGTGGACTATATAAAGAAGAACATGGCATGAGGATTGGAGGAAGACTTATTAACAACTTGTGACGTGCAGATGACACAATCCTTGCTTGTTGAAAATGAAGATGACTTGAAGCACTTACTAATGAAGATGAAAGACTACAGTCTGCAGTATGGAATTCACTTCAACATAAAGAAAACAAAAATCCTCACAGCTGGACCAATAAACAACATCATGATAAATAGATGGAAATTGTCAATGATTTCATATTACTTGGATGTACAGTCAACATCCATGGAAGCAGCAGTCAGGAAATCAGATATATTGCACTGGGAATATGTGATGCAAAAGACCTCTTTAAAGTGTTAAAGTGTAAAGATGTGACTTTGAAGACTAAGCTGCACCTAACCCAAGGTATGATATTTTCAGTTGCCTCATGCAAGAACGGCAAGAGGCCACATGTTCTGACCTCCTCTAATCCCACAAGAGGAAGACAGGATTACCAGCAGTAACCCAAGGCCTATTACTGCAAGGCCAAACATGCTGCCTCCCTCCAGCCCTTTCACCAACCGTTCCTCCCAAAGCACCCACCACCTCTCTCCTGGGTTCGATAAT
>NW_006921630.1:7455679-7460833 GCF_000298275.1 Orycteropus afer afer
TCCCAGAACACTGTTTTGTGCCACTCCCAACAGAAATACTCCAGGTGGACATATTCAGCAATCAGGAGCTCCTCAGTTGCTCATAGAAAATCCCACCTTGGAGTTTACAAAGACTTATGGGTAGAAAAGCCACACTAAGTAATTTACTACACTGCACCTCATGTGCATGTGAAAACTTGGCAACAAATAAGGAAGGCCAAAGAAGAGTTAATGCCTTTGTTACAGAGTTGGCAAAGAATGCTGAAAATACCGTTTACTGCCGGAAGAATGAACAAATCTGTCCTGGAAGAAGTAGTGCAGCCCAAAAGCTCCTGGGAAGTGAAAATGGCCTCACTTTGTCTCACCTACTTGGGTCATGTTGTCAGAAAAGACCATTCCCTGGAGAAGGATATCATGCTTGGTAAAGTGGAGGATTAGCAAAAAGTGGGCTCAAATAAAGCAAGGATTGTCAAGATGGTGCACAACCAGGCAATGTTTTGTTCTTTTGACGTCATGTAACAGCATCAAGAAGAATGTGTATATGAGGTATTAATACCCAGTAAAGGGCCAAATGATACCATAGCCAACTGTGTGAAGTTTTGTGGTAGTTTACATTCTATTAGCTATTATTCATTGAGCATTTTCTATGTTCTAGGTACTGTTCTAAGTATATGTCATGTAGAATCATGAATCATAATTAATATATTAGATTATCAAAGTTTATGTAAGTTTTAAATCTTCACAGAAGACTTTGCTTTTGAACTATTACTCTTCCTGTTTTAAAAATGAGGGAACTTAAGTACAGAAAAGTTAATTTGCCTAAGCTAAATTGCCAGCTAAAAGGAAACGTTGATTTTCATACACATTATCTTACTCCAGAGTGTTTAATTACTCTGGTATGCTGCTTCACAGTAGAGACAAGAATTTTATCACATCTGACATGACATTCCAGTGTCCAGAGGACATGTATTTTAAGTCAGTGCTTGTAGCAATCTTGTTACCAAATTTTGAGATTCTCTTTCAGCAAAACTGTCTGTTTTCCCTCCAAGTTTATATTGCTGGATGAGTAGTATTGGTTTTGTTTGGATTTAAATTCTAAGATTTTATTAACATGAATTATGAAAAATATTATAAATTTTGGCCTAGCTTGTGTTTATATATTTCAATAAATTTTATAACAAAAATAATTTAGCCTTGATTAATAAAAATGCTGATGGTATGAAAGATTGCTCTGGATTCTTTGGGGGGGAAAAAAACTTTGGTAAAGCAAATTGTTGTAGTTAATGTTATGTGTCAGTTTGGCTGGGCAGCTGGATATAGTGATTCCCTTTGATGACACTAGTAATCAACTCCATGATGGAATCTGCTGTGAGCAGCTGAGTAGCTGCCTTAGGGATGTGGTCTGCTTCCAGTACATAAAAAGCTTTGAAAAAAGTCTCTGAGCTTTTTGGCACATCTGGATCCTGTATTTGGCCAAGTCTTCATCTCAGTATCCTGCCATGTTGTTTGCTGATCTTGAGACTGTTTCTGGACTTGAACTAGTGGCCTGCTGTGTTGCTTGATGATCTTGGGATGGTGCTATTTTACTTGTTGATCTTGGGTTTGTCAGCCTCAGCAGCTAGCAGCTGTTTGAGTTAAGAGAAGCTTCCAGCTTCAGTGGTCTGGGAGCAAGAAGCAGAGCTGAAGCCCAAGGTTAACAGGTCTTCTTCACCCAGTCCCTAAAGCTGGCACTTTGAACTCTGACTTCTAGCCTCCTAAACTATGATGGAATAAATCTCTGTTTGTTAAAGCATCCACTTGTGGTATTTTCTGTCAGAGCAGCACTATATGACCAAAATACACATGAAAACATATTGCTTAATTTACCATATAGATTTATATAAGTTGATTGTTTTTTTCTCAAGTAAAATAGCACTAATTGAGGGAACTTTTTGAATTTTTTGCTTTGTGCATTTGGATGTGCTTTGGGTAACAAAAGTCCATAGGTATTAGTATAGAATATCATGTAGGGTTGTGTGTGTGCCACCACCCAAGCTATTCTCTAATCACAGGCATAGAATGGTATCTTACATATTAAATTATATAGACACTTTAATATAAGAAACATAGGGATCTTTATTCAGAAGAAAACTGAAGAAGTAAGAAACAAAATGAGCTGCCTATAATTTCATTGAGAATTATTTTCATTTAAATGAAATTATTAAGTTTTATAATCACATGAAGATTACATATTTTTTTTTTGTTAATGAAATCTTAATTCATCTTTTTAAAATTTTTGTAAGCGTTCGTTTTGGAAATTTGATTAATTTTTATTGCATGTCAGAGATTCTACTTTTATGTGCTTTGTTAATCATCTTTAAAGTCGTTTTCTCCAGAGAAGAAATCCTTTGAATTCAAGAACTATTTATTGAGCTCCTACTGTGTGCAAGCCACTCTGGTAGACATTGATGTTTATATGGTTCCTGTTAGCATCATTTAGTTTTGGTACACATGGTACAAAGGTGCTCAACCACTAGCTTAGTTGGCGATTAGAACCTTTCCCAGAGGTGCCTTAGAAGACAGGCCTGATTAAATGCTTCCAGAAGGTCACAGCCTTCAAGTGCCTATGGAGTTCTACTCTGACACACATGATGACACCAAGAGTCAGAATCGACTTGATGGCATCTAACAACAACAACAGTACATGCTCCAGAAGTAGAACTTCATTCAGACATTCAAGTGTCTGATATTACCTGCTCCCATGATGGTCTTAATTCTTCCCTGGCTGGAGTTACTTGTTTATTTCTACTATATTTTTTCCTTCTGCTTTCAACAATCATCTATTCATTTACCATCCTTAAATATCTCCAAAGGAGCTCTGGTAGCATAGTGTCTAAGGTACTTGACTGCTAACCAGAAGGCTGGCGGTTCAAACCCACCAGCCACTCCTCGGAAGGAAGGTTGGGCAATCTACTTCTGTAGTGATACTGCCTCGGCAACCCAAGGAGGGGTCGCTATGAGTCGGGGCCGACTCAACGGCACCACATAACAACAACAAACAACAAACATCTCTGAGGCGATATCTCTATGAAAGTAGATTGCCCAATCTTCCTTTTGAGGAGTGGTTGGTGGGTTTGAACCACCAGCCTTCTGGTTAGCAGTCAAGTGCCTTAGGGACTGTGCTACCAGAGTTCCTAATCCAAAGTAAGTAATAAACATAATTAGGTAAAATATAATTTACTAGATTTGAATATTCTTTTTTAAAAAGGATGGGTAACCCTAGATGTTTCTTTCTTTCTTTTTTTAAAAAATATGTTTAAATAACTCTAGGCCAGTAGTTCTTGGGAGGAATGAATATGCTCCCCAGGGGACATTTGGCGGTGTCTGGGAAAGTTTTGATTGCTCATAACTTGGTATGTGTAGGTGGGTGCTTCTGATGTCTAGTGGGATGCTAGGAATACTGCTGAAAATCCTGTAACACACAGAATAGCCCCCACAACAAAGAACTATCCAGCTCAAAATGTTAGTCATACGAAGTTTGTCAGTTTGTAAATCATGTGTTAAGATGATATCTGAATCTTTGAAGTTGTGGCACTAGATAAAGTCACCTGAGATTATGACTGTCTCTTCAGCTCAGGGGCCTATTCCACTTAATTGATTCTGCCATTTTGATAGATGTGGAGAAATGCTTCTCATTCCTGTCTCCCAACCAGTTATTAAGAGACCAAAGTGCAATCATCCAAATAATCTAACTATGGTTGTTGGCTAATCTAAGTGGTGTGTGTGTGGGTCAGAAGGGCGGGGGGACAACAGTAAAACCTGGGTTATCCTTATAAACCTGAGCTCTTCGTATGGAGGACTTTTCAGAGCTCCATTTCAAAGTATTTGTATCCAGTTCTTCATATTATGGAATGTTTCAATTTATTCCTCTAGGGCATTATTTTCTCAAATTCTGTCACTATTTTCTCTTAGTCAAGGGACTTTCTGATATCTTAGGTAATTCTTTTTTTTTTTTTTATTGTGATTTGGATGAAATTTTACAGAGCAAATTCACTTTCCATACAGCAGTTCACATACACTTAGTCTCATGACATTGACCACAGTTTATCACAATGCAACGTCTCTCCTCATACTTCCTCCCGATAGTTACCTCTTCCCTCTGTCCATCCCTCCATGCACTCCTCCCCCTGAGCTGTCTCCCTGTGCATAAGCAGCCCTTCTTTCTCCCATGATTGTTCTCTCCAAGGAGTGTATCTACCCAAGGTAAATGTTCAACTCATATGCCTATCTATTATTTGGCTGGAAGCCACAGGCATGGGTTCAATTCCAGACCTGAAGGGCAGCTAGGGACCATAGTCTCAGTGGTTGCACCAGGCTTTATCGGACCAGAAAACCTGGTCCCCCCTTTTTTTTCTTCAAATGATTTTGAGTTTTATTCCACATTGTTCTCCCTCTCTATCAAGGATCTCCTACATAGATTCCCTTCCAAGAGGTTGACAGTAGTAGCCAGGCACCATCTAGTTCTTCTGGTCTCATGGTTGTATAGGCTGCAGATCAGATGGTGTACCAGTCGCTAGGACTAATTGTTTCCATGAATTTTTGGTTGTCTTCATTCTTCTTTGCTCTGGACAAGCAGAGACGCATCGTTGCATCTAGATGGCAGCTTGCAAGCTTTTAAGATCCCAGTCGCTACTCGCCAAAGTAGGAGATGGAACAATGTTTTGTGTAGTATTTTATGCCAATTGAGCTTGATGTCCCCTGCGACTGTGGTCCTGAGCCCACAGGTTCAACTACTCGGTCCCTCTTGGTAGCTAGTTGTGACCAAGCAGTGACTACAACCTTCCCCTTATGAGCTCTACTATACACCTGGGAATTCTGCTCATTCACATAAACTTAATAGGACCATTGTCTGCCAACCCTAAACATGTTCTTGGGTACACTCCCCCCTTCATAAACATACCTAATAGTTCAGCCTGTCCACCCATCTATCCACCCATACACCCATGTTTGCCTTCACTGACAACGCTGTACTATATGTGCAAAACGGTTCATCTTTGTTGTCTGTACCTCCCACGTACCTCTCTATGTCTTTTTCTTCCTCAGTGCCACTATATTGATCAATCACATTTGGTACATTGCCCTTCTCTTCACCCAAATCAATACTTATCTCTATCTATCTAACAGTGTTCCCTCCCC
>NW_006921630.1:7461167-7462514 GCF_000298275.1 Orycteropus afer afer
CTCCCCTCCCACTTCCTCCCGATAGTTACCTCTTCCCTGTGTCCATCTCTCCATGCACTCCTACCCCCTGAGCTGTCTCCCTGTGCCTGAGCAGCCCTTCTTTCTCTCATACTTATTCTCTCCAAAGAGTTTATCTCCCTCAGGTAAATGCTCAAGTGATATGCCTGGCTACTTTTTGGCTGGAAGCCACGGGTGTGCATTCAATTCCAGACCTGAAGGGCAGCTAGGAGCCATAGTCTCAGTGGTTCCACCAGGCTCCCTCGGGCCAGGAAACCTGTTCCCACTTTTTTTTTCCAAATGATTTTGAGTGTTGTTCCACATTGTTCTCCCTGTCTATCCAGGATCTCCTTCAAAGATCCTCTTTCAAGTGGTTGACTATAGTAGCCGAGCACCATCTTTTTTTCTTCTGGTCTCATAGTTGTATAGGCTGCAGATCGGATGGTGTACCAGTCGCTAGGACTAATTGTTTCCATGAATTTTTTGTTTTCTTCATTCTTCTTGGCTCTGGACGAGGAGAGATCCATCGTTGCATCTAGATGGCAGCTTGCAAGCTTTTAAGATCTCAGTCACTACTTGCCAGAGTAGGAGGTGGAACAATGTTTTGTGTAGTATGTTATGCCAATTGAGCTTGATGTCCTCTATGACTATGGTCCTGAGCCCACAGGTTCAACTACTCAGTCCCTCTGGGTAGCTGGCTGTGACCAAGCATTGACTACAGCCTTGCCCCTTGTCAGCCCCATTATAATACACCTGGGAATTCCGATCATACACATAAACTTATTGGACCACTTTCTGCCAAACCTATACATGTTATTGGGTATAGTCCCCACTTCATAGACATACCTAATAGGAGGTCACACTGCCAGATCAAGGAAAAACTGGGGGCAAATATAAGGGCCCTAATATATGGCATAAATAGACTATGAAGCATAACTCAAAATGCACAAACAGCAGAGGAGAAACCAGATGATTGGGATCTTCTAAAGATTAAATTTTTGTGTGCTTCCAAAGACTTCTCCAAAACAGTCAAAAGAGAACCTACAGATTGGAAAAAAATATTTGGTAATGACATATCCAATAAGGGACTTACCTACATTATTTCTTTAGTGTTGCATAGTACTTCATTTTGTGTATGTACTGTAGTTTGGTTATCCATTCTTCAGTTGAAGGACACCTAGGTTGTTTCCATCTTTTAGCTATTGTAAATAGTGCTGCGATGAACATGGGTGTGCTTATGTCTGTTATTGTTATGGCTCTCACTTCTTTAGGATATATACCTAGTAATGGAACAGCTGAGTCAAATGGTATTTCTTGTTCCAACTTTTGAAGGAATTGCCATACTGCTTT
>NW_006921630.1:7480479-7483548 GCF_000298275.1 Orycteropus afer afer
CCTTCAAGGCTCAGGGGTCCAAGATTATCTTCTGTGTCTGTGTTAATTGGTTTCCCTTTTCTTTGTTGAAGAGGGTCTGTGCAATCCTTCTGCCTAGTCCGCCATCTTGCCCCATCTCCAGAAGAAACAATTTTTTGTCTTCATATCTCTTGAATAGAAGGATTACTCATAATTTCATGTATTTCTTTTCCTTTTTTTTTTTTTTCCTTTCTTACAGGCTTTCAAGGATATGCTGTATTCAGCTCAGGACCAGGCACCTTCTGTGGAAGGTAAGATGCATTTGCCCTTACATTTATTTACATAACATCTCTTTTTTGGGAAATATAACTAAAAGTGTAAAGTATAAAACTAATATAATGCCTTTCCTATTGCTGTTGTGTTTGCCATTGAGTCAGATCCAACTCATAGCTACCCCTCCTTGGATTTCTGAGGCAATATCACTACAGAAGTAGATTGCCCAACCTTCCGTCCGAGGAGTGGCTGGTGGGTTTGAACCGCCAGCCTTCTCGTTAGCAGTCAAATGCCTTAGGCACTATACCACCAGAGCTCACACCTTCCCTATTACATAGATATTTTTGCTTTTAGTAATAAATGTTGTCATTATTTTACATTTCAACCAAAAGTTTTCTTTTGTGTAGTTCATATTTACCCTGTGATGGATCTCTTATAATAAATACCCTTATGTCACTTTAGGACTGTGAATTACATATATTGGCTTTGAGTCAAAGTTCTTATGTGTGTCATGCTTCTTATCTTCCAGTGTATTTTTATATATTATTGATCCAACTTTCTCTACACCTGTTTGTTTGCCTGTTCATTCATCCATCTATCCTTCAGTAAATAGTTAGTTCTTCATTAGTTGGGGCAACACGGTTTTTCTTTTCTATTATGGCATGTTTTTGAGTTGGAGTAGTTAGACAAGGGAGCATGTTTACTAAGGTTATGAGTGTACGTGTGTGTTTTATTTATACAAGCATGTATATATATGCATGTGCATAGTTTGGCAGTCATGAAATGAAATGACTGTTTTGTTTTTTTTTTTTTAAACATTGATACTTGTTTACTTTTAACCCTTCTATGTTTCTTGGGAAATTGAACTAGCAGTATCTTTGCTCTCATCGGCATATACAAGACTAGGCAATTGTATCCTTACACTCCTTTTACAAGATACTGTTATTTGGCTCATTTGCAAGGATGCTGATGGGAACATAGTTTTAAGGGGCACGGGAGGGCTGAGGGACACTGGCTCACCATCTCATTGACAAGGCTCTGAATAATGCCGTGATTGGGGGAATTGAGACTGTAGCGTAGTACCAGAGGGCAGGTGTAGAGATGGGCAGCAGTGATACCAGCCCAGCTTGTGGAAGCTGACTTGGAAAGTGTCGGGGGAACAGTGGTTCTGTCAGTCCCGTCATGTCCCCAGGAGGGGCTGGAACCTCAGATGCATTGTTGCTTGCTTGCTGGAATTTCCACAGTAGAAGAGATGTTTGCTCTTACATAAACTCCTCCAGGCGTCTGGGGAGAAGTATGGCCTTCTGAACACTTTTATTGGTGACACTGAAATAGAGTAACAAGAAGGGACTTGTCCATTGTTGAAATTCCAAACAACAGGAACTCAGGACTCTCACTACCTTTTTGCTGCTGACACCTAAAATGGAGTCCTAGGACCCTGTGCCCCTATTAATTTCAAAGCAGTGGTTACTTCCCCAGTTGTCTTTATTGATCCTTCCTTTTCTGTTACCTCAGTTTCTGTTCACCAGCTTATTGTTTATGGGTTTAACTTTTGATAGGTTGGAGAGATACAAATTGAAGTTGTAGGAGTTCTCAAGTTAGTAAATAATTATGAGCTAATTCAACAGCTATTTCTAGAGGGAATGTTTTTTGTGAGGCTAGGTATTCTTTTAAAATTTCGCATCAGGTTTTTTTTTTAGGAGAGATGAATGAAAGAGCATAAGCCAAGAATATTCTGGATAGTGCACAGTGATTAATTTGTTTATAGGACACCAAACTAGATATGTAATTAAAAATATCATTGTCTCTCACTCAACTTTCTGCTGTCGAGTTGGGTCCAACTCATAGCCACCCCTTCTTGGGTTTCTGAGGCAGTATCAATGTGGAAGTAGATTGCCCAGCCTTCCTTCTGAGGAGTGGCTGGTGGGTTTGAACTGCCAGTCTTCTGGTTAGCAATCACATTCCTTAGGCACTATGCCACCAGAGCCTCTTTCATCTCTAACCATTCTGAAATAAAAATATGCTTCCTTTCAACATCTGAAAATTGTTTCCCTTAACTTTTTTAACCAGAGTATTAACACTTAGATATTAATTACTTTTATGATATGTTACTGCATATTGGACTGTAATACATTTAATTCTTTAATATTTAATCCTAGGATACTTAAGATTTATCAAAGTGTTTAGTTCTTTATTGGGTTAATCATTTCTTATTTTATGTGTCCTGAACAGTACCTCCTTAAAATATTTTAAGAATGTAAGAAAAATGAAACTACATGCAATTTAAGTGTATAACTTGTATTAATAGTGGGTTCTTTTAATTTTATTCTAAAGACAGGACTACTTACCTTTATTTATTTATTAAGTTTTACTGTCTGGTTTGTAACAAAGGCAT
Source organism: Orycteropus afer afer (assembly GCF_000298275.1). NCBI lineage: Eukaryota > Metazoa > Chordata > Mammalia > Tubulidentata > Orycteropodidae > Orycteropus > Orycteropus afer. Next base: position 7,483,106 of record NW_006921630.1, read on the forward strand.
TTTGAGATACATTGAAAGTTCTGGTACTCTGTAGTCACCTCTCTATGCTGGAGCATATTTCTGATGATTTTTTTCATTCTCTTTCAGCTATTACTAGGGAAAATAGAAAATTCAGTATGAATTCTCTTTATAGCTAAGAATTTTTTCTTTCCCTCATTATCAGAGACATGAAATTCGTTGGAGCCTTATTATATTATAATATTATATTATAGGCTGGTCATGCAGGAGTACATGTTGCTTTCATACAGGAAATATTCTGCACTTGTTCTTTCTTGTTGTTGTTGTTAAGTGCCGTCTAGTTGTTTCCGACTCATAGCGACCCCATGCACAGCAGAACGAAACACTGCCCTATCCCACGCCAGCCCCACAATCCCTGCTATACTTGAGCCCATCATCGTAGCCACCGTGTCAGTCCATCTCATTGAAGGCCTCCCTCTCTTTCA
>NW_006921630.1:7483818-7484934 GCF_000298275.1 Orycteropus afer afer
ATTGGAAATATCATGGCTTGTGTCAGGCGCACCTTAGTCCTCCAGGAGATATCCTTGCTCCTCAGCACTTGATACAGTTCCTTCGCAGTTGACTTTCCCAATGCTACACGTCGTCTAATGTTAGGACATTAGATTCTTTCTTCTTACAATCATTTAAATAGACTATAAGGACATGTAGTTTTTATCTTCTTAAATGTGAATTTTTCTCTTTTGACTTATTGGAGAATTAAAGGTATTAGAATATAGTGTAAAGAAATACTGTTATTATCTTGTATGACCTTTATTTTTTTTTTTTTTCTGGACTCAGTTTTCCTATCTATACCAAAAACAGTTGCCATTCAGCCAACTCTGACTTGTCGTGACCCCATGTATGTTAGAATAGAATTGTGCTACTTAGAATTTTTTTTTTTTAATTGTGCTTTGAATGAAAGTTTACAGAGCAAATTACTGTTTCCAGGTCAACAATTTATACATATTTTGTGTCATGACCTTAGTTGCAGTCCCCTCAACGTAACTGTATTCTTCCCACTTTTTCCTAGGTTCCTTGTTTTAATTTTCTTATCTTTCCTGCCCCTACCTGCCTTCTGAAGATTGTTTTTGGTCTTGTATCGTTGATCTGAGGAGCACATTGCGCATGGGTGTTATTGTTCACTTCATAGGCTTGTGTGATTTTTGGGAGAAAGGTAATCTCTAGGAGTGGGTTCTGTTCCAGGTTTGAAGGGTATCTAAGGGTCAAACTCTCAGGGATAACACCAGTCTCTATCAGACCAGTAAGTCTGGTCTTTTTTTTATTGTGATTTGTGTGAAGATTTACAGAGCAAATTCACGTTCCATACAGCAGTTCACATATACTTTGTGTCATGTTGTTGACCACAGTTTACCACAATGCAACAGCTCCCCTCCCACTTCCTCCCCATAGTTACCTCTTTCCAGTGACCATCCCTCCATACTCTCCTGTGTCCTGAGCTGTCTCTCTGTGCATAAGCAGCCCTTCGTTCTCCCATGATTGTTCTCTCCAGGGCATGTGTCTATTTGAGGTAAATGTTTAACTCACATGCCTGTACTTTGTTTGGCTGGAAACCACAGGTGTGGGTTCAATTCCAGACCTGAAGGGCA
>NW_006921630.1:7486931-7493484 GCF_000298275.1 Orycteropus afer afer
AGGAAGTGGCTCTCGCTCAGTAAGTGAAGTCACAGGAGGTGTGGGTGTAGTTGTGTCTTATGAGGACTATTGTTGTCTCCCACTCAGTTAGACACAAATTACAATTGAATAACCATCAAAAAACTAAAAGCCCATGGACGAAAAACACCCCATGGAATCATATAAGAACAGTAACCAACAAAAGAGAAAAGGGAAAAAAAGAAGAAAAATCAAGCAAACCTGCAATATCTGGAGATAGGCCACTAAGAAGAAAAGAAAAAAAGTAGGGAAGAAGAATAATAAATGAAGAAAAAAACAGGAAGAATGCAAAAAGAAAAACAAGGAATGGGGTTAGTCATGAGAAAAAAAAGGGGGGAAGGAAAAAAAAAAAACCTTAAATTGGGGGGCGCAGAATTTCAACCATGCACAGGGAAAAGAAAAAAATGTTGAAACCTAGGACCTGGTAGGGGAAGATTAAGAATAATAATAAAGAGGACAAAAGTATTAATAATATTAGTTGGTTTGAAATGGACAAATAGAAGCAAACTAATCACCGGGAAAAAGAAAGCAAAAAAGAAAAAATCGGTGGAGGACTGGGTAGAGCTCCCAGGCTCTGTCTGAGCACACAGACTGTGGTAGAGTTCCTGTGGGCCCAGAAGGTAGGTGGGAGTGGGGATGGCCACACCTCCGTTCACCAAGTGGGTATAGAGTGTAGTAACAAGAAGAATGTCATACCTTTTCAGTCTTGCAAGCCTTGAGTGTCCTTGGGGTTGCTGGAAAGCAGCACGTCTTCTTAAGGCCCAGAAATCTGCGAGAGCGCTATCTCTTTGAATATCCAAAATAGTCAAGCCGCTTTTTAAACCTTCAAAATGGTGGTGCCCTCCGGCCCAGCAAAAGTCCACAGCTCAGCCCACGTTTCTCTTTACCTTCTCCATTTGTTCCCCAGCCACCGTGCACAGTCCTCCGTGCAGTCCCTGGCTAGCAGGGTGTTTTTTAGGTTAATTCTTAGGTCCTGCCACCACTCGCGAATCTCCAAGCTGTCTGTGCCGTCATGGTCGCTCAGGCCACTGACAGACCACAGCTCCGTGTGTCTCCTTTTTTGGTATTTTCATGCAAATTCTTTTGCTAGTTGGGGTTTGTTCCACTTTTGTATCCTTCCCTTCAAGGCTCAGGGGTCCAAGATTATCTTCTGTGTCTGTGTTAATTGGTTTCCCTTTTCTTTGTTGAAGAGGGTCTGTGTCGTCCTTCTGCCTAGTCCGCCATCTTGCTGGAACTCTCCCAAGTGTGGTCTTCTTATAATTTTGATTTTTGTTCTCCATTTTTCTCCCACTGTATCCAAGACATTCTATTGTGATCCCAAGAAGAGCAGTTGGTAATGGTATCATCTAGGTCTTTTGATCTCAGGCTTGTGGGGGCTGTGGCTCATGTAGTCCATTAGTTCTTTGGACTAATTGTTTCCTTGAGTTTTTTATTTTCTTCACTCACCTTTTCTCTAGACAGGAAGAGACCAGTAGTTGTATCTTACATGGCCATTTGCAAACTTTTAAGACCCCAGTTGCTATCTACTGACATAGGATGTAAAACATTGTCTTTATTGACTATGTTATGCCAGTTGACCTGGATATCCTACAAGACTATGATCCTAAGCCCTCAAGCCCAATGACTCCGTTTCTCAAGGTGTTTGGTTAGGGCTAAGAAGTTTTCATAACTTTGCTGTCTTTATGCTTTACTATACGTGGCTATATTTGCAGCACATACAAATATATATGTAGAAGTATCTTCTGCCAAACCCTATATTTGCTAAGGAGATAGTCTTCTATATGTATTGAAGTTAGAAAAAATAATGAAAGGGATTATAATTTTGTCTCATTTACATTTAGGTTCTGTGTTAATTTACTGTCTTCTGTGTGTTGCTAAATTTAAGTGGTAATAATTTCTGCGTTTCCTTTATGCTTGTTAAAAAATTAATTGAGTTTTTATTTCTAGGCTTTTGTTAACATATATCTATAAAATAATGTAGCATGTGCAGATATCACCAAAGTTCGAGACAAGATCTTAAACTTTTAACGTGTTATGAAGGAAAAATATGTTAGATACACCTAGATTAGTTTTTTGAATGCTGTCTTTATCTCCTTTTATTCTCCTTTTTTCCTGCACCTTGAGTTTTGTCTTAAGTAGCTGTCTTAGTGATCTAGTGCTGCTGTAACAGAAGGACCACAAATGAATGACTTTAACAAACAGAAATTTACTCTCTCACAGTTCAGGAGGTTGGAAGTCCAAATTCAGGGTGGCAGCTCTGAGGGAAGGCTTTTACTCTCTGCCTGCTTTAGGGAAAAGTCTTTGTTTCCTTTGATCCTTTGCGGGCTGACATCTCCATGTGTTTTAGCATTACTCTTCCTCTGGGTCTAAGAGGTTATCAGTGCAGAGATCCTGGGTCCAAAGGACACACTCTGCCTGGCTCTTTGTTTTTTGGTGGTATTATGGTCTCTCTTTCTCTGCTTATCTCTCCTTTTCTCTCTTTTAAGGTAAAAGGTGATCCAAGCTATACCCTGGGAACTCCCGTTTTTGGTCAAGACTATGACCTGAGTAAGAGTGTTGTATCCTACCCTAATCCTCTTTAACTGACTAGCTTATCTCATCAGATCACATCATGGGGGATGATTATATCAATTGCATACCTGCTAAATTACATCATTACATAACTGCTAAACCACTGAGAATTATGGCCCAGCCAAGTTGACACAATTTTGGGGGAGCACAATTGAATCCATGACTAAAAAAAAAAACAACCCAAACTCACTGCTGTTGAGTCAGTTCTGACTCATAGTGACCCCTTCTTGGGTTTCCAAGGCAGTATCTCTACCGAAGTTGATTGCCCAGTCTTCTTTCCGAGGAGTGGCTGGTGGGTTTTAATCACCAGCGTTCAGGTTAGTAGTCAAATGCCTTAGGCACTACACCACCAGAGCTTCTAAAAGAGATCAAAGAAGATTTAATAAATGGGAAGATGTTCCATGTTCATGGATTGGAAGACTTAATATTGTTAAGACGTCAGTACTACCCAAAATGACGTATAGATTCAACATAATCCTGACCAAAATTCCGACAGCCTTCTTTATAGAAATAGAAAAACCAGTCCTCCACTTTATATGGAATGGTAGGAGGCCCAAAATTGCTAAAAACAATGTTGAAAGAGAAGAACAAAGTAGAAGGATTCACACTTCCTGATTTTAAAACACACTGTACACTGTGTAATTAAAACAGCTTGGTAATGGTATGATAACAGACACATAGACCAATGGAATAGAATTGAGAGTCTAGAAATAAACCCACACATCTAGGGTTAACTGATTTTTGACAAGGTTGCTAAGTCCATTTGATGGGGAGAGGATAGTCTTTTCAATAAATGATGCTGGAAAACTAGTATTTCATAGAAACAGAATCTGTGCCTCACGCTGCTCACAAAAACAAATTCAAAACAGATTAAGGACCTAAATGTGCAAACAAACTAAAAGCATAAAATCCTTAGAAAAACAAGCAAGGGCAATGCAGTCAGGCTCGACTTTCAACTTTGTATCTATATATAGAACTATATATATATATCTACTGTAATAACATAATATAATAATGAAAGCACAAACAGCAAAAGACAAAGTAAGTAAATGAGACTTCATAAAAGTAAAAAACTTTGTTCATCAAAAGACTTTTATGGAAAAAGTGCAAATACAAGTTTCCAACTGGGAGAATATCTTCAGAAACTATATATTCGACCAGAATCTAATAACCAAAAAATGTATATAAAACTTAAGTGCTGCATGTTTTGTCCTGCATCTTGCCCCGTCCATCTCCTGACTATCCGCTCTTGTCTTTCCTCCCACTTTTTCTTCTCTCACTGTCTAAAGATGCCCTTAGCCATCAGCCACAGTGGCAGCGACAGCGGCAGCAAGTTGTCCGGACCACCACCCCTGTCATGTTCTTCCGGAAATGAGACGGGGGCCAGGGCAGCTGCACCGGCTTCCCAGCACCCCGCAACTGGTACTGGCACTGTCCAGACTGAGGCCATGAAGCCGATTCTCGGAGTGAACAACAAAAAATTTTGGAATCTGGAGAAGAAAAAGGGCAAGCTTGATGATTACCAGGAACAAATGAACATAGGGGAAAGGCTTACTCAAGATCAACTGAACGCCGTATCTAAGTACCAGGTAGTCACAAGTATCTTGGAATTTCCAAAATAATTACAGAGTCAGGATATTCGGAAAACAATAAAGACAGCACATCGGGAGCAGCTTATGAGAGAAGAAGCAGAATAGAAAAATTTAAAAACTACTTGAGCTGCAATATGTTTTGGACAAGTTATGAGATGATGAAGTGTAAACTGACTTGAAACAAGGTTTGAATGGAGTGCTGACACTGTCTGAAGAGGAATTGTCATTGTTGGATGAATTCTACAAGTTAGTGGACCCTGAATGAGACATGAGCTTGAGATTGAACAAGCAGTATGAACATGCCTCTGTTCACCTGTGGGACTTGCTAGAAGGGAAGAAAAAAATCTGTATGTGGAACAACCTATAAAGCTCTAATGGAAATTGTTGCGTGTGTTTTTCAGTCAAAGTACTTTGACAGTACCCACAACCACCAAAATGGATTATGTGAGGAAGAAGAGGCAGCCTCAGCACCCACAGTTGAAGACCAAGTAGCTGAAGCTGAACTGAAGGCAGCAGAAGAATACACTGTGAAGCTGAATCAACAGAGTATGTAAATAGACAGTTCATGGCAGAAACACAGTTCAGCAGTGGTGAAAAAGAGCCAGTAGATGAGTGGATGGTCAAAACACTTGAGGTGATAAATGCACTCCAGCAGCAACCACAGGCTGCATCTCCTTCAGTACCAGAGCCCCACTCTTTGACTCCAGTGGCTCAGGCAGATCCTCTTGTGAGAAGACTACGAGTATAGGACTTCATGGCGCAAATGCAGGGGCCCTATAATTTCATAAAGGATTCAGTGTTGGATTTTGAAAACCAGATACTTGATCCTGCTATTGTATCTGCACAACCCATGAATCCTACACAAAACATGGACATGCCCCAGCTGGTTTGTCCTCCAGTTCATTCTGAATCTAGACTTGCTCAACCTAATCAAGTTCCTGTACAGCCAGAAGCTACACAGGCTCCTTTAGTTTCATCCATAAGTGAGGGGTACACATCATTTCAGCCCTCATACCAGCCTTCCCATGCTGCAGAGCAGTGACCACAAAAAGAACCAATTGACCAGATCAGGCAACAATCTCTTTAAATACAGACCAGAATATAGCAGCAGCATCCCTTCTCAGGTATTCCAAGTTATTCTCAGGTATTCCAAGGTATTCTCAGGTATTCCAAGCTGGGACAAGCAAACCTTTACACAGCAGTGCGATCGATGTAAATGTAGCTCCATTCCAGTCCACACAGATGGTGTTCAATATGAATGTCTCAGTTCCTCCTGTTAATGAACCAGAAACCTTAAAGCAGCAAAATCAGTACCAAGCCAGTTATAACCAGAGCTTTTCCAGTCAACCTCACCAGGTAGAACAAATAGAGCTTCAGCAAGAACAGCTTCAAACAGTGGTTGACCCTTACCATGGTTCTCAGGACTGGCCCCATCAAGTAACTTGTAACGACTAGCAGTTTCCCCAGCAGAACACTGGATTTCCACGTGGCAATCAACCCTATTACAATAGCCGTGGTGTATCTCGTGGAGGTTCCTGTGGTGCTAGAGGCTTGATGAATGGATACTGAGGTCCTGCAATGGATTCAGAAGAGGATACGATGGTTACCACTCTTCATTCTCTAACACTTCAAGCAGTGGTTATACGGAGTCTCAATTCAGTGCTCCCTGGGACTCTGGCTATCGGCAGGATGGATATCAGTAGAATTTTAAGCGAGGCTCTGGGCAGAGTAGACCACAGGGAGCCCCATGAGGTCGTGGAGGGCCCCCAAGACCCAACAGAGGGATGCCGCAAATGAACACTCAGCAAGTGAATTAATCTGATTCACAGGATTATGTTTAATCGCCAAAAACACACGGGCCAGTGTACTATAATGTTACTAGAAGAGTTATTATCTATTTGTTCTCCCTTTCAGGAAACTTACTGTAAAGGGACTGTTTTCATCCCATAAAAACAGGACTACAGTTGTCAGCTTTATATTACCTGGATATGGAAGGAAGCTATTTTTACTCTGCATGTTCTGTCCTAAGTGTTATCTTGAGCCTTGCACATGATACTCAGATTCCTCACCCTTGGTTAGGAGTAAAACATATACCTTATAGGGTGATAATATCTCCATGGGTTGAAGTGGCTTGAAAAAGCAAGATTGACTTTTTGACATTTTCATAAAATCTTCAAATCAGCCCTAGTGTTATTGAATGGTAATTGACAAAACTAAAATATTTCCCAAGAAAGGATGATGGAAGGAACTTTTCCACTTAAATTGGAGCACTGGACATTTGATGCATACCAAATTATGCATGGGCCCTTAACCACACATATAAGGCTGACTTGTTGTTGTTATTGTTATTTGCCACCGAGTCGGCCCCGACT
>NW_006921630.1:7493584-7496745 GCF_000298275.1 Orycteropus afer afer
TATCACTACAGAAGTAGGATTGCCCAACCTTCCTTCCGAGGAGAGGCTGGTGCGTTTGAACCACCAGCCTCCTGACTACCAGCTTTAAAATAGCACTATTTATCATCTGGCCAAATGACTGGTTAAAAAATAAAAATATATAAATTGCTTTTTTAAACAGCTGATACTGTATAAGACAAAGCCAAAATGTAAAATTAGGCTTTGATTGACACTTTTTGAAAAATAGCAACAAATACGGGATATAATCTGGATGGCTGCTTCTATATTTAATGTGAAATATTTAGATACCTTTTTGAACATTTAACAGTTTCTTTGACAAATGACTTTTGTAAGGATTGGTATTTTTTATCATTCCTCATAACATGAACATTGCCATTAATCTTTCGATCTTGCTGTATTGTCACCTGAATTGGTATAGGTATTGATGAAAATTTCTAATGGATAATCGTAACACTTTTGGTCACATGTTTTTCCTGCAGCCTGAAGGATTTTTAAAAGAAAAACATATCAAATGCCTGCTGCTACCACCCTTTCAAATTGCTATCTTTTGAAAAGCACCAGTATGTGTTTTAGATTGATTTCCCTGTTTTAGGGAAATGACAAGTGGGTAGTTTGAGTTCTGATGGTATAAGCAAAATAAATAAAACATGTTTATAAAAAACACACGATGTATATAAAACTCAACAGTTTAACAGCAAAAGGACAACCCAATCATAAAATGGGCAATTATTTGAATAGACATTTCACTAAAGAGGATGTTCAGATAGCCACCAAACACATGAAAAGATACTTAGTGTCATTAGCTATGAGAGATGCAAATAAAAACCACAGTGAGATACCATTTCACTCCCACTAGAACTGTTGTTGTTAGGTGCCTTTGAGTTGGCTCCTGCTCGTAGCAACCCTGTGTACAACAGAAGGAAACAATGCCCGGTCCTGTGTCCGCCTCACAATCCTTGCTGTACCTGAGCCCATTGTTGCAGCCACTGTGTCAGTACATCTTGTTGAGGGTCTTTGCATTCCTTGCTGACCCTCTACTTTACCAAGCATATCTTTCTCCAAGGAATGGTCCTTTCTGACAGCATGACCAAAGTAGGTGAGATGAAGTCTGGCCAGTCTCGTTTCCAAGGAGCATTTTAGCTATACTTCTTCCAGGACAGATTTGTTCGTGTTTTTGGCAGTCCATGGTACTTTCTTTACCAACACCACAACTCAAAAGCATAAACTCTTCTTCTGTCTTCCTTGTTCATTATCCAGCTCTCACATGCAAATGAGGTGATTGAAAATACCATGGCTTGGGTTAGGCACACCTTAGTCTTCAAGGAGACATCTCTGCTCTTCAACACTTTAAAGATGTCTTTTGCAGCAGATTTTCCCAGTGCAATACATCATCTGATGTCTTGACTGCTGCTTCCATTGGTGTTGATTGTGGAACCAAGTAATATGAGGTCCATAATAACTTCAGCCTTTTCTCCATTTATGGTGATGGGGCTTAGTGGTCCAGTTTGCCTTGTTCGTTTTCTTTATGTTGAGGTGTAATCCATACTGCAGACTGAAGTATTTAATCTTCATCAGTAAGTGCTTCAAGTCATCCTCAGTTTTAGCAAGCAGAGTTGTGTTGTCTACATATTACAGGTTGTTAATGAGTCTTCCTTCAGTACTGATGCCATGTTGTTCTTCATATAGTCCAGCTACTCGGATTATTTGTTCAGCATTGTGATGGTTATGTTTGTATGTCATCTTGGCTAGGCCTGGTTGAGTGGCTGGGCAGCTGGATGTAGTATTCACCATAGAGAGACTGCTAATCAACTCCATGGTGGAATCTACTGGGAGCAGCTGAGTAGCTGCCTTTGGATATGTGGTCTGCTTCCTGTATGTAAGCAGAAGCTTTGAGAATGGTCTCTAGCCTTTGGCACGCTTGGACTCTGCACGTAGCCATGTCATTGCTCAGCAGCCTGCTATGCTCTTCCAACCTTGGGACTTACAGTGAACTTAAGTTAATGGCCTGCCATGTGGATTGGTAACATCAAGACTGTGCCTTTTCACTTGTCAACCTTGGGGCTTCTCAGCCTCAGCAGCCAACAGCTGTCTGAGTGAAGAAATGCCTTTAGCTCCAGTGGGCTGGGAGCAGGAGGCAGAGCTGGACTCCAAGGTTGAGGGGCTTTCACCCAGCCCCTAGAGCCTGGCACTTTGAACCTGGACTTAAAGCCTCCAGATTGTAAGAATAAACTCCTGTTTGTTAAGGTCATCCTGTTTGAGGTATATTCTTGTCAGAGTGGCACTAGGTAACCAGAACAAGCATACAGATAGAATAAGTATGATGAAAGGATATAACCTTGAAGTCCTTTCCTGATTTTAAACCATGCAGTATCCCCTTGTTCTGTTGAAATGACAGCCTCCTGGTCTGTTTGCAGGTTACTCATGAGTACAATCAAGTGTTCTGGAATTCCCATTCTTCTTAGTGTTATCCATAATTTGTTATAATCCATACAATCTAATGCTTTTGCATAGTCAATAAAACACAAGTAAACATCTTTCTGGTATTCTTTGCTTATAGTCAAGACTATCTGACATCAGCTATGATATCCTTCATTCCACATCCTCTTCTGAATCCAGCTTGCATTTCTGGAAGCGCTCTTCAATATACTGCTGCAACCGATTTTGAATTATCTTCAGCAAGATTTTATTTGCATGTGATATTAATGATATTGTTCAATAATTTCCATACTCTGTGGTATCACCTTTCTTTGGAATGGGTACAAATATGGATCTCTTCTAGTCAGTGGCCAGGTAGCTGTCTTTCAAATTTCTTCGCACATCTAGATGCAACGATGGGTCTCTCCTCATCAAGAGCAAAGAAGAAAGAAAAAAACCAAAATTAATGGAAACAATGAGTCCTTGCGACTGGTACACCATCCAATCTGCAACCTATACAACTATGAGACCAGAACTAGATGGTGCCTGGCTACCACTGTCATCCATTTGGAAGGGATGTAGGAGATCCTGGATAGAGAGGGAGAACAATGTGGAACAAAACACAAAATCATTTGGAGGGGAAAAAAAAAAAAAAAAGATGGTTGGGACGAGGTTTGCTGGTCCAATAGAGCCTGGTGGAACCACTGAGACTATGGCCCCTAGCTGCCCTTCAGGTCTGGAATTGA
>NW_006921630.1:7498900-7502942 GCF_000298275.1 Orycteropus afer afer
AGGATTGCCCAACCTTCCTTCCGAGGAGTGGCTGGTGGGTTTGAACCATCAGCCGTCTGGTTAGCAGGCAAGTGTCTTAGCCACTATGCTACCAGGGCTCCCAGAGCAGCATTAGGTAACCAAAACAAATACCATTGTTTCTTGAGCACATGCTATCTCTTGAAATGGATGAACATTGACCAGTTCTTTTTGGTATAGTGACTTTGTGTATTCCTTCCATCTTCTTTTGTTATTTCCTGCATCATTCAATACTCATAGACTCTTTCAGTTTTACAACTCAAAGCTTAAATTTTTTCTTCACTTCTTTCAGCTTGAGCAATGCTGAACATGTTCTTTCTTTTTGGTTTTCATATCCAGGCCTTTGCACATTTCATTATATATTAAGATCTCCAGCATTATTTCTGTCACCAAGGCCAAATTTTCCAACTCCTGTTGATTCTTCTTTGTTTCCAACTTTTGCATTCCAGTCACAAGTGATAATCAGCACATCATGGTTGCATGTTTGGTCAATTTCAGACTGCAAAAGTTGGTAAAAATCTTCAACTTCCTCATCTTTGGCTTTGGTGGTTGGTGCATGAATTTGAATAATAGTAGTATTAACTGGTCTTCCTTGTAGGTATATAGATATTATCCTATCACTGACAGCATTATACTTCAAGATAGATCTTAAAACATTTTTTGTGACAATGAATGCCACGCCATTCCTCTTCAATTTGTCATTACCAGCATAGTCGATCATATGGTTATCAGATTCAGAATGACCAAAACAAGTCTATTTCAGAGCTCTGGTAGTGTAATGCCTAAGGCACTTGACTGCTAACCAGAAGGCTGGTGGTTCAAACCCACCAGCCACTCCTTGGAAGGAAGATGGGGCAATCTACTTCCGTAGTGATATTGCCTCAGAAACCCAAGGAGGGGTCACTATGAGTTGGGTCCAACTTGACAGCACATAACAACAACAACAATGGCTAGGAGCTCTGGTAGCATAGCATAAGGCACTTGACTGCTAATCAGAAGGCTGAAGGTTCAAACTCACTGGTACTCCTTGGAAGGAAGGTTGGGCAATCTACTTCCGTAGTGATATTGCCTCAGAAACCCAAGGAGGGGTCACTATGAGTTGGGTCCAACTTGACAGCACATAACAACAACAACAATGGCTAGGAGCTCTGGTAGCATAGCATAAGGCACTTGACTGCTAATCAGAAGGCTGAAGGTTCAAACTCACTGGTACTCCTTGGAAGGAAGGTTGGGCAATCTACTTCCGTAGTGATACTGCCTTGGAAACCCAAGGAGAGGTCGCTATGAGTCGGGTCTGACTTGACGGCACATAACAGTAACAACACAATGTCTCAGATACCGATCTTTATTCATTCCATTTCATTTTCAACAATTTCCAGTTTTCTTAGATTCATGCGTCGTACATTCCATGTTCTGATTATTAATGGGTGTTTGCAGCTATTCCCATTTTGAGTCATGCCACATGAGCAAATGGAGGTCCTGAAAGCTTTACTTTACCCACATCATTAAGGTTGGCTTTACTTTGAGGATACTGCTCTTCCCCAGTCATATTTTGAGTGTCTTCCAACCTGAGGGGCTCATCTTCCAGCACTGTATCAGACAGTGTTTCAGGGCTATTCATAAATTTCCAGTAATTTATCAGATAGTGTTTTACTGCTATTCATGAGATTTTCACTGGCCAATTCTCTGAGAAGTGGATGGCCCTTTCCCTCCTCTGAGTCGATCTTAATCTGGAAGCTCTGCTGAAACCTGACCACCATGGGTGTCCCTGCTGGCATTTGAAATACTGGTAGCGTAACCTCCCCCCTCACAGCAACACACAGCCGCCACAGTATGACAAACTGACAGACGAGTGGTGGCCCACTAGGATGGTTAAGATTATAAATCCTGAATATAATAAATATTGGGAAAAATGTGGGGAAATTTGAACCCTTACCCATTAGTGAAGGGAATATAAAATGGTACGGCTGAGCTATTATGGAAAACAGTGTGCTGGTTTCTGAAAAAACTAAGAACTGTAGTGCCATATGACCTAGCAGTTTCACTCCTAGGTATTTATTTGCCCAAAAGGTTTGGAAGTAGAGACTCAAACAGAGACCTGTTCACCAGTGTTCATTGTAGCACTATTCATACTAGCCAAAAGGTACAAACAACCCAAACACCCATCAAAAGATAAATGGATAAACAAAATGTGGTACATGCATAGAATGAACTACTACTCAGTCAATAGGAGAAATGAAGTCTTAATACATGCTACTGTATGGATGGAGCTTAAAGACATTCCAAAAACCCACTGCCATTGAGTTGATTCTGACTCAGAGACTCTATAGGACTCTATAGAGTAGAACTGCATCAGAGAGTTTCCAAGGCTGTCAATCTTTACAGAAGCAAAGCCCAAACCACACCCACTGCAGTGGAGTCTATTCTGACTCACAGCGCCCCTAGAGGACAGAGTGGAACTGCATCAGAGAGTTTCCAAGGCTGTCAATCTTTACAGAAGCAAAGCCCAAACCACACCCACTGCAGTGGAGTCTATTCTGACTCACAGCGCCCCTAGAGGACAGAGTGGAACTGCATCAGAGAGTTTCCAAGGCTATAAATCTTTACAGAAGCATGTTGTTGTTGTTATGTGCCATTGAGTCAAACCTGACTCATAGCGACCCCTCCTTGGGTTTCCAAGGCAGTATCACTACGGAGGTAGGATTGCCCAACCTTCCTTCCGAGGAGTGGCTGGTGGGTTTGAACCGCCAGCCGTCTGGTTAGCAGCAGGCAAGTGTCTTAGCCACTATGCTACCAGAGCTTACAGAAGCATACTGCCTCTTTTATCTCTTGTGAGACAGTTGGTGGGTTTGAACCTCTGACCTTTTGGTTAGCAGACAGATGTTTTAACTGCTGCACCACCAGAGCTCTTTTGAAGACATTATGCTGAGTGAAATAAGCTAATCACAAAAGGACAGATAATATATGACCTCAGTTATATAAAAAGACAAGAAGAGGCAAATGTACAGAGACAAAAGTTACTAGTGATTACCAAGGGCAGAGAGGAGAGGATAAAGGTATAGTTTACAGTAATGGCACATTCACGTGGATTAAGGGTAAACTTGCACAGCTGATTATTGTAATTGCTGTCAATAAGTTGTACACTTGTGAAATGTTGAATTGACAGAAGTTTTATGATGTATTTACAAAAATGACACCCACACACCCACACAAAAGGTGGCTGAGGTTGCTTATGTGTAACCAAACACCTCATGGGATTTGGTTCCTTAGTTTGGAAGTTTAGAGTTATGGTTTCATGGGACATCACAGTTAATTTGCCTAATAACTGTTGAGTGCTTCTGTTTTACCTCCTTGTTTGCTCCTGGGGTTTTAAAAACTTGTCATTGTGGCTAAAGCACTTGACTGCTAACCAGAAGGCTGGTGGTTCAAACCCACCAGCCACTCCTTGGAAGAAAGGTTGGGCAATCCTACTTCCGTAGTGATACTGCCTCGGAAACCCAAGGAGGGGTCGCTATGAGTCGGGGTGACTCAACGGCACATAACAACAACAACAAGAAGCATGTCACAAAACAGAATGTGTGCGGATTGCTGAATGGAAAACCAATTTGCTCTGTAAACTTTCACCCAAATTGTAATATAAATAAATAAATAACAATGACAAAAGCTTGTAAGCAGCCATCTAAGTCATAACAATTGATGTCTTTTCACCTAGAGCAATAGAGGAAAAAGGAGATTTGGGAATAGGAGAAGTATATGGAATGTCGGAGGATAAACCAAATTGAAACATGAAAGGACTTCTCTTTATATTGAATTTACATTTTTCTCAAAATGGAATCTTTAAATATAATTTTAAATTGGACACTTTATCGACTCTAGGTATTTTCAAAAGTTTTATGAAGCATTTCTTACTTTGAATAACTGCTGGATTGTTAACTTGTTAGGAGAAACATATGTTGTTATTTGCCGTTGAGTCGGCTCCGACTCATAGCGACCCCTCCTTGGGTTTCCGAGGCAGTATCACTAT
>NW_006921630.1:7503188-7523665 GCF_000298275.1 Orycteropus afer afer
CCACTCCTCGGAAGGAAGGTTGGGCAATCTACTTCCATAGTGATACTGCCTCGGAAACCCAAGGAGGGGTCGCTATGAGTCAGGGTCGGCTCGACGGCACATAACAACAACAACAGTTACGGATCTTAGAAAAGGGGAATATCAACATAGAATAGTGAGATAAAGTTATAATAAATTTAATATATAAAATAGATACCATACAGATCCTGAAACAGAAAAAGAACATTAGGTAAAAAGTAGATGTCTGAGTAAGTGTTGGCTTTAGTTGATAATGTTTTTCTTAATGTTGTTGTTAGGTGCTGTGAAGTTGGTTTTAACTAAATAAACACTGTCTGGTCCTGCGCCATCCTCACAATCCTTGCTATCCCTGAGCCCATTGTTGCCACTGTGTTAGTCCATCTCATTGAGGGTACCAAGGGGCAGGGAGGCCACATCTTCTCACCTCCTCTAACCCCACAAGAGGAAGACAGAATCACCATCAGTAGCCCAAGGGGAGGCCAGACATGCTGCCTCCCTCCAGCCATTTACCAGCTGTTCTTCTTGCAGCACCCACCATCTCTTGGCTGGGTTTGATAATTTGCTGCAGTGGCCACACAGTACTCACAGATTATGGGGTTTATTAGGGAAGCATCAGGCTACAATTCAAGTTTAGAAATGCACTCACTGAGTCTCTCGCAACAGTACGTGTCTCTCAGCCAGCAGTGAGAGAGATTCCTTCTGCCTCTAGGAGGGCTCCTTTTGAGCCTGGCAGAGTGGCCAAACTAACCAATCCCAACATCAGAGTACAGTACACCTGAGAGGGAGCAAACTTCCCAGAAAATTACTTCCTGCTGCTCACAATGGAAATACCCCAGGTGGATAACTTTAATAATCAGGAGCTACTCAGTTGCTCACTGCAAATTCTACCACAGAGTTTCCAAAGACGTATGGCTAGAAAAGTCACACTATGTAATTTATTACACTGCAAGCGTCTTCCCCTTTTTCGCTAACCCTGCATTTTACCAAGCATAATAATGGTCTCCAGGGAGGGTCCCTTCTGACCACGTGACCAAAGTAGGTAAGATGACATCTGGCTCTTGTCGCTTCGAAGAAGGATTCCGGCTGCACTTGTTCTAGGACAGATTTGTTTGTTCTTCTGGCAGTCTGGTACTTTATATATTTTTTTGTCAACATCACAACTCAGAAGCATCACCTCTCCTTCAGTCTTCATATTCATTGTTCGGCTTTCACATGCATATGAGGCAATTGGAAATACCATGGCTTGGGTTAATAATAGTGAATCAGTATTGATTTATTAATTGTGACAAATATACTATAGTAAGGTAAGATGCTAATAGCGGGAGAAACTGGGTGGGGAGTATATAGGAACTCATGCATATTATCTTTGCAACTTTTCTGTTAATCTAAAACTATCCTAAAATAAAAAGTTTGCTGAAAAAAAAAAAATAATAATAAGGTTTTGTATCATTACCAGAAGCTAATTTGTCACTTTCTGGTAGCTTCCCTCCCCCCCCCCCCCCAATGGACCGATTCTGTCTCCCTCTGAATATTATTTACTGGACACATCAGTGAGTAGAAATAAAAATGCATAATTTTTCTCAGTCTTTCTTGATGCCAAAGTACTTAGGAAAAAAGTAAATTAATTCAGCTTGCTTTTTCTTCTTTTTTTGTTGATATGTTTTGTTTTTGTTATTTAATTATTCTAATATAGCACGTTTAGATGTGGAATGTTTACCTGCTGGCTAGATGGCTAGGCATATAATTACTATTTTTTTTTGCAATATTAGTACTGCAGTTTATAGGGCGCAGTCTGAGATGACACATGTAACGTTTCTTTAAAATGTGTAGAGAAGCAAATGATAGGAGACCTTGGTTTTAAAGGTTTTATGTTTCTGTGTCTTTGTGTTGTTTTGATGTCAAGCATCTAGTTCTTTTGATTGCTCTTTTGTAAGCTGTTGAGAGACTGCGTATTTATGTTTTGTAAGACATTTGACCACTTTTTTTGTTTTAATGTATTTAGTATGCCTCCTTTCAAAGAAATAATAGATAACGATAGATTTGAAAAATATTGTGTGAATTGTTGGAGATTTTTTTCATACGTATACAGTCAGTGGAATATATTTTGTAGTTTATTTGAATTAAAATGGAAAGGCCTACTGATGCTTTTGCTTTCCTTTCACTTCTCATGTACCATATAATGCATTCATTTTGATGAGAAGTATGCATAGTTAATGTTAGCTTAATACATCCATCTACAGTTAACTTATTGTTGCTAATTTTCTGAAATTGAATGAATAGATCCAGTTAAGAACATAATTACACTTTGATGTTTTTCTCCTCTTTCTTTTTAAAACTCCCTCCTCCCATTTTTGCTAACAGCATTTGTTGGCACATTTTTTTGCTTAGGTTCCCTTTGCTTTTTCCACTTGCTTATCAGATGTGTTACAGTCTCCCTAAGCTCCTTAGAATTCAGCTCTTAGTGGCATTGAAGATGAAGGTATGCGTGTAAATTATTCATTCTGATTATACGCTTGGATGGACAGGGTCCACTTCAGACATCTCCCTCATCACTGTTCCTAGATCTTTGTTTTAACAGTTGTGAGCTTGCTTTTTAGTTTTGGAGGATAGAAGACTGAATTGTATTCTCATGTTATTTATAAATTGTATCTTCTCTCTCCCTACTTTTCCATTTTCTTATCCTGCATTATTATTTAGAGGTAGAACCATTTGATCTTTATGATAGAGCTGTATCTGATTCACTACATTTTCAGATAGGTGGTGGCTGGAGAGTTAGTTCCCTATTTTCTATTATTGTTATTTTGTTGATATGGCCTCTTAACCATTTTGTGTCTATTTTCAAAAATCCTTCTTTTTGAAGCAAGTTAATGTTGCAGGAGCCCTAGTAGCACGGTGGTTAAGTGCTCAGCTGCTAACAGAAAGTTTGGCAGTTTGAATCCACCAACTGCTCTGGGAGGGAAAGATGTCACATTCTGCAGCTGTAAAGATTCACAGGCTAGGAAATCCTATGGGGCAATTCTACTCTGGCTCCACAGTAACAGATTTGGTGTGTGTTTTAATGTTGCAGAAGACTGTACTAGGGACTAGTAAGTTTAACCCCCAGAAATGAAACCTTAGATTTATTTGTGGTACAACCTTGTTTTGGGAGCTATAAAGAAATACAGATGGCTAATATAGTGGCTAAGACACTTGCCTGCTAACCAGAGGGCTGGCGGTTCAAACCCACCAGCCACTCCTCGGAAGGAAGGTTGGGCAATCCTACTTCCGTAGTGATACTGCCTCAGAAACCCAAGGAGGGGTCGCTATGAGTCGGGTTTGACTCGACAGCACATAACAACAACAACAACAAGCATTAGAAGTTAAGACAGGTCCAAGACAGCAAAATACTTGTCATCTGTTAAAGCATGATGTGTCTTATTCTTTGTTAAATTCCTTTATTGTTGTCAGTTGCCTTCAAGTTGGTTCTGACTTATATAGAACAGAACAAAACGTAGCCCAGTACTGTACCATCCTCACAATCTTTTGTGTTGCAGCCACTGTGTAAATTCATCTCATTGAGGGTATCTCTCATTTTCACTGACCCTTTACTTTACCAGGCATGATGTCCTTCTCCAGTAAAAGGATGGAGAGTAAGTAAAAGGATGAAAAGACTAAGTGATATTTAAAGCCATGTAATGGGGTTGTTTTATAAGGATGTGCCTTAGTGATTGCTTATTTTGTATTCCTATTCAAAAAGGATCACATAATCATTTGTGGAAATGAAAACTTCTAGAAAACAAGTATTATCACCTTCAAATGTAGACTTGTGTAGTCTTCAAAGATGCCACCAACCTCAGTCTAACTCACTAATAGGAAAGATTTGCTTCTGCATAGTACATAACATTACTCTTGGGGTTGAAGAATTACTTTTCTTTCACAGAATGAGAATTAAATATAATTTAATACTCATTTCTACAGCATTAGATGAAGATACAAATGTTGTTAGGTGCTGTCAAGTTGGTTCTGACTCATGACAACCTTTTGTGCCATCCTCATAATTGTTGCTATATTTGAGCCTATTGCAGACACTGTGTCAGTCCAATCCTCATTGAACATCTTCCTCATCCTCACAATTGTTGCCTATTTGAGCCTATTGTAGACACTGTGTCCATCTCATTGAACATCTTCCTCTTTTTCACTGACCCTCTACCTTATCAAGCATGATGTCCTTCTCCAGGGAGTGGTCTCTTCTTGTAACATGTCCAAAGTACATGAGATGAAGTCTCGCCATTCTTTCTCCTAAGGAGCATTCCGGCCGTTCTTCCACGACAGATTTGTTTGTTCTTTTGGCAACATCATAATTCAAATGAATCAATTCTTCAGTCTCCTTTATTCATTGTCCAGCTTTCACATGCAGATGAGGCAATTGAAAATACTGTACATTAGGTCAAGTGCATCTTAGTCCTCAAAGTGACATCTTTGCTCTTTAAATCTTTTGCAGCAGATTTGCCCAGTGTGTTTGATTTCCTGGCTTCAGCTTCCGTGGCCATTGATTATGGATCTAAGTAAAATGAAATCCCTGACAACTTCAATCTTTTCTTCATTTATCATAATGCTGGTCATTGGTCCAGTTGTGAGGATTTTTGTTTTTATGTTGAGGTGTATTCCATACTGAAAGCTGTACTCTTTGATCTGCATCAGTAAGTGCTTCGAGTCTTCTTTGCTTTCAGCAATCCTGATACTTCATTCTTCTTCATATAGTCCAGTTTCTTGGATTATTTGCTCAGCATACAGATTGAATAAGAATGGTGAAAAGATACAACCCTGATGCACACCTTTCCTCATTTTAATCCATGCAGTATCCACTTGTTCTGTTGTAACCACTGCCTCTTCATCTATGCACAAGGTCCTCATGAGCACAATGAAGGTTCTGGAATTCTCATTTTTTGGAATGTTATTCATAATTTGTTATGATCCATACAGTTGAATGCCTTTGCATAGCCAATAAAGCATAGGTAAGATTTTTTTTATTCTTCTAGTGCTATTATAATGGAATTATTATTTTAATTTAAGGTTTATTAGTTTGAATAGGGACATAAGGTCTATCATACAGTACTTCGATTGATTGATAGGTCTTTTAATTCTCCATTGATTGATAGCTACACCATCAGTACAGTAGGCACTAGCCACATGCAGCAATGTCTTTATTATGGTGAAAATATATGTAACAAAACATACCATCTCAATAATATCTACATGTGTAATTCAGCGACATTGATGACATTCTTCTAGCTGTGCAACCATTCTCACTATGCTTTTCCACTTGTTCCACCGCCGTTAACATAAACCAAATGGCTCCTAAGCAAAACCTCCCTCATCGTTGGTAGCCACTAATATTTGGTCTCTATATGTTTGCTTAGGAGCTCTGGTAGCATAGTGCCTAAGGCACTTGACTGCTCACCAGAAGGCTGGCGGTTCAAACCCACCAGCCACTCCTCGGAAGGAAGGTTGGGCAATCCTACTTCCGTAGTGATACTGCCTCGGAAACCCAAGGAGGGGTCGCTGTGAGTCAGGGCTGACTCGCCGGCACATAACAACAACAACAACAATATGTTTGCTTATTTCATGTAAGTAAGATCATACAGTTAGTTGTCCTTTTGCAGTTGACTTTTTTTTTCACTCAGAATGATGTTTTCAGGGTTCATTCATGTAGTGACATATATTAAGATTTCATTTCTCTTCATGACTGGGAAGTATTCCATGTGTGTATACCACATTTCGTTTATCCATTCATCTGTTGATGGACAGGTTGTTCCTACCTTTTTGCTATTGTGAAAAGTGATGCAATGACCATTGGTGTACAAGTTTTTGTTTGCATTCCACCTTTACTTCTTCTGGTTATATACTGTGGTAGTTAAGTTTGTTGTGAACTTGGCTGGGTCTGGTTGAGTGGCTGGGTAGCTGGATGTAGTATTCCCCATGATGAGACTGGTAATCAACTCCATGGTGGAATCTACTGTGAATAGCTGAGTAGCTGCTTTAGGGATGTGGTCTGTTTCCCATATAGAAGGAGCAGCTTTGGGAATGGTCTTTAGCTTATGGCACACTTGAACCCTGCATGTAGCCCTGTGGTTGTTCAGTAGCCTGCCATGCTCTGCTGAGCTTGGGACTTTCAGTGGACTTGAATTAATGGCCTGCCATGTGGTTTGGTAACATTGGGACTGTGCCTTTTTACTTGTCAACCCTGGGCTTGTCAGTCTCAGCAGCCAGCAGCTGTCTGAGGGAAGAAAAGCCTCCAGCTTCAGTGGGCCAGGAGCAAGAGGCAGAGCTGAAGCCCAAGGTTGAAGGGCTTTCACTCAGCCCCTAGAGGCGGACACTTTGAACTTGGACTGAAAGTCTCCAAACTGTAAGAGAATAAACTCCTGTTGTATGTTCTTGTCAGAGTGGTGCTAGATAACCAAAACATATACCTAGGATTGAAATTGCTCAGTCATATGGTAATTCTGTGTTCAACTTTTTATGGAATGACTAAACTTTTCCATAGTATCTGAACCATTTTACATTCACATCAGCATTGAGTGAGGCTTCCAGTTTATCTACAACCTTGCCAGCATGTGTTGTTTTCTGATTTTTTTTTTTTTTTTTTTTAATAATTGCTGTTCTAATAGGAGTAAGATGATACCTCATAGTAGTTTTGATATAGCATTTCTCAAAGATGAGTACACCAGGAGTTCTGGTGGTACTGTGGTTAAATTACTGAGCAGTTAGCCAGAAGGTCAGTGGTTCGAACTCACCAGCCACACCACAGAAGAAACATGAGGCAGTTTGCTTCTGTAGGGATTTACAGCCTGGAAACCCTATGGGGTAGTTCTGTTCTGTCCTATATGGTCGCTATGAGTTGGAATAGACTCATCAGTAGTGCGTTTCTTTTTTTTTTTTTTTTTTTTCCTTTTTCTTTTTTTAATATTAGTAGAAATTGAATTGATAGTGGTGGATTTTTTTTCTAATAGATGATGTTGATTTTTTTTCATTTGCTTATTGGTTGAATATCCTTTTTGGTGAGTGTGTCAAGTCATTTGTTTCTTGATTGAGTTGTCTTTTTATTAGCTATTTAAATATAAATAGGTTAAAATTAAATATTCTAGTTCTCAGCTACATTTCCCACGTTATCATGTACTTGATAACCACATAGTAGCTAGTGGCTAGCATTTGGACAGCAAAGATATATAGTTTTCTGTCATCACAGAAAGTTGTATTGGTCAGCACTGCTCTGTAGATTTCTCCTCCAGTGCTCCTCTTTTTCTTGCATTTTCTCTTCAAACAATAATAATAATAATAAACATTATTATTATTAATATTACTATTCTTTAAATTTTTTATTCTGATTTCAGTGAAAGTTTATACAGGTAATTTGTTTTCCATACAACAGTTGATACACATTTTCTTTCATGACTTTGACTGCAGTTCCCCACAGTGTAGTAGCTCTCTTCCTACTTCCTCCTCCCTGTAGTTACTCTTCCCTGTGTCCTTCTTTCATATTCATTCTTGCCTCCTGAGTTATTTTCCTGTGCAAACACTGCTGTTCTGTCCTCCCATGATTGATCTTTCTAAGGAATGTATCTACCTGATGTAAATGTTCATCCTGTGTCCCTGTCTGTTTGGCTGGAAGCCACAGGAGTGAGTTCAGTTCCAGACCTGAGGGTTACTAGGGGCCATGGTCTCAGGCATCTCCCCAGGCTTTATCAGACCAGTAAACCTGGTCTTTTTTGTAATTTTGAGTTTTGCTTCACATTGTGCCCCTACTCTATCCAGGATCCTGTGCTGATCCCTTCCCGAATGGTTGAATGTAGTAGTTGGTTCTTCTGGCCTCATGGTCAAATAGGCTGAGGATCACATGGTCTGCTAGTCCCTTGGACTAATTATTTCCATATGTCTTTGGATTTCTTCATTATTCTTTGCTCTGGATCAGGAGAGATCCATCGTTGCATCTAGATGGCCACTTGCAACCTTTTAAGACCCCAGTCGCTGCTCACCAAAGTAGGATGTAGAACAATGTTTTTGTATAGTGTGTTATACCAATTGAGCTTGATATTCCCTGTGACCACGACCCCCAACCCCACAGGTCCAAAAACTTGCTTTCTCAGGGTAGTTGGCTGTGACCACTAAGTTATCATAACTTTGCCCCTTGTTAGCTCTATTATATATTTGGACATTTTTACAGCACATACAGATACATATATAGAAATACCATCTGCCAACCTTGTATATGGTCATGGGTATATTCCCTTTTGCTTAGACACACCTGATCATTCAGTCTGTCTACCTGTCTATTTACCTGTAGATTAATGTTTGTTATCACTGATAATGCAGTATTGTGTATGTAAAAGGATTTATCTTTGTTGTCTATAGTTCATGTGCATCTCTTTATAAAGTCTTCCTTCTCCTTAGTATTACTGTGTTGGTCAGTCACTTTTGATATATTGCCTTTCTCTTCACCAGTAACAATACTCGTCTCTACCTATCTAGCAGTGTTCCCTTCCTTTCCCTCTCATTCCTGGTAATCAACAAAGAAAATTTCCTTCCATATATAAACATTTCCTTGACATTTTACAACAGTGAGCTAATACAATATTTGTCCTTCTATAATTTACTTATTTCACTCATCAGCCTAATATACTCCAAGTTCATCCAGCTTATGTGATGTTTTGTGGATTCTACATTGTTCTTAGTGTTGCATGGTATTCCATTGTGTGTATATACTATAGTTTGGTTAGCCATTCTTCTGTTGATGGCCACTTAGGTTGTTTCCATCTCTTTGCTGTTCTGAGTAGTGCTGCAGTGAACATAGGTGTGCATATATCTGTTCACGTCCTGGCTTTCATTTCTTAGGATATATACCTAGTAACATGATTGCTAGATCAAATGGTATTTCTATTTGCAACTTTTTAAGGAATTACCATACTGATTTCCATAGTGATTGTATCATTTTACATTCCCACCAGTAGTGTATGAGAGTCCCAGTCTCTCCACATCCTTGCCAGCATTTATTTTCTGTATTGTTGAACTTTGCTATTAGTGCTGGGGTGGGATGGTATCTCATTGTTTTGATTTACATTTCCCTAATAGCTAAAGGGGAGCTCTGGTAGCATATAGTGCCAAGGAGGGGTCACTGTGAGTTGGGGCCGACTCGACTGCAGGACACATAACAACAACAACAACAATGGCTAAAGGGGAGCTCTGGTAGCGTAGTACCTAAGGCACTTGACTGCTAACCAGAAGACTGGCGGTTCAAACCCACCAGCCACTCCTCGGAAGGAAGATGGGACAGTCTACTTCTGTAGTGATACCACCTCGGAAACCCAAGGAGGGGTTGCTATGAGTTGGATCCAACTCAAGGGCACATAACAACAACAACAACAACTACAATGACTAAAGATTGTGAACATTTCTTCATGTGTTTGTTGGCCACTTGAACACTTCTTTGGTGAAGTGTTTGTTCATGTCTTCTACCCATTTTGTTAATTGGATTGTTTGTCTTTTTGATGTTGGAGTTATCTATAAATTTTAGAGGTAAGTCCTTTGTCTGATATGTCGTTGTTGGATATTTTTTCCCAATCTGTAGGTTCTGTTTTCACTGTCTCAGAGAAGTCTTTTGATGCACATAAAAAATTTAGTTTTTGGAAGGTCCCAATCATCTAGTTTATCTTTTGCTCTTTGTGCATTTTGGGCAATGCTTAATAGTCTCTTTATGCCATAAATTAGGGCCCCTAGGTTTGATCCTATTTTCTCTTGATGAACTTTATAGTTTTAGGTTTCACATTTAAGTCTTTGATCCATCTGGAGTTAGTTTTTGTGTATGGTGTGAGATATGAATCTTGCTTCATTTTTCTGCAAATAGATATCCAGTTTTGCCTGCTCCATTTGTTAAAGAGACTATCTCTTCCCCATTTAATGGATTTCGGCCCTTTGCCAAAGATCAGCTGACCTTAGGTCAACTGGACAAATAAATAGAATCGTGATAAATGGAGAAAGATTTAAATTCATAGTTATTTCATTTTACTTGGATCCACAATCAGTGCCCATGGCAGTGGAAGTGAAGAAATCATGTGACCTATTGCATTGGGCAAATCTGTTGTAAAAGATCTCTTAAAAGTGTTAAAGAGCAAAGATGTCTCTTTGAAGACTAGGATGTGCCTGACCTGAGCCATTGTCTTTTCAGTAGCTGCACATGTGTGTGAAAGCTGGACAATGAGTGAAAAACACCAAAACCAAACTCACTGGTGTCTCGAATCCAACTCATAGTGACCACTCCTTAGGTTTCTGAGAAGGTATCCCTAGGGAAGTAGATTGCCCAGTCTTCCTTCTGAGGAGTGGCTGGTGGGTTTGAACTGCTATGCTAAACTTCTGGTTAGCAGTCAAGTGTCTTAGGCACTCCTAAGGACAATGAGTAAGGAAGGCCAGATAGATGCACTCCTTAGAACAGTCAACCTTGGGAGATAAGAAGGGCAACATTTTTCCAGGGAGATAGCTCACAGGGCAGGAATGCACAGAAAAGAAGGACATAGGGAGAAGATAACCACAGGGAGGAAAGCTGTTATGTTATGGGGATTGCAGTCAATGTCATCAAACAAAATGTTTATGAGCTGTTGAATGGAAAATGAATTTGGTCTGTAAACTTTCACCCAAATCACAATTTAAAAAAATGTTAAAGACCAAAGATAACAGTTTGAAAGCTTAGTTGCACCAGAGCCAAGGCATGGTCTTTTTAGTAGCCTCATATGCATGTAAAAGCTGGACAGTGAATAAGAAAGAGTGAAGAAGTGATGCATTTGAATGGTGGTGTTAGAAAAACAAAACAAAAAACCAAAGAACAAATTCACTGTTGTCATTGAGTCATTTTTTTTCACATCCATGGTGACCCCTCCTTGGGTTTCCGAGGTGATATCTCTACAGAAGTAGATTGCCCAGTCTTCCTTTGAGGAGTGGCTGGCGGGTGTTAGCAAAGGATATAGAAAATTTCTTGGACTGCTAGAAGAACAAGCAAATCTGTCTGGGAAGAAGTACAGCTGGAATGCTCCTTGGAAGCAAGAATGACAAGATTTCTCACGGACTTTGGTCTTGCCAAGAAGGGATCAGTCCTTGGAGAAGGATATCATGCTTGGTAAAGTAGAGAGTCAGAGAAAAAAGATAAGACCCTCAACGAAATGGATTGACACAATCGCTGAAATAATGGGCTCAAACATAGCAGGGATTGTGAGGATGGGGCAGGACCAGGCAGTGATTTGTTCCGTTGTACATAGGGTCATGAGTTGGAACTGACTCAAGGCCCCTAAGAACACCAGGTATTTAAGTCCATATATTCCATCAATATGCTACTCTTTTTAGAATAATAAGTTGAATTAGGGGAAAATGGAAAAAAAAGAAAAGAAAAACCCACTGCCATTGAGTTGATTCTAACTCATAGCAACTACCATTAGTGCGACAAGCAGGGAATTGGGCTAGCCAGGTCAAACAGGCCCCTGACCCAGTACCCTTGGAATTTAAGCCTACGTGCAAACTACCACATAATTCTTGCTGCTGGCTGGAGACCTATGCCCTTAGTTAAGATGAGAAATTACACTTCAAAAGATCCTACAAACTTGAGAGTTGTCCTTCTAGTGCCTCACCGGGTGCAGAGCATGCACCAGTAAAAAAACTTGACTGACAAAGTGAACTTCCATCAGAGGCAGTCAAGAACAGGAATCCCTTGCTGGAACTTGAACCAGGGTCCAGAGACATTACGCATGCACAGCATACCTGAGTAAGTCATAGCAACATCCCAGCAGCCTTTGTGATTGGTTCCATCTTTGTTCCAACAGCCTTTGTGGTAGAATCCATCTTGGCTATCTCCTATGTGCACACTTAATTTTCACAACCCCACCTTTTTCCCAGTAATCCCTGTCTAGTCTTCGAATAAAGATGATGCCTTATTCCTACCTAAAATTCTTTGTAAACCAAAAATCAAACTCAACTGCCATCGATTTGGTTCCAGCTCGTAGCAAGAGCTCCTTGGGTTTCGGAGGCACTATCTCTAGGGAGGGAGCTCTGGTAGTGTAGTGCCTAAGGCATTTGACTGCTAACTAGAAGGCTGGTGGTCCAAACCCCCTAGCCACTCCTCGGAAGGGAGGTTGGGCAATCTACTTCTGTAGTGATATTGCCTCGGAAACCCAAAGAGAGGTCGCTATGAGTCGGGTCCGACTTGAGGACATAACAACAACATCTTTACAGAAGTAGATTGCCCAGTCAACCTTCTGAAGAGTGGCTAGTGGGTTTGAACTGCTAGCCTTCTGGGTTTGAACCACTAGCCTCCTGGTTAGCAGTCAAATATCTTAGGTACTATGCCACCAGAGCCCTAGGAAATCCTTTGGGGAGAGACTGGAGGCTAGCATAAGTGTAAGCAAAAGCCCTTCTCTGTCTCTCCCTCACAAGCCCCTCCCCCTTTCCTTTCTCTTTAATAAACTTTGGTTCGTGTAGACATTTTGCCTCTCCCATTCAATTCTCTATCAGTAGTTGGCAAGGACCCCTGTTCAGGGTTTCAGGGACCTTGGTAACATTGGACTTTCAAGGCTGTAAATTTTCATAGAAGTAGATTGCCCTATCTTCTTTCAGCAGAGTGGCTGGTGCATTTGAACTTCTGACCTTCTGGTTAGCAGCCAAATGCCTTAGCCGCTACTCCACCAGAGCTCCTTATTGGGGAAAAGAGACCCCAAATTCAAATAGGTTCCATAGAGACACTTTCATTAAGCCTCGGACAGAATAAAGGCAAATAAAGGCAAAACAGACAATTGATGATGGAAACCATCAGCATGAGAAAGCTGAATGGAGTCTGCCAAGTCATGGGCATGTGGTAAATTATATATTATTTTAAATCATCATAAAATCATGATTGGCGGTAGATAGTTTCATCATTGTTACAGGTGAGACTACAGGAGCAAGGTAAAGACCATAATTGGTATTTGAAGATAGGAAAGGGTTACACGATTGGTTTTGGGCCCTGACTACCTGGCTGTGTGGTGGTGCAGATAGGCTGTGACTCATGACCATGCAGCCTGAATCTTAGCCACAAGGTGGCTACTAAAGAATACCAAGACCCCAACTTTAATTTAAATTAGAAAAGGACAATCTCAGGCAAGTTCCATAATTCTTTGTGAGAGTATAATACCTTTTAAACATACTGCTCCTCAAAGCAAACTTCCCCTCCCTAGGTTTGTCCTGGAACTTGCCCATGCATAGCCACAATGCTAGTTTATGGTCAGAAAGAACCCAAATGGCATCTGAAACTTATGTCAAGCTCAAAATGGAGTTAGCGCACCCACTGTAGACCATAGCCTTCTACAACCCCAAGCACTTTAGAATTTAAGCTCTCATACAAAGTAAAGACACAATATAATTAAACATGTATTACAAATATGAAAATTCATGGTTATGAGATGGAATTCATCACTAATCAACAGTTTTTGTGTACTATTTTTGTGGATAGTAGCATCTGACTTAAACAATTAGGTGACATTAATTACATTCACTATGTTATACAGCCATTGTCATTATCCATTTCTGTAAGTTTGGCATTATCCCAAACAGAAACTAAGTATCCTTTTAGCAATAAACTCCCCCTTTTCCCTTCCTCCCAACCCCTGGTAACCCCTAAGAAACTTTGGTCTCTATGCATTTATCGATTCTAGATATTTTATATAAGTGGGTTCATTCAGTATTTGTTATTTTCTCTCGGACTTATTTGTTTAGCATGTTTTCAAGATTTGCCCAGTGCAATATGTCGTTTGATTTCTTGACTGCTGCTTGCATGGGTGTTGATTGTGGATACAGGTAAAATGAAATCCTTGACAGCTTCAATCTTTTCTCCATTCATCATGATGTCTATAGGTCCAGTTGTGAAGCTTTTTGTTTTCTTTATGCTGCGGTGTAATCCATACTGAAGGCTGTATGTAAGTCTTTCATCTTCTTCATTAAGTGCTTCAAGTCTTCTTCACTCACAGCAAGCAAGCAGAGAAGAGATAAAAGCAGTAGGCAGAGAAAAATTATAGTCATTTAAAGAGAGGGACAGGCTAAGAATAAT
Source organism: Orycteropus afer afer (assembly GCF_000298275.1). NCBI lineage: Eukaryota > Metazoa > Chordata > Mammalia > Tubulidentata > Orycteropodidae > Orycteropus > Orycteropus afer. Next base: position 7,517,299 of record NW_006921630.1, read on the forward strand.
CAATCAGAATGAGAGTTTTCTTTTGAGGAAAGTAAAATTGAAGAAAACAGAAAAGAACTTTTGTACAATGATATGCAAAGACATAAAAACACACACAAGCACTAAATGCTCTATTCCGTAAAAGTAGTATTAACTGGTGTTCCTTGTAGGTGAATGGTTACTATCCTATCACTGACAGTATTATACTTCAGACCTTAAAACATTTACATAGGCTTATTCAAACCTTCCCACACAGGAAACTTCAGACTCAGGTACCTTTATTTGTAGTTTCTATCTTAACATTTAAGGAAGAACAATACCAATTCTGTACAAACTCTTCTAGAAAATTGAAGGAGAAAGAATTTTCTCAACACCTATGAAACCAGCATTGCTTAATGCCAAAGAGGGACAAAGACATTATAAGAAAAGACAGACAAATATCCCATATGAACATACATGTAAAATTTCTAGTAAAATTGTAGGAGACCTAATTCAACAATATATAAAAAGGAGAATATGGCATAACTAAGTAGAGTTTATCCTAGAAATGCCAAGTTAGTTTAACATAATGATTTTTATTTATATTCTTTAACTTCTAACAGTGCAAACTGTGACTGTGAGGTTACTTTCCTTCACACATGTAATACAAAGGTTAAAGATGGGAGTCTGGGTTGGGAACTCAGAGAAATAGAAATATGTAATTTGGAAGTCTGAGTTGCTTTGAAGGTTGAAGTTAGGGTGGAGAATAGAACTTAGTGATATATTACAAATTTGTCTTTGTGCTTTTCTATCTTTTTACACGTCTGTGTTCATGTAAAAATAATTATACTTTTAGCATAGCTTCTCCAATTTGTGACTTCTCTCATGCTATCATTTTAACTGTGAATGTAGGTAACAACACTGGGATTATAGAATAAGAATTCAATTGTTGTTGTTAGTTGGTATTGAATCAACTAGGACTCATAGGTACCTTTAGTATAACAGAATGAAATGTCCATCCTGTGCCGTCCCTTATGATTAAGTTTGTTTAATTGCATATGTTTTATAATGAGTGTAAGATTTGGGTACTTTCATAATGGTTGTAAAATCTTAATGTACTGCAGATTTTGTACTACAAATGATTTGTTAACACTTTTTTCAAGTTAAACCTCATTTTACTCTGTTATTGATTATACTATAGTTTTTAATCTATTGAGTCAAGATAAAATGGCATTAGAATTAGTAACATGAACTGTTTACATCAACCCTCAGTAAGAGTCTTCAGTCTTGAACAGCCCCACACAGTGGTTTTTATGAACAAAACTAACCTTTTAAGCCATGTTTGCTTTGGGTGTTTTTTATTTTCTTTTCTAGATCTAATGTTCTTTAGTTTCTAAGGTTTCTTTAACATCTCAGTCTTATATCTGTTCTGCTGATTGCTGTTGGTTGTCCTTTAGAGAACCATTTTCTCCATCTACCCCTGTTTTTCCTTGTTAATTTAATTCCAGTTTTCTTTAGGTCTTGAGCTGCTTCATTATGTCTTCTCTGCATTGTTTTCAAGACTTAATAAATGTCAGCAGATTAATTTTGTTGACCAGCAAAGCACCTGAGGTATTTAGAAGACCTTTGACTCCAAGGCTAACAAAATTTTCCCTCCCAAAGTTTTTGCTTTAGGAGTTAAAGGCAGAATCAGATTCAGTTTAGACAGAATCTGACAACCTCTTTAAAAAGAGGTATGGGACTATAAGGAGCAAAAGAAAAACTTCATAAGGAGGCTTACTGTCCTCCAATCCTAATAAACTTGCTCAACAAATAAGATAATGATCTAGTTTGCAAAATCAGTTTTTTGAAAAAATTAGAACAGAACTAATTTATTGTTACTATTACTATTGCTCTTATTCTCATTTTCAGGTCTCTTGAAAATCTGAATGTAACTCTGAAGAAATAATAATTGTCTTTTTAATAAAGTCCCAGAAGTGAATATGGAGATACTAGTAGAGTGGGTAGCTGTAGGTGTTAAATCACATGAAGAAAATTGCCACATGTTCCTATTTTACTGAGAGATTTTAGCATCAGCAAAGTATTGGACTTCAGCACTATGCTTGCAGACCATTTTAATTAGTATAATCACCAACACAAGCACAAAAATGTGAAAAACTAGTACTAACCATAGTGTGAATGGACGCTTTGTTTATGGAATGAGAGCTGGAATGAAGGCAGAGCATTACCTTGTTCAGCCCCAAACCAAAAGCCAAATGCGCTGCCATGGAGTCGGATCCAACTCATAGTGACCCCTCCTTGGGTTTCCGAGGCGGCATCACTACAGAGGTAGATTGCCCAACCTTCCTTCTGAGGAGTGGCTGGTGGGTTTGAACCACCAGCCTTCTGGTTAGCAGTCAAATGCCTTAGGCCCTATGCCACCAGAGCTCCCTGTTGAGCACCAGTTGGGAACATAACTCAGAACTTTCACCACTGTATACATGTTTGTGAATGACTGTGAAAGTGCTATGAGTATTGATCTGGGGATATAAGTAAAGTTTAGTAGGTGATGTTGCAGGTACGGGATCTACAAATACTGAGAATTGACTGTATATTTTTTGTTGTTATGTTGTTAAGTGCCGTCGAATCGTTTCCAACTCATAGCGACCCCATGCACAGCAGAACAAAACACTGCCCGATCCCGTGCCAGCCCCACAATCCCTGCTATACTTGAGCCCATCATCGCAGCCACTGTATCAATGCATCTCCCTGAAGGCCTCCTGCTCTTTCGTCGACCCTCCACCCTACCAAGCATGACATCCTTCTCCAGGGAATGGTCCCTTCTGACAACATGACCAAAATAGGTGAGACGAAGTCTGGCCATTCTTGCTTCCAAGGAGCATTCTGGCTGCACTTCCTCCAGGACAGATCTGTTAGTTCTTTTAGCAGTCCATGGTACTTTCAGCATTCTTCACCAGCACCACAACTCAAAAGCATCAACTCTTCTTCGGTCTTCCTTATTCATTGTCCAGCTCTCACATGCATACGAGGCGACTGGAAATATCATGGCTTGTGTCAGGTGCACCTTAGTCCTCAAGGAGATATCCTTGCTCCTCAGCACTTGAAACAGTTCCTTTGCAGTTGACTTTCCCAATGCTACACGTCGTCTAATGTCCTGACTGCTCCTTCCGTTGGCATCGATTGTAGAACCAAGCAACATCAATTCTTTGACAACCTCAATCTTCTCTCCATTTATTGTGATGCTGCTCCTTGGTCCAGTTGTGAGGATTTTTGTTTTCTTTATATTGAGATGTAATCCATACTGCAGACTGTATTCTTCAACCTTCATCAGTAGGTGCCTTAAGTCATCCTCACTTTCAGCAAGCAAAGTTGTATCGTCTGCATATCTCAGGTGGTTAATGATTCTCCAATCCTGATACCATGTTTTTCTTCATATAGTCCAGCTTCTCAGATTATTTGCTCAGCATATAGATTGAATAAGTGTGGAGAAAGGATACAACCCTGACGCACTCCCTTCTTGATTTTAAACCACGTAGTGTCCCCTTGTTCTGTTCGAACGACAGCCTCTTGGTCAAGGTACAGATTCCTCATGAGTACAGTCAAGTGCTTGGGAATTCCCATTCTTCTCAATGTTACCCATAATTTGTCATGATCCACACAATCAAATGCCTTTGCATAGTCAATAAAACACAAGTAAACATCTTTCTGGTATTCTTTGCCTTGAGCCAAGATCCATCTGACAACAGCTATGATATCCCTTGTTCCACGTCCTCTTCTGAATCTGGCTTGAACCTCTGGAAGTTCTCTGTCAATATACTGCTGCAAACGTTTCTGAATTATCTTCAGTAAGATCTTACTTGCATGCGATATTAATGATGTTGTTCTATAATTTCCACATTGCGTGGGATCGCCTTTCTTTGGAATGGTCACAAATATGGATCTCTTCCAGTCAGTTGGCCAGGTAGCTGTCTTCCAAATCTCTTGGCATAACTGAGTGAGTGCCTCCAATGGGGCATCTGTTTGTTGAAATATCTCAATTGGTATGCCATCAATTCCCGGAGCCTCATTCTTTGCCAGTTCTTTCATTGCAGCTTTGACTTCTTTCTTCATTACCATTGGTTCTAGATCATATGCCACTTCCTGAAATGGATGAAGATTGATCAGTTCTTTTTGGTACATTGACTCTGTGTATTCCTGCCATCTTCTCTTGATGTTTCCTGCATCATTCAATATTCTCCCCATAGAATCTCTCAATATTGCAACTCGAGACTTCAATTTTTTCTTCAGTTCTTTCAGTTTGAGAAATGCCAAGCGTGTTCTTCCCTTTTGGTTTTCAGACTCCAGGTCTTTGCACATTTCATCCTCCTGAATTTAGAGATCATCTAAAGAATAGATTTGATGCATTGAACACCAACGACCAAAAGCCAGATGAATTATGGGAAGATTTCAAGAACATTATCCATGAAGAAAGCAAGAGATCACTAAAAAGACAAGAAGAGAAGACCAAAGTGGATGACAGAAGAGACTCTGAACCTTGCCCTTGAGTGGAGAATAGCTAAAGCAAATGGAAGAAATGAAAAGGTAAAAGGGCTGAACAGAAGATTTCAAAGAGCAGCTCGAGTATATTTTTTAGTACAGTGAATTATGTTGATTGACTTTGGAATGTTAAGCCCAACCCTGAGTTCCTGAGATATATTTGGTCATGACATTATCTTTTTTATATACTGCAGAATTAGATTTTCTAAAATTTTGTGAAGGATTTTTATGTCTGTGTTTAAGAAGCATATTGGTATATAGTTTTCTTTTTCTGTAATGTCTTTGTCAGATTTTGGAATCTGGGTTATGTTGGCCTCATACAACGAGTTGACTTGTTTCCCCTTTTCTGTTCTAGAAGTTTGTGTAGAAATGTGGGTTTGGTTTTTTTTTCTTTCACTAAAAAAGCATTTTTTAAAAATGGTAAAATCTCTGAGTGAAGCCATCTGATCCTATAGATTTCTTTATGGAGAAAGTTTTTCTAAGTTGTCAGATTTATTTATAATAGTTGTTCATAATATTCCCTTACTATCTTTTTATTCTTTACAAGAATTTTAGTTATGCCTTCTTCATTTTGAAACTAGTAATTTACATATTATGTTTTTTCCTGGTTAGTATCAGTAAAGGTTTATTAATTTTATCCATCTTTTGAAAGCACTACATTTTGGTGTCATTGATTTTCTTTATTGTTTGCCCATTTTTAATCTTAATGATTTCCTTCCTTCTGCCCTTTTTTGGGTTTAATTTACTCATTTTTTCCTTGTTTATTTAAGTGTGGGTTTTTGTCTCTCTCAAAACTGTTGCTTTATGTGACTTCCAGTAGTAGCCCTTACGTGTGCCAATTCCAAATTCTTGTTTTCATGCCAAGCACCAAGTCTGTAAATATTCGAGGCTAAGCAGCTGCAGAAGGTCAGCTCACCTTGGTTAGGTTTTTCCCTCTCTGGAATCTTAGCCATTTTACCTCTAGCTTTTGCTCTCTCAGCAGCTATTTTATCTTGAAATGGATGATTTCTGTGTACTCTTCAGTCTTCTAGTTGTTCATTGTGTAAGAACTAGTTGACCTTCAACTGCTCCTTCCTGCCCAGAAGAGGACCTTACTTTAAATGGATTATTTTTCAGTATTCAGTAATGTGCTCATCTTTTGGAATCTCATGTTGGTTCACAACAGCAAATCACATCAAACTCTCACCTAATTTTCTTTTTAGTTTAATTCTCCTAACTGAATAGGAAAAGCCATAAGCCTAAAACTTCAGGAAGACAGTTTATAAAGCTCTCTCAGTTATAAAAATGCCCAACAAAGTTTGAGAATCATTGGATTAAATTACATTTTTTTTTACTTAAATTTACTACATAATTCTGACCTTTGGATGGCAGCATTTTGTTTACCTGGAGCAAGTTTTAAATAATTGGCATTAGTACAGTATTTAGAAAACCAATGAAATGCATAGACATAGATTGATTGAGTCTAAGAGGTTCTAATTTTGGAAGCACTAATTAAATGTTTGGGTGATATGTTCCAGTATGTTTAAATAAAATACATTCTTTAAAGATTATGAAATAATAAAGGAAAAAAATAAATAAGTACGTTATTTGTTATAGTTTGTACAAAATAATGCTATTGGCAAAATGTTAATAATTGTTGATTCTGGGCATAGGGCATGTTGGGGTTCTTTGGACTTCCTGAATGGATATATTCTCATCTTTCATCATATTAGAGAAGTTGTCCTCCAACAAATCTTGGACAGTTTCCTCAGTGGTTTTATTTTTCTCTTCCTGTTCTGGAATTCCAATGACACGTAGGTTATTCCTTTTGATGGTATCCCACATGAACCTTAGGCTTTCTTCATTTTGTTTTGATTTTTTTTCTGAATGTTCC